>NC_137611.1:51977563-52097563 GCF_963280865.1 Gymnoscopelus braueri | reverse complement strand
GCTCTTTTTACTGCAAGAGACAGGAAGTCTGGAGCTAGGTGTGTCTTTTTAACACATTCAGTTTCCTGTGTTCCTGTGAAGTGTGAATGACGTGTCATTTACCACAAATTACCCATGATTCTTAGAATCATTACTGTATTTGCGTTGTAGGTTTGTCAATCAGCGCAATACAGTGATAGTTATTATCTACAATAACAGTGTCACTATCATGAACACAACAAAATACAACTTTTTTGTTTGTATACTCTATGATCTGTTTAAATCAGAATCACTTTATTGGTGAATATTGATTGAGTATACGTCATCTACAGCAGTTATCAAAAGACAACTTTCCCAGTTTCCCCGCCCAGAATTCGACACAGTTGAAAGCCATACACGTATACGCTCTATAGGTTATTGTATACGGTACTTGTGTGTGTTTGTGTGTTGCACGTTCACAAGTGTGTCCAAAACCACTTGCTTTGGGTGACAGGGTTAAAGTCAGACTAGAACAGAAAGCCTGGAGTCTATTGTGCGACAGTGAAGACCACTATACAAAGTAAGTAGGATAACATTTAAAGATATTTACAAATATGTAACGCTATTTTGTAATAACTTAATGCATAATATGTGTACCTGGGTAAACAATGATTGATTATGTATATATATATATATATATATATATATATATATATATATATATATATATATATATATATATATATATATATATATATATATATATATATATATATGTATATATATATATGTATAGATATAGATATATAGATATATAGATATAAATATATATATATATATATAAATCCAAACAAAAACAATGTGGCTTAGACAGATAGCAACATATTTAACCACATGAACCCTAGCGTCCCGATGCTGGTATGATAACATTCAGTAAAAATGGCAGATCTACAAACTCACAATGAGTCGCAATATGACACGTTGTGAGCTTGTAGATTGGCAACAGATTATAGGTGTATGTGCTTAAAAACACAATACTGTACAAAAAGAAAAGACAAAAGGAGACAACAAAATTCAAATAACGACATATAACCTAATGCATAGACTGGTGCATTAAGAAAATAATATATGGAATTTCCTTAATGTATTTCAAAAAGTGAAACTTTCATATCTCTGCTGTCCGGCCGGAAACAGCTAAATCCAAAATGGTAATTGTTCAGGAAATGAAAAACAAAATATCAATTTTTCAGAAAATGAAGAAAACCTTATATTTAAAAAAAAAAGCAATACTGCCTCATCAAACTTGGTATTGTGACTTAATATATTATCAGATACTTGCATGTGTCATTATATTATCACCACTTTACCCAAATCCAGTGCAAGTGGAGTTAGGAGGTTTTGTCCATCATTGATAAGAACAGCTGGCAATGGATCTCAAAGCTCACAACACATCACAACGCATTGTGAGCTTGGAGATCAGCTATTTATGGTCCATTAACATTTAAAAAGAAAACACGAGCAGATGACCTTTGTGAAGACACCCTTCTCCTCTTTACTGGGGTGACATCTATCAAACCTTGCACATACATTCTCTTCTCTTCCCAGTTTATGTTCTCCCAAAAGCATTGAAAAATCTTCTCCCTGTCTGCCTCATACAGAGCAGAGCTTCTCGAGAGCCTGAGAGGAGGGGGGAGTTGTTTGTTTTTGACGGACAGTTTGAGGGTCCAATGGAGTTAGGAGTTTTCGTCAGAGGCGCTTTTTAATACTTTTCATATGTTATTATTAAAAAAAAATGTACACAGATGTAGAGGGGGTTCAATAGCGTTGATTTATGAAAAAAAAAAAAAAAATGAAAATGGAGTTAGCTGGTCCCGGCTGTACACTGACGATATGCTAGATTAATTTGTGAAATACCTATTTTACTCTTGATGATTAAGGCATAGCTCATGAAAATCTAAATCCAGTATCTCAAAATATCAGAATATTACATAAGACCAATCACATAAGCATTTATAATACAGAAATGTCGACCATCTGAAAAGTATGTTCATTTATGCACTCAGTACTTGGCTGGGGCTCCTTTAGAATGAATTACTGCATCAGTGCACAGTGTGGCATGGAGGTGATCAGCCTCTGGCACTGCTGAGGTGTTATGGAAGCCCAAGTTGCTTTGATAGTGGCCTTCAGCTCATCTGCATTGTTGGGTCTGGCGTCTCTCATCTTCCTCCTAACAAACCCAAACTGGTAGTTTAGCATTGTGGAGAGGTGCCAAGTCTTGCTGGAAACGGAAATTAGCATCTCCATGAAGCTTGTCAACATACAGAAGTATGAAGTTCTCTAAAATCTCCTGTGAGACAGCTGCATTGACTCTGGGCTGCATAAAACACAGTGGACCAACAGCAGCAGAATCATCAAGGTCCCAGAGTATGGAGGAAGAGTGAGAGGCACAGAATCCAAGTTGAATTCAATGTGAAGTTTCCACTGTCAGTGATGACTAGGGGTGACATGTCATCTACTGTTTTATCAGCAAAGCCGTATAAACAACAACACCAATAGTAATACTAATAATAATAATAATAATAATAATAATAATAATAATAATAATAATAATAATAATAATAATAAGGATAATAATAATAATAATAATAATAATAATAATAATAATAACTAGAACGATCCATGTTCTTTGGGAGTAATTGTGTTAGTGTTCCGTGGAGAAATATTGTTAGTGGCAATGAAAACATAGTCGCACCACCAGAAGTGAAAGGCTGAAGGCAGACCAAAACCCCTGCGCACGGGTCCACCGTATAGCTCCGCCCAGAGCCAAGTGAATAAGTAAAAAACAGCAGAGGGCGCTGTTTTTCCTTTTTATTTGGCAATGGGTTCCCAGATTGGTTTTTGGGTTTGGGATTTAGGCCTCAACATGCATTTTTCAGATTTCTGGGCGATATTTCCATGCTTGATTTAACCACTTTCCCAAAGTTCGATCCCATTCGATTAGCATCATCCAATTAGTGGGGAGGAGGGGTCAAAAAGAAAAAAGAAAAAGAAAACAAAGGAATAAAAAACCTTACCCTAAAAAGATTTAAAAAATAAAAAAGTGGCTAAAAAGGAGAATCTAAGAAAAAGTAAAGAAAAAATAAATAACATTTCAGTTTAAAAAAAAAAAGGAAATTATTCAAAGGGTTTCAAGTGTCCTATGGTGGATTCGAAAACAAGTTTAAGAGCGTTTTGAGCATTTTTCTTTTACATGGATTTTCAATGGGGTACAAAAGGGGGCGCGGTTACGTAATTTTGTCCCGGCCAACACTTTTGTCCCGGCCAAGCCGCACATTTTGATGTATATAGCATAAACCGTACGGGAGGAGTAGGGAGACGAAGTTTGCGGGAATATTAAACCATTATTAAGTATGGCGAATTACAATAAGTGTTTTGCCATTGCATGGCATGTACACTTAATAATACTAAAATGCACCTGTACTTGTACTAATTAAATTGAGTTACTTCTATTTTGTCATTCCTTAAGATGTCTACGCATAATTCTGGCAAGCCAGTCAGATCAAAGCGTGTGAGGAATGATGGAGACGTCAGAAGGAGGGGTGTGAACGTGGAGTCCATCAATGACAGATCAGAACGTCTCAGAGGCCAAGGCTCCGGCTTACAGGCGGTTACACGAAATCTAGGTACAAATGAACACACTTACAATGTGTCTCTGTTCTCTCACATCATTACTACCCAATATTTAATTTAAAAAGACTAGAGGTTTGGGCCGCTTCGCGGCCCTCACATCTAGGCCCGATCAGAGCACGGATCAACAGTCGGGGAGGCAAGTGAAGTGTTCGTGTGTTGAGCAACCCCGGACGTACATTGGTGGTCATTTCAATTAAAGTAATAAGAAGTAGGATAGGACAGGATAAGGTAGGATGTGTATAATAATAATACAAAATAATACAATTAAGAAAAAAACAATAATTACAAATAATTAAAAGAGTTCGGTGTAAAAAATATTGTCAGTTATTCCATCATCATTACCCTCAATGAAAACTTTGACAGCGTTGGCTCTCTTTCCCCTTGAGAAGACTGTGTAGAGTTGGCCATGAGCGAATAAGGCTGAGGTAAGTAGATGCCAACTCTGTCATTCTCTTGGCCTTGACCTTTATTGAGGGTAACAGAGAAAGCTAACCTGATAGGGAACTGGCGTCTGCAAAATGTGAAGGGAAGCTCATCACTTCTGTCATGATGAGGGATTCTTGGGAGGAAGATTCTTTCTAGCCTCGCGTAGCCAGACTATATCACTGCGTGGATATGAGTCTGGTGCCTCTATGAGGACGTTTTTTTCCCAAGGGGACGGGATCAAAACAATGGCTCTGTACGCAATTGGTTAGACCTACTACCAACTACCAATCACAGTCTCCCATATTTTAATACTGGGCCCTGATTGGTTACCCACGTCTTCTGGAGCAGGAAATGGATTCTCTATGGAGCGGTGCCAGACCCAAATCGCAGAGTGCAATTTTTTTTGCACTCTCAGATTCGTCTGGTCCCAGGATAGATTCTTTCACCCTTGTTTGTTCCTACTGCAATCTCACACTCAATGACTTTGTCCATCATCTGTACCACCACCATTCTGGTGCCGTTTCTGAGAGTGCGTTCGGGACCTGCTTGCAGGTTTCTAAGCAGCATGACTGGGGCTCCTAGTTTAAGTTCCAGATTATGGTCAGGGACTCCAGAAGGTGTCAGTGAATTTAGGAATTCCATAGGCACACTCAGCCATGCACCTGTTGTTGATTTTTTTTGGATATCGTTGTTCAGCACAGTGTATACAGTGCCTTTGAGAAGATTATGTTTGTCGATCCATTTTGCAGGTCAGGGAAGGTGTATGAAATGAGTGAATTCAAATCCTTAACCAAGTGGTGTGGTGGAATGTGGATCTGGACTTCAGTGTGTCCATGTTCGAGTTTGTCTTTGCCTAATTCAAGGAGATAGTTAGAGAAGTCCTTCTCAGCTATATCTGTCCTCATGTTGATGTTAAGCCTGTGGTCCTTCATGGCAGGATAGAGTGGTGACATCTGGATGCAAGCTCTAACTATTTGGGCCCTGCTTGCTGTCTTGATAACAGGTCCTTGTCCTTTGAACTTCACTATCTTACCAGTGACGTTCTCGGAAGCCATTGATACTAAGCCATTGTACTGCCTGATGTTGTCCATGAATTGCCTGGATTGGCGAGAGTCCCTGTAAAACAGAGATTGTAGTTTAGGAGGGGGGTCCATGAATGGCTGGAGTTGGATCCTTCCATACTGACAACAGGCACGGAAGGACTTGTTACCAACAGGACCTTTTGATGTTCTCCCAAGGGAACATGACAGAATAGCATGAACTGTAGATGCTATCCATAGTTGGTGTGTGAAAGTCAACTACTTGTGTGAGTTGGTGTGGACGTGTCCAGGCTCTTCTGAAGTTTGTGTCCTTTTTTGTGATCCTTTTAGATGTCCTCGAACCAAGCGTTTGCGCTTGGCGTCTTGGGTCCGAATGTCCAGGGATCTTTTTTTCTGTGGCATGGCTTTGTAGATAGTGATGGAAGTTGTTAGATAGTGATGGAGGTTGTAGTTGTGGTAAAAGGTGTATGGCCATATAGGACGACTGATTTGTTAAGGCCAAGCCCCCAGAACCCAGTGGTTGCATTGAAGCGCATTGGATGCTGGCCATTCGTAGGTACTGCAGCTTAAACGGATGGGGCCACTGCACAATGTACGAGCGAAAACGGTTTCGACCAATGGGCTCGACTCACGAGCCTGCGCACAAGCTTGCGCACGGGGCCGCGCACCTCTGTGACGTAAAACGCGTCACTTCTGTGACGCAGAACGTATCACAGTGGCCCCAAATAGGCTACGCCCATCACACTTTCTAACCCGGAAGAAGGGGTGAATTCGCTTCATGCGCTGGGTGAGCAACTCGATGCAAGTAGATGGGAGGGGATTTCGGGTGAACTATTTGAAAATGTTTTTCAAAATAGTAAAAAATGGCAAAGAAGTTTAGGGATAATGGGTAAGGCGGCGCCCAGAATAGGGCCGTAACTCTCCACCTCAATATCGCTCGGTAGCAGTGTTAATCAAAATAAAACCAGGGTAATCACGCACACCTGGGCCTTACATAGCCGTCTTAAAGAAATATCCATGTTTTAAGCGAGGTGGGGTCATTCCCCATACATATAAATATGTTGGGTGGAGAGATAGTCTCTTCACTCAGAGAACAAAGGTTACAACGTAACCGAACGTACTCAGACATAACCATACAATTTAACCCATACTATGACTCAGACATAACCATAATATAGAGTTCACTATGACTCAGACATAACCATATAGTTTCCGCTGCAGCTTCACCCAAATATGTGTATGGGTCATGCTGACTGTGACATTATGACATGAGAAACCAAACAAACCATGTCGTCATGAGTTGGATCGGCGGTGCCACGTAGGTGTGAGGCCGCGCAGCGGCCCGACCTCTAGTTGCATATTAAAACCACTTAACTATATAACATTCTCTCTGTGTTCTTTGAAATGAAACATTGAAGGTGATTATATTAGAATATTTGAATACTAATAAATTAAATTGTATGTAATGTAAAACGGTGAGGCTCTCTAAGCCCTCCTTTCTTACCTCACCGGCACAACAACTTTCTGTCATCTTTCCTAAGAAAGAAGTAGTATACTATGTATATGCATACGATTCCTGTTGTGCAAATCGATAAATCAAATCAAATAAATCTAATATTGAATGAATATTGTACTAATATCCTCCAGTTGTTCAGAGAGGCATCCTCATAACAGCTGCAGTGGGTCTGATGCTGCTGTGTATTCTACACATAGTGAGAACCGTCGGCATGGCCCTGCACAGTGAGTATCAGGTCCATGTATTATCCATGTTGAGAACAGGGGCGGCTACTGTAGGCCCTGACATTTTTATTTGATTTGTTTAATCTCTTTAAATATCTATGTAGGCTTACTAGGCTCTATGTAAAATATACATAAATTACTGTATATCTGGGGTGCCTATTGCCTTACTCAGCTTAGTGCACAGACCATGTAACAAGGAGATGCACTTTCATTACAATTTTTTGCAGCTGCAGATTCACCTGAAACCTGCTTATAATGGCGTCATCATCTTTCCTCTGCTATTCTCTGGCTGTGGCTGATGGTTGTCTGTTAATACTGTATGTACATATCCATAGTCGGGGGGGGGGGGGGGGGTTGTGTATTGCTGCACAATAGATGCCTCTAATGGATGGACTGCTTAGTGCTTTTAGTGCTTTTCTCCAAATCGCTTTACAATGTACAGTATTTCACATTCACCCATTCACACACATTTACACACTGATGGCAGAGAAAACCATGCCAGGCACCACCCTAAAAAGGAATATATAATCCTCACTCTCTGTAGAAGTCTTTGGAGTCTTTTTGCCTCCGCCAGACCGTAAGGCATGGTTGAGACTATGTTCCCTGGATGCCAGAGCAGAACCTCTTCCCATTTTTTTTTTCACATGGGCCGGTTATAGCGCCACCAGGAGGCCGATTTTTGCAAAACAAATTCTTCGACAGATTTTGTCCAAACATCACGGAAATCGGTACACAGTATGGTACTACTCCATTAAATAGTCATTAAACGAAACAGGGTCTTTCAGATTTTTCATATTTGATCATGATTGGCTAAGATTGGCTTCCAAAGTTTGTAGGAGTGCTCCCTTTTGAAAAAAATGCCTCAAATCATGAACACAATTTCTGTGAAATCTTCCCACTAGGCTAAGGAAGAAATGCCACTTGAACTTTCTCAAATCATCCTTAAACTTAAATCCTCCTCCGGTGAACTATTAACCAATCCTCAAGACATAAATGACTATTTTAGAGATAATTTCGAAAAGTTATACAGATCTAATTATAATTCAACTGACGACGAGATTGAATCATTCTTGGTGTCTGTTGATCTACCTAAAATAAATGAAATAGCCAAGGCTGACCTTGACTCCGATTTTACCATCAATGAAGTTAAAGCTCTCGCAAGTGGTAAGGCGGCAGGTCCCGATGGATTTTGCGCTGAGTTCTTAAAGGCTTATAGTGATCTTGTTGCCCCCTTGTTACTCAGAATAGTTAAACACTCTATTGATAGTAATATTTTTCCACAGTCATTTTATGAAGCCAATATTTGTTTGTTACCTAAAAAAGGGAAGGATGAATTGGATCCATCAGCCTATAGACCACTTAGCCTTTTAAATTTCGATCAGAAAGTGGTCGCAAAGATCCTATCAAATAGGCTTGCGAGACACATGCCTTCTCTTATACACCCTGATCAAGTTTACATACCTGCTGGGTTTATCTATTCCTTTGAACCCAAAGTCCCTGTTTAAATATAATTTCCCCCCTCAAATAGATAAACTCAAGACAGACATCGAATATTGGAGATTGCTGCCGCTATCTATGATAGGGCGCGTGAATGCAATTAAGATGGTTTCCCTTCCCAGGTTTATGTATTTATTTCAGAACATCCCAATTAAGCTCTCATTGTCATTCTTTAAAAAAATGTATTCTATTATAATGTATTTTATTTGGGGGTATAAAACCAACCGTATCTCAAAGAGTCATTTACAAAAACCTAAGTTACTGGGGGGTTCCTCCCTCCCTGTATTCCAACATTATTATTGGGCAACCAATCTCAGAGCTTTAATTTACTGGCAAGACCAGCTTCCCCAAACTCCCTCTGAGGCTCCCAAGTGGCTCCAGTTCAAATCTCAGGCAGTGAAGAATAGCTCTCTTTCAGCTCTCTTGTTCTCCTCTAAGGAGTATCCAGCACACCTGTTTGGAGACAATTTTGTTCTGACAAATTCAATCAAAATTCTGTAAAAAGAGTGCTTTCAGTTCCCGAACTGTCAGTAGGCTGCACTCTCCCATTTGTTTTAATCATAATTGTATTCCATCTCAGTCAGATGCAGCTTTTTCATGTTGGAAGGAAAAGGGTCTGATATCTTTTTCAGATCTATATATAAATAACCATTTTGCATCATTGACAGTTAGACATTTTGTTCAAAATAATTTAAAGCTTGTCCAGTTCAAGGTCATGCACAGATTACATTACTCTAAGGTTAAAATGAATAAAATGTATCCAACTGTTTCCGTTACTTGTGACAGATGCAACATCTCCACACTTGGGTCACACTTGCTGGTCTTGCCCAAGGATTGTTTTATTCTGGCAAAAAATTTTTGCTTGGTACAGCAGAGTATAGTTTTCATATCGAACCTGATGCACTAACTGCCTTGTTTGGTTGCTCCGAAGCTTCTCTTGCTTTGCCGTACTCTGTCCAGCAGACTTGGCACACTGGTAGCAAAGAGAATTATTTTAACAGAGTGGAAGACCGCCACCGCTCCTTGCTTTACCAGATGGCTTAATGAGTTTGTATCACTGATACACCTGGAGAGGCTGCGTTGCAACAAACAGGAAAGTCTGGCAACATATATATGGGGTCCTATCACGACTCATCTCGACTCTGTGTGACTGCTCTGTTTTTTTTACAAGCTCAATTATGAATGTGTCCAACTGTATATTGTGGTCTGTTGTACTCTGTCTGCCTATACATTACCTTATTAAGATAGGCTAATTAGACATGCTTATACATTATAGTCTGGTGTTTGTTTGTCTTGTTGTGTCTTGTTGTGTCTTGTTGATGTCTTGTCTTATACACAATCAATAAAAATGTATATACAAAAAATAATCTCAAATCAGTCTCATGGTGGCGCTATAACAGGCCGTTCCGTGTGTTTTTACCTATAACTGCACCGATCTGTGTAAAACCTTTGCCCTGCATTTTTTACATCTGCCTTTTATAGCGCGACCAGGAGGCCGACTTATGTAAAACAAATTTGGATATTTCTCCTTCAGATTTTATCCAAATTTCACGCAAATACAGGTAGGCTTACACGTGATCTCTATAGTCATATGATCAAGACGATCTGTAGATTTTTCATATTTCATTCTGATTGGCTAAGATTGACATCTAAAGTTTGAAGGAGTGGCCCGTTTTGAACAAAATTCCGCAAATCATGAATGCAGTGTCCGATTGTGGTGAAACTTTGCACACACATTCGCACTACGTTGAGGAACAAATGCCACCCTTTCAACATTGTCCTATTATAGCTCCACCAGGAGGCCAATTTTTACAAAACATATTTTTTTTATATTACTCCTATAAATGCTGTCCAAACATCACGCAAATCGGTACATATTATCTCTTTAGTCAAGCGATCAAGATGGATCGGTCCGATCCACATTCCAGCCTGATTGCCAAATTCCGAACATATCCGGCCCACACTAACCTACCTGACCTGGCGGACCTGTGCTCAGAGGAGCACTTTTTCTATAATAATGTTAATGATCCGTAGCAGCAGTCTACCAAACAGACACGTTTCGGCACGCAAGGCACCAACCTACTCATCAGGAGGAGCAGTTAAGGGGTTCAGTGTCTTGTTCAAGGACACTTCGACACATAGCCAAGAGGAGCCGGGGATCCGAACCTGGAACTTTTAGATTCCAATACGGCCACTCTACCTTCTGAGCCAGAAGGTCGATAATAACCTCAAATCTGTTGTTCCTGTAATATTCTGTATTTATATTTATATTAATACATAAAATAAATGAAATTGAGACCTATTCACATAAAAACACACTAGATCAGGAAAATTGTGATTTCTTCTTCTCAAGCTTCTTTTCCACACAGATGATAGATATCATCATGAACAGCAGCAATTACATAGCCTGACACTCAGCCTGAAATTTCATGTCGTTTCACTCCATTATTCAGTCTGAAAGCCCTCTCAGCGCAGCCGTTTTCTGAGATGGGGGCGTGGCCAAAGGGGGACTCTTTGGCGATTGGTTCATACTGGATTATCCGAGCCCGATTGAGCCGGGTAGATTTTCACCCGAGAAAACCCTCCCTTTGACAGCGTCACCAGACCCTGAATGTGAGGCTATCGATTCAGGGGCTGGAGCCAGGCTAGCAATAACATTTATGTTTATTATCACCTTTTGGTTCTTTGCAGATCGTTCAGTCATCAACAACCTGACCCTGGAGGTAAAACAGCTGCAAACCAATGATAATAACCTGACCCTCGACATAGACCAGCTGCAGTCCAACTGCAAAAACCTGACCTTGGAAATAAATGCGTTACAACAAGACGTAAACCAGCTTAAGAGAGAGAAAGCAAAAGCAGGTGAGAGAGTTACAAACTTTTTTCAAGGAACATTAATTTGTGCATTATTGATATATTAATTGTTGTAAGGGATATATGGCAACATTTAGAGTAAACCTTCATCATTTTTGTTTTATTACAATAGCAATTTTCTTAAATACAAATGTAGTCATAGATAGATAGATGAATAAGAAAAAGAGGTTGCGCATCAGCAATGGGTTTTCTCAATGGAGTGCAAGACCCAAATTCAGTATGTGACCCAGCACGATAAAGAATAAGTCATCTAGGCTTTTTTCATTTTCGTTTTTTCATGTCATATGAAAGCAGGGAATCATAGCTACAAATTGACAGTGTTGGACAGTAGCTAGCTACAAGTAGTGACGCTATATAGCTTAACTACATTTACATAGATAAATAGCTGCTATTTTTCACTGTAGGCAGAAAATGAATAACATTATGGGGTGGGGAAAAGAACAGGCAAACTAAAATAAATACATACAGTAGGCTACATAAGAGGGAAAAGATCATCTAGAGCAGTGGTTCTCAACCTGTGGGTTGGTACCCCCAGGGGGTCCCCACATGATTTTGGGGGGGTCCCCAGATGACCATTTATGGACTTTTAAGGCCTTTTTAATACAAAAAAAGAAAGAGAAAAAAATATATAACTTATAATATAATATAACTATAAAACCATAACTATAAAAACAACGCCTCACATTGTGTGGAGTTGTGAGCTTGTATCTGCTATTTTCAAAAAAATATATAATCGTCAGTGTCCAGCCGGGACCAGCTAACTCCATTTTCATTTTTTCTTTTTTTTTTTCATAAATCAACGCTATTGAACATCTGTGTAATTTTTTTTGTAATAATAACATATGAAAAGTATTAAAAAGCGCCTCTGACGAAAACTCCTAACTCCATTGGACCCTCAAACTGTCCATCAAAAACAAACAACTCCCCCCTCCTCTCAGGCTCTCGAGAAGCTCTGCTCTGTATGAGGCAGACAGGGAGAAGATTTTTCAATGCTTTTGGGAGAACATAAACTGGGAAGAGAAGAGAATCTATGTGCAAGGTTTGATAGATGTCACCCCAGTAAAGAGGAGAAGGGTGTCTTCACAAAGGTCATCTGCTCGTGTTTTCTTTTTAAATGTTAATGGACAGAGAATGAGTGTGTGCAGGAGTTTGTTTCAAACATCTCCAAGAGCTCAAGGAGATCATGCCAAAAGACTTTCACAGCTTTTATGACAATCTAAAGCACTAAGAAACACCCACCACACACACGCAACACACAACAGTGTGATAATAAAATGTTGATAGGTATATGATAGGTAAATTCAGCTGTTGTTGTTATTGTTAGTGCAGTAGGCTACAGATTTGATAGGCTACAGATTCTATTTTTCATGAATGTATTTTGTATTTATATGCCATTTATTTATTGTTGGTGTGCCATGATCGCTTTTGTTAAATACATGATTGAGTATTGAGGCAGAATTGTTTGTTGCACTCAACTGTAGAAGAACAACAGTGGTAATAGATCCATGGTTGTTTACAATGCATGTTAAAATAAAAGTTGTTTAAGTACAGAATTCAGCTTGATCTATAGTATATGAGGATGGTGCTCACCATAAATAGCTGATCTCCGAGCTCACAATGCGTTGTGATGTGTTGTGAGCTTTGAGATCCATTGCCAGCTGTTCTTATCAATGATGGACAAAACCTCCTAACTCCACTTGCACTGGATTTGGGTAAAGTGGTGATAATATAATGACACATGCAAGTATCTGATAATATATTAAGTCACAATACCAAGTTTGATGAGGCAGTATTGCTTTGTTTTAAAAATATAAGGTTTTCTTCATTTTCTGAAAATTTTATATTTTGTTTTTCATTTCCTGAACAATTACCATTTTGGATTTAGCTGGTTCCGGCCGAACAGCAGAGATATGTGGAACCAAGTCAAACAAAAATAATGCCTCAACTCCTACATTCCAAGTGCTTGTCAGGGTGGGGGGTCCCCAGTTCAAATGTGATTATTTCGGGGGGTAACGGCCTGAAAAAGTTGAGAACAACTGATCTAGAGTAGTGTTAATAATTCATCTATGTTATATATTTATTTGGATTTAAATACAGTCTAAATTGATCAATTAATTTTACTTACAAAATGAGAATAATATATAGGAATATTATTTGAAAATGTCAGTTTTCACACTATACATTATAATAAACAATCGAACTGAGCATTTTTTGCCTGCCTATTTGTTTGGTGGAATGTTGTTCTTGATCATGAAGTTGATAATAAGTAGTGTCGATGTAGCTAGCTACTTTTGCCATGTAGCTTGTAGTGTAGCTTGCTACATTTATCTGGGGATAGCTTCAGTTGTAGCTGAGCTACATTTAATCGAGAGTTGGTAGCTTGCTACATTTTCCAAGTAGCTTGCCCATCACTGCAAATTGACATATTGCTTGTGCAGTTTGACCCACCAGTTTTCAAGATATGGCTTATAGAATGATGCCTGGCAGAGATTCAGTGAACTGAGAAAACTGCCCTTCCCTTCTGTGATCTGTGAGATTTTAACACCTATCCCAGAATGCATTGCTGAAAGGTGGGGGTCTGAGGGGGGCCAGGTAAACACCTCATGCTGTCCCAGGGTGCATTGTTCTCAAATGGGGGGGGGGGGGGTCTTTGAGTGAACACTTCACAGTTTTAAAAGACATGAAATAAACTAAAAAACTAAGAAACTAAATACAAATGCTGCTATTAATTCACATGTAGCCTTTATAAAAGTGTCTTCTATTTTCACTAATTGAAACAGGGCTCAAGTTGTTCATTCATAAATGCACGTTTTCCCTTCCCTTTTCACTACCTTACATGAAACAAAATACCCAAATGGGTCCATTTGGTTCCATTTGTACACTCTCATGGGGTCTAATCAAGTGCTTAGTTACTACTGGCATAATACCTTACATGAAAAATGTTCCTACAGTAACCTTGGTTATTAGTGTTTATTCATTCATTTTAGTCATGTTAATAACATCAACAGTGGTGGAAATGTACTCAAATGTTTTACTTAAGTAAAAGTATCAATTAGAAGTACTCTGTTACAAGTAAAAGTCCCAAATTCAAAATTTACTTGAGTAAAAGAACACAAGTATTGGTATCAAAATGTACTTAAAGTACCAAAAGTAAAAGTTCTAAAATGTTTGAAAAAAGCAGATCTACAAGCTCACAACGCATTGTGAGCTTGTAGATCGTCTATTTTCAAATAGCCTACTGTAGGTATAAAATAGGGCTAAAGTAGTTAATGTATGTTTTATATTGTAATAATTTATATCTGAAAAACATCTCGCCTGGCTGGTTATGGCGATGTGGATAATGGATATGTAAGAACACAGCAATAACAAGAAACACATTAACTTTAATTAACAGCTATGCAGGAATGCGGATAGCCACGGTACTCAAGTCTGTATTGTTAATAAGCCCATTTGCAGGTTATAAAAATGCTGCTATTAATTCACATTTAGCCTTTATAAAAGTGAAGCAACACACAACTTGTCTTCTAATTTCACTGTTTGAAACAGGGCTTAAGTTGTTAATGCATAAATGCACGTTTGCCCTTTTCACTACTGGCTTACTGACATGAAAAACACACCCAAATGTGTCCATTTGGTTTCATTAATGTTGCTACAGTAACCTTGTTTATTCAATCATTTTTAAACAGGACAGTAATGTGCAGAAATCTAAAATAGCCGATCTACAAGCTCACAACGCGTCGTGAGCTTGTAAATCTGCTATTTTCATGAAACATGTTTTGTGTTTGTGTATGTTGGACTTTGGCGTTGATTGTAGCGGTTTTGAAGGAATCTTGGAATGGTTTGCATCATTTTAATCACAAGGCCCGTACCTTTAAAATGGTTTATAGATAGACTATGTAGGTGACACACACACTAGTGTACATGTGTTTGTTTGTCTGAAAAAATGCAAAGAAACGCTTGTGTTTCGCCGCTGCGTTCCACAACACACAAACACATACGTCAGCAACTAGTGTTGCCATGTCTGCTTATTATAAGCGACCTCGTTTTTGTAAAGTTGCTTGTAAATATTGGTAGTTGCTTTTTATTTGTTGTGAGCTTGTAGATCGGCTATTTCCAAATCGTCTATTTTCAAATAGCCGATGCATATAGGTTTAAAGTGCTCATGTAGCCTAATAGTCACTTAATTCTTTGGGCTTGTTTTCATTGACCTGGTTGCTTATTTCTCTCTCAGAAATCTGGCAACACTGAACACGCTAATTTTTTACCGAAGAAGAAGACCCTATATTATGTTGCAAGAACATTAAGTCATTACGGCACCATAGCGTGGTTAATAAAAAAAAAATTGGGATGTACATTACACGAGAATTACGGGAATAATAACGCGACTCACGTCGATAACTAATGGAGCGCGGACATTTCCATGTTTGGCTAAAAACAGTGGGTGAGTAATGAAAATTAAGCTAACTATTAGCCATATTTGGCTAACTCCAGGCGGACTACACTATTATTTTCAATTCCAATTCACATTAATTCATTTATGTCATATTTACATGCCGAGTTAAGCTCTGACATTTAAGTGATATGTAGCCTTATATTACCAGATTGCTATAGTGGGTTTAGAACATTTTATATGAAAAAAAAAGAAAGTTCTTTCTCCTGCTCCTTTCTGCTCTGGTGGGAAATGAGATCTTCCGAGATGACTGCCCTTCGGGCAGTCACATATATATATATAAAAAGTAGGAATTTAAATTCACTCCATTAAATTCAAATCAATGGAGGACAAAGTACTCACATTTCCACTTTTTTTATTGGCACACACCAATAAACGAACGCTTACGCGTTTCGGCCTTCATCAGAGCATGCTCATAGCCGAAATGAGTGGAAATTGATTTGAAATTTTAGATGTGCTACCTTTTTGGAATTTTTTTAAATTCATACTTTTTTATTAGATAGATAGATAGATGTCTTTAATTATCCACAAGAAAAAATCATTTCGCTCGGGTCAATGCATTGCATACATTCAAGACAAGATAATACATAAATATACACCACACATATACATGAATCCACGGAGAGCTTCACTGTAGGTGGCGCAAACATTGCTGCGGTGTCAGTCAGCTGCTGCAGCGGTTCTGTCCGTCTGTTGACGTTAGCAGAGCAGCCATAAACTAGCCTACTGGCACCTGACGTGGGTGGTTCGTCCCGATTTTCTGTACATTTTTGTAAAGTTAGTCTTAGTAAAAGTTTGTAAAAAGCAACGTGAGCAGTCAGTGACTGCAGCTGACTGACACCGCAGCATCAGCTGACTGAGTCTGACACCGCAGCAATGGTTGCCTACAGGGCAGCGCTCCGTGGATTTGTGTATATGCTCTTACTGTACATCACTCACTGACTGTAAATTCTATATTAAGATTGCCTAGAGGGTGAACGGACGGTGTACGTCACAAACGTAACATGCAGACTTACGAGGCATCTGCCATGTTAGGGGCCCCCGGGGGCCACAGGCACACTGTTACTCCAATCCGTACCAAACTTGACACTAACACTGTTCAGGGGTCTGCCATGACAATAGTCACACCAGGGGCCACATGTGGCCCCCAGGGGCCATAGGCTAACCGTTGCTCAAATCCTCACCATACGCTGTTCAGGGGTCTGCCATGACAATAGTCACACCAAAAAAACTAAGTTGCACACACATGGGGCACTACAGCAGTGTTAGAGCAGTGTCTAACATGGCCATAACTCGACCATTGTTCCGATCAGCGCAATATAGGACCTTGAAAATAGAAACATTATATAAAACTAGAAAGGTGCGCTCCTCTGAGCGCAGATCTCCACCAGGCAGGTTAGCCTACCCAGGGCTGTGTCAGTCATGGGATGCAGCCGGACACTAGAGTTTCTACAACTTTTCGCATTCGTGGAAGCCCCTATATAGAGTACCGAAGTCCTGACATCACTCCCCTTCGTCATGGAAGTATTTGATCTACTAGAGGAGAGTTTGTCCTACATCGCATGGCGATCCAACCAATATGCCCATATATGGAGATCTCTGTATCTGTCAGTCCTTGTCTCATTTATGCCATTATATGGAGATCACTAATGTCATCAGTATATGCTCATATATGGACATGCCCCCTTTTGTGCCCATATATGGAGCAGACGTGTTTGCGCATGATGCCATGACGACACATAGAGGTTAGACAATAAACTCCATATTTGGGCGTAGCTGCATTATATGGTTATGGCTGAGTCATGGTGACATGAGCGTGACAACGTGGCCGCTGGTCCCTCCCATAAGCCAATTCTATATGTGCTGAAGTGAAAGTGATTTTGGAGGTGCATTAAGGTCCCTCAACATGGGATTCCAATTCCATTTGTTATTATTATTAATATTATAATTATCAGTGCATTGGAAATCCATCAGTAAAACTCCTGTTTGATGTGCAGACAAGCCGTGTCCCGATGGATGGCAGAAGTTTGGATGGAGATGTTATTACTTCTCTAAAAGACAGTCAACCTGGGAGGAAAGTAGACGACATTGTCAGAAGACGCCAGGAGCAGATCTGGTGGTCTTCAACAGTGAAGAAGAACAGGTTAGTGTATCTGAGTGTGTGTGTGTGTGTGTGTGTGTGTGTGTGTGTGTGTGTGTGCGTGCGTGCGTGCGTGCGTGCGTGCGTGCGTGCGTGAGTGCCTGCCCAGGTGTCCATGTCATTCCTTGACTATAGTGAAAACATCAATGTATTACAGAAAATTAATTATGATTCAATCATTTACAAATGATTAGGAATTCGTTGGAGGATTGGGTTTTTCAGACATGTCATGGATTGGACTGAAGAGGACTGAGGACAAATGGATGTGGGTAGATGGAACACCACTGACAACAGAGTGAGACATTTAAGTTTTTTTCCCCCTCTATTTTAAATATACTGTGTGATGTGATTGTGAGTGACTGATAATACATTATGTTGTTTATTTAGCAGGCATTGGGGTGGTGAACAGCCTAATAAGAATGCAAACTTCCAGTGTGCATATTACTGGCATGGGATGAGAACATTGTATAATAAGTTGTGTAATTATGGAAGGACCTCCATCTGTGAGAAGATATGATTCTCTTGCTGCACTTCATGACAGACAAACACAAGGTAAAAATCTACAGCCAACTACACAATGCTGTGTAGATGCATTTCAATTCAATTTGACTTTATTTTTTAAATCCTGTTTTTCAACATAATGTTATGTTTAGCGTTTTTTGCTAACATATACTGTAACATGCTTTATTGTTGAGAAAGTTGCCACAGCTGTATTGTAGCCCGCTTGCGACGAGACCATTATTTATGCTTATATTATAAGCACTGTTAAATAAATCACCAACATACATTTCATCACTGTTAAAACCAAATACTTCCACCCATCAAACAAGCGCTCAGGAACACATCCCATTATTGGTCCCCAAAGCCAACACCGAGCTAGGTAAAACAACTTTCAGTTTTAGCGCTCCCTTTACTTGGAATGAATTACAATGCACTTAAAAAATGGATTCCATGGTCTCACTGGGTCAATTTAAAAACTTTAAATTTTCACTGTCTTTATTACTGTTTTTATTCTCTGTTTTTGCTGTTTTCACATACATAACTTGTTTTATCCTGCTGTTCTTATCTCATTATCATTTACACTGTTGTATTATGCTTTCTGTAATCTCGGCATCATTGCAAATGAGGGCTCTGCCCTCAATGTATTCCCGAGAAAATAAATTTGAATGAATGTGTGACAAAAATGTGTGATATAAAAAAATATATATATTCATATAGTTTCATTAACAATGCTACTGACCCATCGACAAATACTGTAAGTACCTGATGATACTGTGTGTGTTTAAAGTATGTTGAATGAATGTATTTGTGTACTTGTGTCCAGGATAAAACAGTCGTCTGACTTACTGTTGTGCCACTTTCTTGGTTCTCTCAATATGATCCAGTAAAATTATAAATTAAGTGATAGTTACAATTACAATACAATGACCATCAATTCATGTTAAAGATATAAATTATATATTTTATGATATAAGCGGCAATTACGTTTTTACTGTAGGCAATAGAACCGACGAAAGAAAGTGGGGAAATGTAAAAGCATCCTATTCCCTGTGTTACTGACCATTTAATGACTACTAAACGGCTTTCTGATAGAATACAAACCTTCTTCAACATTAGAACTGTGTTGATATGAAAAAAAAACGAAAAACACAAAAAAAAAAATCTAATTTAACTCGTGATTATCTAATCTTTCTCACCTGGCGACTTGGGGAAGGTCTCACCAGTAGCGGACACATATATACGACCCATGTTTTAATTATCTGTGATGTTGGTCAACATCACACACTGTTTATCACTACAATACCTCAGTGTCACCATTGTTTTATCTTTATTAAGCACGTTATTTTCCAGGAGCATGTGTTCCTCAGTGTAGATTATCTGATGGTTCTTGGGGAGAAGAGCTTTAGAGCTTGACTTTGCACTTATTGTGGGATCGCTAAAGCGATCACACTAATGTTATCTTCACTATTTATTATGATATACTTATTCCCACCGTTTTTTGATGGCTAACTAGTCCTTCATACTTTTAGCTACAAACTCCATTCCAACTCTACAACGTTCGGCCTACTTAGGACATATCGGCTACCATTTGAATTTTTGAAATAATTTGTACTTTTAGAGATATTTCACTTTTTACTGCTAAAAAAATCCCATTAATTTCAATGGGGAAATTCATACTTTTAGCTAGAAACTCCGTTCCAACTCTATAACGTTCAGCATACTTAGGACATATTGGCTACCATTTGAATTTTTGAAATAATTTGTACTTTTAGAGATATTTCACTTTTTACTGCTAAAAAATCCCATTCATTTCAATGGGGAAATTCATACAATTAGCTAGAAACTCCGTTCCAACTCTATAACGTTCGGCCTACTTAGGACATATTGACTACCATTTGATTTTTTTTAAACAATTGTACTTTTACAGATATTTCACTTTTAATTGCTTAAAAAATCCCATTCATTTCAATGGGGAAATGCCATTTAGCTACAGTGAAGCCTAGCAACTACTTATTAGACCATAGCAACACCATATTAAAGCCTAGCAACCACCTATTATACCCTAGCAACAGCCTATTAGACCCTAGCAACCACCGTTTTACCCTAGCAACCACGTGTTGTACCCTAGCAACCGCATATTAGACCATATAAACTGCATATTAGACCTTAGCAACCCCCTATTAGACCCTATCAACCACTTATTAGACCCTAGCAACCACCTGTTTTACCCTAGCAACCACCTATTAGACCCTAGCAACCGCCTATTAGACCCTAGCAATCGCCTATTAGACCCTAGCTATCACTGTTTTACCCTAAAAAAACTACATTTTACACTATTCAAAACTGTCAACACTATCAAAACTTTTAACACTAATACTTTCAAACCTTTCGAACCTTTCGAACCTTTCAAACCTTTCAAAATGTTCAAACCTTTCAAACCTTTCAAACCTTTAGAACCTTTAGAACCTTTAGAACCTTTAGAACCTTTCAAACCTTTAGAACCTTTAGAACCTTTCAAACCTTTAGAACCTTTCAAACCTTTCAAACCTTTCAAACCTTTCAAACCTTTAGAACCTTTCAAACCTTTCAAACCTTTCAAACCTTTCAAACCTTTCAAACCTTTCAAACCTTTAGAACCTTTCAAACCTTTCAAACCTTTCAAACCTTTCGAACCTTTAGAACCTTTAGAACCTTTAGAACCTTTAGAACCTTTAGAACCTTTAGAACCTTTCAAACCTTTCAAACCTTTAACACTACTAACATTATCAATACTCAATACCAGCAACATTGGTCCCACACTGTTTCTTCAGGAACAGTACTTTCTAGTTAGTTTTAATGGTGCATGTGTTTTGATCAAAAAGGATTCTTTAAATGTGGGCAAATATAGCAAAGTTACTGATTGATTGATTGATTGATTGATTCATGGATTGATTGATTGAACACTTTATTAACAAATTGCAATCAGTACGACAATTACAAGTACAATTGTGCAAGCAAAGCTAAAAGGATAACACAAAAAGCCCAGAGGGCTTGTTTCCATTGTGGTCCTATATTAAGTTGTATGAGTTATAAGTTATATGAAAAGGCAGATAGTCAGATATTAAGGTCATCAATAAAGAGCAGGTCTGAATCTGAGAAGCTAGAGATTCAAGTTGAATGTACACACACACACACACACACACACACACACACACACACACACACACACACACACACACACACACACACACACACACACACACACACACACACACACACACACACACACACACACACACACACACACATAACACTTGTAAGTCTTTAGACCCCAGCGGGAGGTGCGGGTCAAAGCAAGAAAAACGCGTTTCGCTTATGCTTCCAAGTCATCCTGCATCCAGTGTGTGGTCCCTTCTTTTGAGGGTTACTTTCACATACACACACACACACACACACACACACACACACACACACACACACACACACACACACACACACACACACACACACACACACACACACACACACACACACACACATATGGTGATGATGTCAGGTAAAGTGGGCCATCAGGTAAATTGAGACAGTTAAGATTTCAACCTCCTAGTCCTAGCCCTTTAAGTTTTAACAGCCAATGGCTGCACATGTTTCTTGCCACACCTGTACTTGACATAAAACAAATTGATTTGATTGGTCTATGTTTTTTGGAGCATATTAAGGGGGCGTTCGGATATGCGCACAGGGAGCGCACTCACGTATTGGTTTGTATTGGACCAGTGTGCTCAGTGCCTTATAGTGTCCTAGCAAACAAATCTTACTTGTCAATGATAAGGTTGATAAATCAATACAAATAAGATGTACATCTATAAAAAAATATATATTTATAATACATGTTCCCATGGCCTTTATAATGCTGATTTATTGCTTAGATAACTTATTGTTTCTGAAAAATAATGTTTTGTTGGTGGCTCAATTTAGCTGAATGTGTTAAGCTAAAATGGGCCTCCCATTTAAGCTAAAATGGGCCACCCATTTAATCTAAAATGGAAACTCTGTTTCACTTTTCAGCTTGAGTGGCCCATGATGAGCGGCTCATTTCAGCTGAACGCCTTTAAGGTAAATTGAGCCACTGACAAAAAATGCTTTAAAAAAAAAAGTCAGCTAAGCAAAACATCAGCATTATGTGATGAAGGCCATCATAACATATATTATACATTTTTTTTAAATAGATGTGCATCTGTTTGTTTTGTATTGATTTATCAACTTTATCATTGACAACTGAGATTGTTTACACATGGCATTTACCCTGGGGGGTCATCATGTGACTGATGTGATTGCATCATATCAGATGTGAGGCATTGCACCGCCATAACAACCATAGACCAATCAAAGCAACTGTTTTATGTCAAGTACAACTGTGGCAAGAATCATGTGCATCCATTGTCTGTTCAACTTTAACCCTGTAAGACCCAACGATGCTTTTGAGCAACAATTATATTTTATAAAGAAAGGAGTTTAAATAATTTGTTTTTCTGTAATTTTTTCACCTCTAAATCCTCATTGGGTCCTATTGTTTAGTCTTACAATGCCATTGGCCAGGATATTTGCATATAAATACCCCCCACAGAGCCAGGAATCATCACAACTTGAAAAATCTCAGCATCTATTTTTTCTCTCGAAGATATTCCTCACAAAAACGTAAGTAATATGCCTGTAATATTTGTTTTGGTGAACATTTCAATGTCTAGAACATGTACATATGTTATTATTGTTAAATATATGTCCCAAATTTAAATTAGAGCATGATTCATACTTGTTGCTTTTGGTCAACGTTGGGCTATCTTGGTTGCAAAAAATACAAGGGTAGGCCTGCTACTGTTCAGCCTTATAAATAGTTTTAACAATAGATTTAAACAGTTATATGTGTATTTCCCCCACTTTGCATTACTATATATATATATATATATATATATATATATATATATATATATATATATATATATATATATATGAGAGAGAGAAACAGTGAGAGAGAGTAGGCTATATGTGCATTTTTACTTTAATTTCTAATTTCTAAATAGTTTAACCAATATATTCCCTTGTTATTTCTCAGTATGTTTAATTTTCTTTCAATACTACAAGGACATTGGGACCAATGTGGTAATTGTTTTGTGGGGGTTGTTCATTATTCATTCAAGGTGTGGTGGGTACTTAGGGGCAATGTAATGATGATGATGGGGCAATCATAGATGACTTGTGAAATGTTGCATTGAGCAGTGATGTGTAAGAACTTAGCACTACTAAATGTACTAATGGTATGTCTTTATTTCATTTCAGAATGCCACAACTAAAGAAAGGGCCTTGCTTCACAGCAAGGGATGTTCTGGATATCGTGATGAACGGAGAGAGTGATGTTGACATAGACATCAATGAGACTGATGAAGAGTCAGATGAAGAGGACTGTGGCGTGGGGTCCAAAGAAAACCAACCACCCAGTGAACCACCCAGTGAACCCACTGACCGCCCAGCAGACATTCAGCCGCCCCAACTGACCAAACCCGCTCAGCGCCGTGATTCAAGATATCAGTGGCTGAAGAAGGACACACTCGAAGATGACAAAAGCTTGAAGAAGAAGGGGAGGGGGCCTTTGACTACAGAGTCGAGAAGGACCAGAGCATTGTTGTCGTCAAGTGGTTTGACAGCAGGACAGTCACTCTTGTCTCATCCTTTGCTGGAGTGGACCCTGTGGATGTTACTCAGCGCTGGGGCAAGGCCAGAAAGACCTACATCGAAGTTCAAAGGCCATTCATCGTGGGACTCTACAACAAGAACATGGGCGGTGTGGATTTGCTGGACTCCCTCACAGCCTTGTACAAGTTCCCTCTGAAAGCCAGTCGCTGGTACATGTACATCTTCTGGCACACCATCTACATAGAGTAAGGCGCGAACAGGCTCAAAACACAGTGGCCCATCTTAGCCAATCAATCTAAAACAAGAACATATGACATAGATGTCAAGTATAGACTGGCGACAGTGTGAAACAGGTCAGTCCCTGTATGTCTGTGGGAGGCGCTTTTTTCGAGGTCAGGCATGTAGTGGATAGTGGGATGTGTGATGCTTGTGTTTTCTGCCATGTAGTGATTGATTTGGCCAGCAGTGGTAATTCAAGACATGAGTTACAAGAATATGTAGTTGTTACCTGATAAAGAGTTGTTTAGAATGTTGTATTACATTTGTAATGTTTACATTACAATTGATTGGGATTCTGTAATATTTCAATATTTAATTATTAAGAATTGGTACGGTAAAACATCTTGGTATTAATCACAAATGGACTTGAGGAGGTATGGTACAAGAATCAATATATCAAACAATAACTCATACTAAATACGCGTTGTGAGCTTGTAGATCTGCTATTTTCAAATAGCCGATGTATACAGTAGGTTTAAAGTGCTCATGTGGCCCATAGTCGCTTCTTTTGGGCTCGTTTTCCTAGACCTGGTTGCTTATTTCTCTCATAGAATCTGGCAACACTGGTCTCTGAAACTATTGCGTTGTTGCTAAACTTTCGGCGCATAGCGAAAGTTGCTCTGATCTGCTCAGCAGAAAGGATTATTATATAGCACATTTTCTTCAAAATTCAATGAATGATACATCATATGAAAGCTTATATTTTGTACTTTAACACATTGCCTGCCAATCGCGTAGATCTACGCGAACCTAAATAAAGCCGCAGTGTGCCAATCGCGTAGATTTACGCGAAGTGGTCTTTTCAGTAGTTTCTGTTATATAAGGTCCTCTGGGAGCTTGCGGGTTAATATCTTTCGCGTAGATGACGTAGAAGTTGATAAAAATATGATCCGGTCACATGATCACACGAGCACGTTCTTACAAAGGAGTCAGAGCCGCCCGGCCGCGTCTATACCAGTAACATGGTCCGCCATTACAAAGCGAAACGGAGTAGAACATCAGCTAGCCCTAAGAGGCAGGATCTTAGCGTGAGCGGCGGAGGCGTGCGTCCCCGTGAGATTCTCGCGCACGTGCTCGACATGTGCACACGCCCGCGGGTGATGATCTTTTCTCCAGGATGTTGGCGTGCGAAAGCGCTTCATAAACAGCCCGTTGATCCGAAGCGAGCAAAAAAAAAACAAGACTGTAAAAGTCTCTGTGTCAGAGGAGAGATGGGCGAGTGGGCGAGACAAAACAAAAAGCCGATCCGACCGGAGCGCCAGCCCACGATCATCAACCCTGGAGGAAAACGTGGACCCCCTCCCCAGTTGAAACGAACACACCCTCTCCGGACCCCTTCCCCCATCGTCGTCGTCCCTCGACAGACGTGATTCCGCTGATTCGTGCGAGAGAGCCATGAGAGAGGAGCAAAGCGTGCATCGTTGCGTGCGTTGCGCGGGCGTAATTACGGGGCCAGAGCTCAGCTCTGGACGTGTTTTAATGTTGCCTGTATTCTTCTGTTTCTGCCACTTTTCGCAGTTCTGGGTGAACCGTGCTGTCGCTTTTTACGAAACTCGGCCATATGGTAGATGGTCATAAAAAACGATCAAGAAATAATTCTCACAATCTTTCGTCAAAAGGTGGCGCTATAGCACTCAATTGAAAATGCCAACTTTGAACAGGTACAACTCATGCCCTGTTTGACCTACAGCCATGAAACTTCGATACACACATGATCTCCTCCTGGGATTTTTGAGTAATCTGCACGAAACTTTTTACACATGAACTTTGGACCTATGCCGACTCAACGATGCAGCGGATTTTCCATAAGTGAAAAAATGTAGCTTTAATGAGCCAATGAATATTGTAGTTTTATGACAATTATTCATCTGCCCCTAACACATACATGCAGACTCACATTTCTTTGAAACTTTGCGGTAATATTGAGGGTCATTCCAAATATCACTGAAACCAATCTTACTCCAATTGGTCAAAGGGGGGCGTTATAGCGATTTTCTGAAAATGCAAACTTTAAACAGGCAAAAGTCATGCCTCGTTTGGCCGACAGCCATTAAACCTGCTTACACATGTGTAAGCAGTGATCTAGAGTAGTTCGGGACACAGAGGCCTGGTTCAAAATGGACGGAAATACTTATAAATATCAACAGATACTATCAGGGAGGCCATATATCTAGCTCAATGAGAAGAAAGGCAGTCTTGGAGTCCGTAGGTCGCTGGTTCGATCCCTGTCCACGACAATGTATTGAGATGATCATGATTTGGCATTATTCGGATAACACATAGTGTTTCTTGAGGATAGGCTTAGGCGTTGTTTTACTGAGGTTAGGGTTAGTGAAGGTTTAAAATGCTCATGTTAATTGCATGGTCTTCTTTCTCTCAAGTTCAGTCTTCTATGTTTCAATGGCTTATTGTGCATATTACTTATCATTGCTTCTTTCTTTTTCTCTCTTCATTCCCTGGCCCCGTATTATCGCTGCTTGCAGCTATATTTAATTATCATTTTTGCCCTCAAAATATACATCCAGTGTCTTTGCGCAATTTCACTTTGAACACCTCCAGCTAACAATCCTTGCATAAATTGTACATTTTTGGAATGTATACAGAATTATAGTTCTCAATATGATTATAAAGCACAAAATCTTAAGTTTGATATTTCAAAAACTTGCTGATCTGGTTAAATTCTCCCTGGCTTTTACCAAAAAGTAGACAAAATGCCCTGTGTAATTAGAGAAGCTCTAGTAAATAAATGACTGCAAGAAATCATAATACAAAGTAATGTTTGAACAAGTGCAATTATTCATTAAATACATGTTCAAGTACTGTATCATATACATAAGTAATGTACTCCACTCCGCACACTCTCTAAAGCAGTGGTCCTCAAACTTTTCTGATTTCAATGATGCCCAATTTCACATGAACAACCAAAAGAACCCTTCACGGTCCATTTATACACTGTCAGATCTATGCATCACACTGTTTCATGTACATGCACATTCTCTAGTGCAGTGGTCCACACATAAGTACTTAACATAATCAGAGAACTTGTCTTTACTTGAATTACTTTTTTTTTTAAGACTTACATTGCTTTCAAAACAGTGGTTTTAAAACAATCATATGAACAGTCATAAGAACGTCCAACAACGGACAGGGATAACTTTGTGAGTGTCTGGTAGGCTGCAGTTCTTGTTTATGGGTCCTCTGCTAAGCGATTAACCCTTTCACACTCTGCAGTGCAGATACTGTTGTCTCTCATTGTGGGGGGCATATGCCTGGTGGGCCGCTGGGCTACTGGGCCAAAAAATAAATAAATACATATTTTTACTCCTGTTCATTTCCGGGTTGCACGGCCCAATTATTAGTTACGGTAATGTCCCTGACAATTGGGAAAGCTAGGAGATCTGGCATGAGGCTGGGGGGGTCGGCCGTGCGCAAAGTGCGCGGGCGCAGAAAATTGCGGTAGAGTGTCTGCTATCTGCTCGCCGGTTGTGGTGGGCCGGTCTGGGCCAAAATGCCAGGGCCGAATTTTGGTCCCAGTCCGGCCCTGGCCCCCCCTGCAGCTCATCCCTGCATTTATCTTCAGCCATACAGACTCAATTTAACACCTCCTTTAAGACACATGTCCGAGAGTTTCTAGTGTCTCTATCACTCTCTGGAAGAGGTTGCACATGAACACTGCAGCCGCACTGAAGCGCTCCAACATGACGCGATGCAGCCCTATATTTTGCAAACACACCCCCTTGCCAAAGAAACAGTGGGGATTTTTACCAAACACGCCCCCTTTCCACGACCCCCTATATAACCTAACGCGAGTGCATGCCTTTAAATTAGTCTAACTCCACCTACGATCCGAGAGGGTGTTCATATAGACTGGAGACTGACGTCACCAGTCTAAAAATATGTGACAGCTGATGTTTCAAAAGCTGTAGGGCTTAAACTATTTTATTTTATCACATACATTTAACTCAAACATATTGAAAACAGCCCTTATTAACCATTAAAAAAAAATTCAGTGTCATGCATTGCTTTTTCTTAGTTTCCCAGGCGATTTACCAAAAAGTGGCCCAATTTAACTGACATCATATATATATATATATATATATATATATATATATATATATATATATATATATATAAATAGAGCGTCGCAGTTCCCGCCCACTTCCTGTTTTTTTTGGGGCCGGAAGAAAAAACTCAATGCATTTTTCCATTGACATTTCCAAAAATATTTATATCTATTAATTTAAGCCTCGAATCAAGCCATCACGAGATGACATGAATCATGACCATAAAACGTTTTTTTCTGTGATTTTTATTTATTTTATATTTAATTATATGATATACTATATTTAATAAATACCCTTTGTTTTGCCGTTTTCAACAAAAAAAAAATCACAGAATCAAACGTTTATGGTCATGATTCATGTCATGGCATGATGGCTTGATTCGAGGCTTAAATTAATAGATATAAATATTTTTGGAAATGTCAATGGAAAAATGCATTGAGTTTTTTCTTCCGGCACCAAAAAAAACAGGAAGTGGGCGGGAACTGCGACGCTCTATATCGTCGGTGTCCAGCCGGGACCAGCTAACTTCATTTTCAGATTTTTCATAAATCAACGCTATTGAACCCCATCTACATCTGTGTATTTTTTTTTTTAATAATAACATATGAAAAGTATTAAAAAGCGCCTCTGACGAAAACTCCTAACTCCATTGGACCCTCAAACTGTCCGTCAAAAACAAACAACTCCCCCCTCCTCTCAGGCTCTCAGAGAAGCTCTGCTCTGTATGAGGCAGACAGGGAGAAGATTTTTCAATGCTTTTGGGAGAACATAAACTGGGAAGAGAAGAGAATGTATGTGCAAGGTTTGATAGATGTCACCCCAGTAAAGAGGAGAAGGGTGTCTTCACAAAGGTCATCTGCTCGTGTTTTCTTTTTAAATGTTAATGGACAGATAATGAGTGTGTGCAGGAGTTTGTTTAAGAGCTCAAGGAGATCATGCCAAAAGACTTTCACAGCTTTTATGACAATCTAAAGCACTAAGAAACACCCACCACACACACGCAACACACAACACACAACAGTGTGATAATAAAATGTTGATAGGTATATAGGTAAATTCAACTGTGGTTGTTATTGTTAGTGCAGTAGGCTACAGATTTGATAGGCTACAGATTCTATTTTTCATGAATGTATTTTGTATTTATATGACATTTATTTATTGTTGGTGTGCCATGATTGCTTATGTTAAATACATGATTGAGTATTGAGGCAGAATTGTTTGTTGCACTCAACTGTAGAAGAACAACAGTGGTAACAGTTAGATCCATGGTTATTTACAATGCATGTTAAAATAAAAGTTGTTTAAGTACAGAATTCAGCTTGATCTATACTTAGTATATGAGGATGGCGCTCACCATAAATAGCTTATCTCCAAGCTCACAAACTTGTGATGTGTTGTGAGCTTTGAGATCCATTGCCAGCTGTTCTTATCAATGATGGACAAAACCTCCTAACTCCACTTGCGCTGGATTTGTGTTTGGACAAAACTCCTAACTCCACTTGAGCTGGATTTGGGTAAAGTGGTGATAATATAATGACACATGCAAGTATCTGATAATATATAAAGTCACAATATCAAGTTTGATGAGGCAGTATTGCTTTGTTTTAAAAATATAAGGTTTTCTTCATTTTCAGAAAAAATTATATTTTGTTTTTCATTTCCTGAACAATTACCATTTTGGATTTAGCTGGTTCCGGCCGGACAGCAGAGATATATATAATTAATATTATTATATATATAATATTATTAGTGCACACACACATACACACAAAAGGCAGCCCCCCACTGGACAATGGCCATGCAGGAGCTTTTATTTAGAACAAAACAGAAATCAACGTAACACTCATACAACTGAAACTAATTATGCCTATCCGGCATTCCGGATTGAACAAACATGAAATCAGGGTGAGGAAACTACTTGTTCCTGCAGCCATATTGGACATATTGGACATAAATTGGGCCTCTTCCTTACTTCCTTCACAGGTGTAACCAACCATAAAGGTCCCTGGACCACACTTTGAGACGCACTGGTGTAGCAGAGTGTTTACAGTGAGCCAACATGCACAATATCAGCACCCTGACTCTGTTGACCAGAATGGCCAGAGCCTTCATTAGTATCATTGGTAACACCAGGCAAAAGTCACAGGGAAGTAAGGAAGAGGCCCAATTTATTTCCAATATGGCTGCTGTGTATATCAGAGAGACTTGTCAGAACTCCTCCAAGAATTAGAGCGTAAACACACACAAGGAGACACTACCCAGTTTATGTTACAGTGTGACTAATTTAATGATGTTTAGTAAATGTACTGGTTACAGTAAATATTATGATTATTGTTTAATAGTTTTCACATTTTGATGGTGGTAGGTTTAACTGACACTCATCAAGATGGAGTTGATTGTATGAAAGTTGAGTTTAGAGATCATACAGAGATAAGGAGCAAAATGAAGCAGAAACAGAGACCACTGGTGTTACCAGGAACAAGATGCTAACAATACTGGTGCTACCAGGAACAAGATGCTAACAGTACTGGTGTTACCAGGAACAAGATGCTAACAATACCGGTGTTACCAGGAACAAGATGCTAACAGTACCGGTGCTACCAGGAACAAGATGCTAACAGTACCGGTGTTACCAGGAACAAGATGCTAACAGTATTGGTGCTACCAGGGACAAGATGCCAACAGTATTTCTTGTGGCACTGTTGCACAAGTCACCTTTGCAGCATCTTACGTCAGTTACTTCCCCGATTCCAGGAATCATAGCCTGTGCGACCTCATACTGACACATGCTCTTAGAGGCGCAGCCCTTCCCCATCCTCTCTTGACCTAAGAAGTCCCCTGTGAACACAAAAAACACATTACTCTAATACCTGCTTCTAACTGTGATTGGTCTTAGCTAAATGTTCTCCAACCAGCATGCCCCAGCTTTGCAAACAACTCACTCCTGTTGTGAGTGGCATCCTCCATGTGTTCACATGCAGCCCAGTTCCCCCATCTCCTGTTATCATCATGAATAGCTTTAAGTGCATATTTTGACAGTTTAACTGCATAGTTTTATTTTATTATTATTGTTTATGTTGTTCAGATGTTGAATGTTATGGGCCACAATGGAAACAAGCCTTTGGCTTTTTCGGGGATTTCTTATGTACTGCTGCACATTAAAATCCATGAAATATTCATTCATTCATTCATGAACAGCGCTAATTCAGGCGATTGTTTGGTCATAGCACACACCAGAGAATATGTAACCTACCTGAAGCCCCACCCATCACCCTGCAACCACCAATCACAATGCACCCCCAAACTTAGGCCCAACCCCCCATCCTCCAGACTCTTTACAACATAGCAAACCAACACACACACAACATGTACGGTCCATTACATTACTGTCTGTACTTAAAGGTAGGGTAAGTGATATTGTTTGGTTAAAACAAAAAGTATTTTGTTAAAAGGTTAAAGCACTATATTCTGATAGTAATCATTGCTATAGAGTGTTTGTTCAGTAACAGGAGTCTCCCCGTCTCTCCAGCTCTTTAATAAACAGAAAATACATTTTCCGGTAGGTGTCAAAATCTCAGCCAATCAGGAGAAAGTACCCATTTTTAAGCTTCATTTTTATAGTGTTCCAGTTCCAATTTTGCCTGCTCATTTCTTAGTGTCATCGCTTCCAATTTAACTTGTTTAATCTATATCCTGATTGAGTTCTCTATCCTGATTGGATAAAATTGGAAATGAAACTGAAACTGAAACGAAAATGCATTTTACTGAACAAACACTCTATATCAATGAGTACTATCAGAATATAGAGCTATTTAACACTTATTTTAACCAAAGAAAATCACTTACCGTACCTTTAATGCTCTAGAAATAGTCCGACAAAAACATTGAACATTCTTCTGAGCTGAGGAATGTGACATTTTGGGGTAAAAAGGAGAAATTAATTTAGCTTTATTACCTTTTCCTGAGATGCAGCGATCCTGATCCCCAGTGCATTGCAGTATTGAAATGTCGGAGCAGTTATTGTCATTGCAAATGTAGCACTTCAAACCAGTGAGAGGAGGGTTGACAGGAGCTGTAAGGGTTAAATGATTTTGTTATGTTATATCAGGACTGTGCAGAGACCACTGGGGGTGGTGGTGGGGGGATGTGGGGGGGGGGGGGGGGGAGGGAGCAAGTGGTCAAAGTTCACAAAGGGCAAATGATTGAATATTATTACATACACTATAACCTGTTTAGCGTGTGCATGTGTGTGTAAGAACTAAATAATACAGTGAATAATCTTTGTTTGTACATCAAGTGCTAAAGTAACATCTAAACCAACTGCAGACTGTGTTGTTCTTCCCATTCATGCATTTACAGTACAGTGGTTATAGTGTTCATCAAACATAGATTAGAAGACACCACATCTGGCTGCACTGAATACTTACGTGTGGGATATGGGTCATTGCAGAGGTCAGTGTGACAGCACTTGCTGTATCCCTTGTATCCAACGTTCACTGAGGCGGAGGCGTTATAACACATAAAATCTATCACGCAAGACCTAATATTCAATTCCAGTTTAACCTCACCTGAAACAAACAAGTGAAAAAATTTGTCTCGGGCTCTCTGCCAAATAATGTCTTAATCACACTAGAGAGAGACTGTTATTTATTTTACCTCACGAAAATAAAATACAGAGGTTATCACTTTCACATACCCACAGGTATTATCAAATGTCCTGCAGCACAGTTCATGGAATCAGGACATTCTCGCTGTGTTTCAGTGCAGAGTCCTGTAGGTCCAGGGATGCATTCATGGCATTTCAAAGCATATCCTGAGACAACAGGTAGAAGACAGTCAGGTTACAATAGAAAACAAATGTAAACACATTCCACCATGCATGTGTATTGGGAGCAGTGTGTAGTTTAACTTTAGCATTTTACCACCGTCTGATTTATCAAACCAACCATGTGTTTCACGGTATCTTCCGACATTACCACAGCATATTTAGTAATAATGTCAGTTTCAGGACAACAATAAAAATGATATACATTTGGGGTAATGAATAAATATTTAACCTCTGACGTCCCTCTGACTCAGACATAACCATAAACAAACACCATACGCCCATATATAGGCAAGACCACGGCCACATCACTCTGATTCAAACACAACCATAAATAAACCTGATACACCCATATATAGGCATGTCACTATGACTCAGACATAACCATAAACAAACCCGATATACCCATATCTCTGCTGTCCGGCAGAAACCAGCAAACTCCAAAATGTTCATCTTTCAGGAAATTGCAAAAAACAAGTTAGGAGGTTTTGTTCATCATTGATAAGAACATCTGAATGGACCTCTAAGCTCACTCTGAGGTTGGAGGTCAGTAGGGGGTGGAGCATGGAGTCAGAAAAACCAGCTAACTCCACCCCCCTTTGGTAGAGTTAGCTGGTTTAGCAGAAAGTTTGAGGATCCAATGGAGTTAGCTGGTTTTGTCAGAAGCACTTTTTAATACTTTCCATTGATTCAATACACACAGTGTTCAATAGCACTGATTTATGGAGAAAAATAAAATTTAGTTAGCTGGTTTCTGCCGTACAGCAACAATATACAGTATAGGCATGGAGATCCGGTTTTCCAGAGACCGCCGAAATCCGACCGCACATAATAGGTCATGGGCATATATGGGAACGGCCGACTTCAAACTCGGCTAGTGCATCAGCAAGGACTCGAGGGAGTGTGATGCCAGCCACCACCGACCCAACCAATAGGCCCATATGGGCATGCCAATATACAGGGTGTAAGCATATACTACTGACATCAGCTATCTCTATGTATGGGTATAAAACTGACACAGGTAGACAGACATGTACAGATATCTCCATATATTGCCGCAAAAGGGACACAGACAGACGGGTACAACGGGTACTCTGACAAAGCCCCCGACACTATGACTCAGACATATCGGTCGGATTGGCATAACGTAGGTGTGAGGGCCACGTAGCGGCCCGAACCTCCAGTTTATTTTAAAATAGCCCATCTGATCTGCTACTTTACAAAAACATTTCTTGAAAAATTGGAAAATTGTGGAATGTTTTTGAAACATCTTTGAAACACAAATCTTGTATGTGAGTCCCTGGCACAACATGAAAATGTTTTGAGAACCACCAGTTTAAACAACATCAGGAGACAAGCCCAAATAAGCAACTACGCTTTGTAAACAAGGTTAGTGACGTCAACAGGTTAGTGAAGACAACTACACAGGTTTGAGATTTTCTTTTTTACTCACCTTCCGATACGAGCAAGATGACTGTCACCATGGCAACCAAATTAGTCTGAAAGAGAAACATTGCAATGAGGAAGAATGAGGAAGGTTATTAAAGTTTTTAATTTTCTATTTCAGACAATTTGGGTTAGTTTATTTTTTTGAAGAAAACATGAAAAAAATATGTTCATGAACAGAAAATCCCACACACTGCTCTTGCTCAGCAGCCTCTGCTTTTATTCAAATTGACAGACGTTTCTGTCCCACAGGACCTTCATCAAGAGTGTCCGTTGCCCTATAAAGTCAAAGGTGAACAAAGTACTCAACTCCAATAGTTCAGTCAAAGTATACTGTAGAGACTCCTGGTCAAATATTACATGACTACTGAAAGCTGCTCAGTAAAACTTTGGCTACATGCCAGGCCAGGAAGGCCATCAAATAAAACGACGATTTCCATGGAAATAATTAATTTCACTTGAAGGTTAAGGATGATTTAATTTTAATATAATACAAGAATAGTATAACTATCTGTGAAATAAAACCCATTTATTTCACAAAATAATGTATTGGCAAATTACCAATATCCCACCATACAATCAGAGAGTCCCACCATACAATCAGAGAGCCGTCCCTTTTGGAACCTCAACCTCTTAGGAACAACTCACGGCCAAAGCACTGCTCCACTTCTCTCCCAACTTGCTACAAAAATCGCTCATGCAAAAGTATATAAACACTTCTATTTTATTTTCCACCTTCACATGTGTCTCCTTTTATAATAATCGTAAAGTGTCATAAAGTGTTATCTATTTCTGCTCGCAATTCACTTCCGCATGCTCCGTCTCAACAGCCAACAGCCAGACGGGACTAAACTTTTCTCTCTCTATCACAATGCAGGAGGAGTCTGTGTGTGTGCGTGTGTGTGGATATATTATCACAGAGTGTGGCAGCTTTGCCAAGAGAACGCGTGCGCAAACGCGGAGACAGGGGGAGAGAGACAGAGCGAGAGAGGCGAGGAGGAGAGCTACAGAGAGAGGGAGGGGGAGGGGGAGGGGGAGAGAGAGACAGACAGAAACAAGCGTGCATGTGGTCTCTCTAACACTGCGAGGTGGCTGTCAAGTGGATCTGCGATGCGAAGTGGGCGCTACGTCACGCTAGATGTGAGAGCCGCGCAGCGGCTCGAACTTCTAGTTTGTACAAAGTCATAGCCTATTGGTCTCAATATTTGTCACATTCAGCCTTGGACTTCACTGACTGTAGGTAGGGGTCACATTAATCACTATTAGATTCACAGATTAGAGATTCTATGTATTTTCATTCAAATGAAATGTTATTAACTTGCACTAATAATGACTTTATATAGTATTATAGAAAATATAGTATTTCTTAATTATAGCTTGTAGATTGGCTATTTTCACCATTTTATTTCATATATTTTTTTTATAAAAGGAACAGGTTTTCCACCCGACAGTGACAATATATAGCCTATATGGTTCTGTATCAGTATATGAGTCAGTTTTAGCAGATTTAATTCTACTACTACTATGACTGCCTGCGGGTAGGGTTGACCTGGGCTGGCCAGGATCTGCCCTGTTGCACAGCCGCAGCCGGTGAAGGCAATTCATTTAAATGAGGAGCTGAGCACCAGAAATGGGCTCAAACAATGTCAAACTGTCACATTCTAGCTGCTGAAATAAACTCCCCATTTGGATCATTGTGGACAAAGGAACAGAACATGCTGTTTGCAAAAGGATTATTTTCGGTTAAATCAGCGTGGGCAGTGCAGGCAGGGGTCATGTAATTTTTCAAGGGGCACACGGCCAAAGAGAGGGCCATGGATGGCCGTCGTGGTCGCAGTGAAATTCCTGCCCTGATTGGAGTACTTGCTTTTAAAAATACTAAAGTATTCAAAAGCACACATTGCAAAGTATATTATCAATGCATTGCTGTAACAGATTTTCAAAACATTTCAAAACATGTAAAGATAGTGAACATAGTCGATCAACATGTTCACAACCTGTTGCATCACAATGCTATTTTCGCTCTTTTTGAGATAGGGCTTAATAACAATGTATTTCTGTTTTGGGTACCGCGGGTCCCTTCCAAGAAATGCAATGGAATCAAAAATACAGTATCTGTCTTTGATATATAGTAGAGTGAAAGTCCAACGTTTTCAAAAACCTATAAATAAATAAGTGAATAAATAAATAACTGATCAAAAAACGTTAAGTACAGTATTCAAGTAAATGTACTTTGTTACTGTACATTGCCCATAGCACCCTGATATTTAGTCATCACCAATAAAGGATATTGTGAGTCACCTTTGTATCCATCCTGCGCTGTGTTCTTCCGTTCAGGAGTAGAGATGATCAGCAGACTGGTAAAGGCTGATGGGAGATGGAACAACAAGCGTTATCCAACCACACCCAATACTGTCCTAAACTGACCACTCAAAACTGTCTTGACTTATAGCCTACTGCACCATGAAACAGGTACTCAAAGTCAAGACTTTTAGCACACAAAATAATGCAAACAAAGTGGATTCTGACAATGGATAAAATTACAAAACCCAGTTGATTGATTGATTGATTGAATATTTGATTAGGTAAAAAATGTAAATAGCACAATAACATTTATAATACTTTGACTAAAAGGTCCGTCCAAAAGAGTTTCCATTGGGGTCCTTGGTCCATTAAATTCATAGACATAATAGTAGCAACCAAACAGTTCAAATATCAACCCAATAAAACAGAAAAAATAACACTATATGTTCAAGCAAAACAAAAATGCAGAAAATAAAATAAAAATACATAATGTAAAAGTTTAGCATTCAGCTGCTCATCCAACCAGAGTAGTAGGCTACAAATTATATTTTGTTCACCATAGTGCAGCATACTGTAACTGTTAAAGTAGTAAATGTCACACCTGAAAAATTAAATAATAAAAATAAATAAATAGAGTTTAGATGACAACAATTTGACTCCCCTTTGGAAGGAACAATATTGACAAAGTAGCTACATTATAGTCTTCAGTAGAGAAGATCAGTTTATCTCTGTATACATCAGTATAAGAGGTTCTTATGGTGACTTACTGTGTTCTGTTGATGCTCCGTAACAAGAGGAGAGATGAGGAGTCTGTCTGTTCTCTTGCAACCTCTTTATAAAAACCTCCTAATATAGGGCAGATCTATATGTGTGTGTGCGTGTGTGTGTGTGTGTGTGTGTGTGTGTGTGTGTGCGTGTGTGTGGGGGGGAGGGGGGGCTAAGAGACCGTTGATGTTGCCATGTCGAACCTATAAGTCAGGATATATGTGTGTGTGTGTGTGTGTGTGTGTGTGTGTGTGTGTGTGTGTGTGTGTGTGTGTGTGTGTGTGTGTGCGTGCGTGCGTGCGTGCGTTGGTGGGTGTTTGTGGCACAAGTGGAAGTGAAAGTATGGGGCTAAATGGGGCTATTCAACCGCATGTTGAAAGTATCTATTACTCAACTCTCTGTCTTTTTTTTTACATATGTACAAAACGGGCCGGGCTCGGGCCGTTTCTGTATTTAACCTTTGGGCCAAGGGCCACCGGGCTCGGGCTCACAGACCCCATTATATTAATAAGGTAAACATGTTGTCTCAGCATGTGCGCTAGCTTGAATGAAGGGGGTGTGTGGGCGGCAGCACCCTACAGTCTATGGGGCAGAGACCGTATCTTAGCAACACTGAAAGCGCTAACTTTCATTGGTCGTGTCATGAGTAAATGAGCCAATGAGCTGCCCCCAGTGAGCTGAGGGCACTTCCAGACACCCGACTCACACACTCACTCAGCTCACTGACAGTCACCCACAGCAGCGAGAGGAGAGAGAGTCAGTGGGAGCAGGACAGCAGAATCATGTCATTTTTCAAATAAATCGCCCTGTCATTCATATTGATTCCCCGACCTCAAAATACGGAACAAAGTGCGTCCCAAGTCACCAGAAGTGAGTGGAAATATGCTGCGGGGACATAAGATCATTCCAAACGGTGGCTGCAGGACGATTTCTTACTTTTTAGTGTGATGTGTGTGTTCTTGACTCCTTGTGGCTTTGTTTTTATCAGAGCGAGAGAGCACAGCTGAGACTATAGCAGCTGCTGCTCGAAAATAATCAATTAATAATAATAAATAAATAAAAAGGTCTCGGGCTTCGGGACGGGCTCGGGCTGTAAAATTGCGCCCCCTATCGGGCCAGGGGCCAGGCCGGGCCCACATTTTCGGCCCGTGCAGGGCTCCAACATACGGACATACTACAGTACATACGTACGTACGTACGTACGTACGTACGTACGTACGTACGTACGTATGTATGTACGTATGTATGTATGTATGTATGTATTTATTTATTTATTTATTCATTAATCAAAAAGTTCCTATCACTCAAAAGAATTGCCGGACGCCCTGTATGAACTCTGAGGGCGCCCTAGGGGTCTCGGACCCCCTGTTGAAGACCCCTGTGACATAATTCATTTAGCTTACATGTTGCAGTGTCATTAATTTTCCCCTTGCTGCTTCAGGCAGCTGAAATCTCTCTCTTTTCTTTTCTTGGACATACTTTTGAACCATCAGAACGTCATATTTTCTTTTCTTGGACGGACTTTTGAAAAATCAGAAACCAGCCCACAGACTAGAATGTAGTCTGTGGGCTGGTTTCTCATGCTGATTCTTCTGCTTCTATTCTGCACCTTGCAGAGCAGCTTTACCTTGTTTGGTCACGCACGCACGCACGCACGCACGCACCGTGAGTGAGTGAGTGAGTGAGTGAGTGAGTGAGTGAGTGAGTGAGTGAGTGAGTGAGTGAGTGCACTCGCTCACTCACTCACTCACTCACTCACTCACTCACTCACTCACTCACTCACTCACACACACACACACACACACACACATCCTGTCTTAAAGGTTCGACATGGCAGCAACGCCTGTCACTTGAGCAGCCCAACTCGACGCTGATGCCAAATAACAAAAAAACACATCCTCTGAAAATACATTTACAAAATGTATTCAACACTGTTCTACATGACCTACATGACCCCCAGCTATGGGCAGGAGTGAAAGCACTTCTGGAGGTGTGCTGTATAGAGGCCCTTCAACATGTGAATCAAATGTTTGGGGGATGATTGGATGTTGTGTTCATGATATAAGGCACTTTTTTTTTCATATATCATTCATATCATCATTCATACACGCACGCCTGTACACTCAACACGTGTAATAGCATCTTGCTTAAGGTAGCTCTCCACCAAACAGACTACTACATATTACTACAGACTGGCAGAGGGACGTGCTGGCCCGTGTTTTTAACTTTTTTTCCTCCTCCACTTTTTGGGTCTGGGTGGCCCACAAAGTAAATATAACTCATGTAATTGGCCCACTGGCTTGTCTCTCATCTGAAATGGCCAATCCTTGAGTAGCACCGGCCCACATTACCTCCAGTATTTTATCATTATTGTGCATTTTTCATTGTATATTTTCATTATAATGAATAAAATTGTTTATTTTTATTATAAATAAAAATATAAGGCACACATGCACGCACTGCCTGCCTGCCTGCCTGCCTGCCTGCCAGCCAGCCAGCCAGCCAGCCAGCCAGTCTTTGCATGTTCACCTCTTGGCTAAGAATATATTCTCAAAGTAGACACTAGCATTTTCTGATTCAAGTTGAATTTTGTTTCAAAAAAAGAATCATACATTACATCCAGCTAAACATCCTTTTTATTTTTATTTTAAACAATTGAACATACATCAAAAATAAATAACATGATACAGAGATAATAAAAGTCAAGTAAAAGAATCCTTATGGCTACGTACCACTAATCAATGTGTTTAAGACATTTTTCAATGTTAATTACATTTCTACAGTGTCTCTCTAACGTATGTGCTTTATACATGATATTCCTTTTTAAAATAAAAGGAATGCGATGTGACAGGATGTTCTGTTTCTGAGATGGCTATGGCTACAGTGCCATAAGCATGTATGCTTCAGGGGTCGGCAACCTTTGTGTGTGTGTGTGTGTGTGTGTGTGTGTGTGTGTGTGTGTGTGTGTGTGTGTGTGTGTGTGTGTGTGTGTGTGTGTGTGTGTGTGTGTGTGCGCACCCATGCGTTACAGCAGATCAGGCCATTTGCCAGAAATGTTGAAATCTTATGGAGAAGTGAAAATGTGTGAGGAATGTGAAAGCATGTATACTCTCTTTGTACTGTGTTATCATCACATTGCTGTATTGTTTTCACGATGCATTTACAGAACATCATAACTCTCTGAAACCATAATAATGAATGCTGACTTGCTTGTTCAACCATGGTGCAACACAATTAGAAACACCTGTACAAACTTCGGTATAGAAATGCAACTATGCATGCAACAGCATGGCAGTGTTCTGATATACTGTGTGTGTGTCTGTGTGTGTGCGTGTGTGTGTGTGTGTGTGTGTGTGTGTGTGTGTGTGTGTGTGTGTGTGTGTGTGTGTGTGTGTGTGTGTGTGTGTGTGTGTGTGTGTGTGTGTGTGTGTGTGTGTGTGTGTGTGCAGGCCCGCTGACAGGCGGGGCTAAAGGGGACAGTTGTCCCCCCACCCGGAGGGAGGGGGCCTCAGGCGGGGGGGGGTCCTGCCGGCAGAGACGTCGCAAACTTCTTAACATAAGAATTCATTTAATTTATATTTGTGTGGCGGTGGACTGGTGGAAATGCGCGCTGCGTGCGTCGCAACCTGTCTGTGTGTGTGTGTGTGTGTGTGTGTGTGTGTGTGTGTGTGTGTGTGTGTGTGTGTGTGTGTGTGTGTGTGTGTGTGTGTGTGTGTGTGTGTGTGTGTGTGTGTGTGCGCTGCTGCGCATCTGATCAGAGAGAGAGAGAGAGAGAGAGGGGGGGGGGTTGCCAGGTATCTATGAAAAAAAGCAAAAATTGAGGTCCTTGGTATTCAATTCATAAACATATAATATTCATAGACCGGTTGCTTATTGCTCTCACAGAATAAATGGCAACACTAGAAGTTACCACTCACGGGTGACGGGGGAGAAAAGTAAACAGGATTTATGATGAGACAGAAAATAACATGTTTTCAACTAGACATGATGAATTTAGGAGATGTTTGGACGCTGGAGGGACATCTATTGTGAGTACAGAATGTTTAATGTGCATACATGGCCGCCGTGCCTGACTGAGTAAAAGTGCAAAAGTATAAAATGCACTCGTATCAAAAGTAAAAGTACTCATTATGCAGAATGTCCCATTTCAAGTTTTCAAATGTATAAAAACCTTTTGAAAATAGCAGATCTACAAGCTTGTAGATCTCTGTGAGCTGTAGATCTCAGCCCTATATAGGCTACATTTCGGCCATTTGAAAATAGCCATCTACGTTGCATCGCAATGTAAATTGTGAGTAAAAGTACTCACAAGGACTGGAGTACTTTTACTTTTGGTACTCAAAGTACATTTTTATACCAATACTTTTGTACCTTTACTGAAATACATTTTGAATTGACTTTTACTTAAGGGAGTATTTCTACATTGCAGTATTCATACTTTTACTTAAGTAAAACATGTGAATACTTTTTCCACCACTGGTTATGAACAGAACTGACTATATATTGGCTTGAGGTGGCTAAAGTGGCCAACGTGAAATCGCGCAAAGACACCCGACGGTAAAAAAATATAATAAATTAATTCAAAAACCGAAAACCCGAAAAAAATTATAAGAAATTGATAAATAACCGAATTAAAACCGGAAAAAAAATCTCGCGCGAAGCGCGTGCGCGAGGAGGGGCCTCATGCACGCGCACGTGCATGGGGCATGGGGGGGCCCACTTTCGAAAAACCTGTCCCCCCACCCAAGAATCCTGTCATCGGCCCTGTGTGTGTGTGTCAGTGGCGGAGCGTCCGGGGAGGCCAGGGAGGCGGCCGCCTCCGGGCCCGCGACCCAGGAGGGCCCGGGCCGTCAGATAATAAATCGGTAAAATCAGGCAAAAATAAGAATTAAACAACATAACCCTAACCCTACCCTAACCCTAAAACCGAAATAAAGTGCCAAAAAGCCCCCCAAAAAGTGACCGAATCCGCGGAAAACCCGCAAAATTTGGCGCGCGTGCGTGCGTGCATGCGCAGGGGGGGCCTGATCACTGCGCTGTGCCTCCCGGCCCGGCTTTCAGTTGTTCCGCCACTGGTGTGTGTGTGTGTGTGTGTGTGTGTGTGTGTGTGTGTGTGTGTGTGTGTGTGTGTGTGTGTGTGTGTGTGTGTGTGTGTGTTTGTGTGTGTGTGTGTGTGTGTGTGTCAGCCAGTCTGCATGTTCACCTCTTGGCTAAGAATATTATTTTCTCAAAGTAGACACTAGCATTTTATGATTTGAATTGTGTTTAAAAAAATAATAATCATACATTACATCCAGCTAAACTTCCTTTTACTTTTTTTTTAAAAACAATTCAACATAATTGTCAAAAAGAAATAACATGATACAGAGATAATAAAAGTCGAGTAAAAGAATCCTTATGGCTACCGCTAATCAATATCATCATTATTATTATTTCATTTCTACAGTGTCTCTCTAACTTATGTGCTTTATATACATGATATTCTTTTATAAAATCAAAGGAGTGAGATGTGACAGGATGTTCAGTTTCTGTTTCTGAGAACAACAGGATGTTCCTCTGCTCCCTGTTCCGCTTTCTATTCCGTTACAGCGTAGTGTTGTGAATGTGAGCCTTCTCAAATGCAAAGGTCTGGAAGTGTCAGTTAAACAGACTTACAACTTGCAGACATTCAAACGCTTAACAAAGGGCTTGGTTATTGGACAAGGTTCCAGAAAAGGTTCAGGTGGGATACGAAAAAAAAAAAAATCTTGCAGAAAACCCATACTTTCACTTCCACTTGTGCCACACTCACTCAGATCAGAGCATTCATTCAAATCAGTGCATTCATTATATGGTTTCAGAGAGTTTTGATGTTCTGTAAATGCATCGTGAAAACAATACAGCAATGTGATGATAACACAGTACAAAGAGAGTATACATGCTTTCACATTCCTCACACACTTTCAGTTCTCCATAAGATTTCTACTGCAAAACATGGGTGTCTACCACCCTAGCACGCAAGCTTGAACGCTTGCACGCACGCACGCGCGTGTGCGCGCGCGCACACACACACACACACACACACACACACACACACACACACACACACACACACACACACACACACACACACACACACCTAAGTATGGTCAAATCACCAGATTTGTATAACAGAGAACAGACAGACTCCTCATCTCTCCTCTTGTTACGGAGCAACAACAGACTCAGAACACAGTAAGTCACCATAAGAACCTCTTATAATGGATTTATTTAATTTATTTGAACAGTTATTATAAACATAAGCATAACATGATAGTTATTTCCATGGGAAAGTTTACATTATTAGTTGTTGTGCCGGTGAGGCGAAGCCCTAGGGGGGCTTATGTGAGTACCTCACCGTTCGCATTACGTATAAATGTATTTATTTAATATTAAAAACAAAAATAAAAACAAAACAAAAAACTATGATCTATAAACATAAGATAAAGAAAAATAAAAGTACAGACTTGGCAGAAGAAACAAAAAAAAATATTGATTAGGACAAAGCAAAGACATGATAAACGACAAACTGAGGACTAAATTCTTAGAGTAGAGTATTTTTTAAAACACCTGCAAAAGTAAATTAGGAACAGTATTTAAAACATGTACACTACTATGTTGTTTGGCTCTTGGTCAGAGTGTTAAATTCATATATAGGATGAAACTGAAGGTGATCTTTTTCACTTCAGAGGACAATGTGTCAATGGGTGTTATCATTTATCATTTAACCCATTAAGACTTTTTTCATGTCAAGGACCCCCAAAATGATATGTTTTTGTCCACAGACACCCCATCTCAAAATATGTTGTTCCAGGGACCCCCAGAAGCAAAGATTTGAGTTAAAATGTATACATATGTTCAAATATTTGCAAATCTTTTCACACATTTTTTTCAAAAAAATAGCAGATCTACTTGTATATCTGGTTTTTTTTTTTGTAATAGCCAAGTGACACAGATGCGTTCCCGGTCTTAAGTGGTGGGTGCTTTGATTCACAAGAGTTCTTCTTTTATTATTAACTAATGACTTCTTTTATTATTAACTAATGAACTGGTCAGTGAAAACATTTATCAAATATTAATTCACAAAATAATAATTATTGTCTATGCAAAGGTTTTTAGTGGAAAAGTACACACTCTCTTTACACTGGTGTTGAATGTAGGCTATACTCTTTCTGACATGTACTCTCAATGTTGGAACGATCTATATCAGTGGTTCCCAGAGAGACATTCGCTGTCTCCCCCGTGACCCAAACTAGTGAAAATAGCCGATCTACAAGCTCACAACGTGTCGCAATGTGACACGTTGTATGAGCTTGTAGATCTGATACTTTCATTACTTCTTCAGTTGTACATTTGTTTTATTAAAATAAAATAAAATAATAATAATAATACTGATAATACTAATATAATAATAATCTCTAATATAATATAAAAAACTGTACAAAATGAAAAAAGGGATATTTACCTGTGACCTATACAAACAGGTCTGCGATCCAAAAGTGGGCCCTGACCCGTTGTTTGGGAAACACTGATCTATATAATCCATTAAAAACAGCTCATGCTGTCTAACTGATTTAACACACTTGGAGATCTTCTTCCTATGCAGATCAATGCTTACACAATGGCATCCTGTACAAGTTACCAATTAGTATGGAATTTGAATTAAATGATAACTGAGGTGATGTGTGTTACGTTACTATACAGTCAGTGGTGGAATGTAACTAAGTACATTCAGTGCAATTTTTTTAACTTTTTTACTTTACTGGAGTATTTCCAGTTTTTTGTACTTTTACTTCTACTCCACTACATCTCAGAGGCAAATATTGTACTTTTACTCCACTACATTTATATTGACACTTAGTTAGTAGTTGCTTTGTAGATTTTGATTATTTTTATAAAACATACATTACCCACTGTCAGCCCTATACATTTCGGCCATTTGAAAGTAGCCGATCTACCAGCTCACAAGGTGTCGCATCGCGACGCATTGTGAGCTTGTAGATCGGCTATTTTCAAAAGATTTTGGTAGCACTTTACAATAATGACCAGTTATAAAGCATTTATAGACGTTTATAAACAGTTTGTAGACTATTAACAAATAATTAATAGATTTTTTTTATAAATGTTATACATTTGAAAATTTGTGAAATGGTACATTCTGCATAATGATTACTTTCTACTTTTGGTACTTTAAGTACATTTTTATACCAATACTTTTGTACTTTTACTCAAGTAAATTTTGAATTTCGGACTTTTACTTGTAACAGAGTATTTCTACATTGCAGTATTGATACTTTTACTTAAGTAAAAAAAAAAGAGTACTTTTTCCTCCACTGCATACAAGTATACTTGTAGTAATTATGAGTTACTTGTGTGTTATTCATAGATGTCCACACGTCATTCTGTCCAGCCAGACACACTGAGGTTCGCTGGAGGAGTCAGGGAGGAGAGACAGGAGGAGATAGGAGAGGAGGAAGTGAACGTGGAGTCACACCAAGGCTCACAGGAGGCTACAGGAGGTCATGGTACACAAATATAATATTGTTTGCTTTGTATCCCTTTTTTTTTTTTTTTTTTTTTTTTAAGCACAGGATAAAAATATACATTTCCGTTCAAATATATGGGTTGCTAATTTTTTTTTCAAAAACAAACATCAATTGTTACAGGTATAATGCATAGTTTTCTATGCATTTCGGGTTTTTTGGGGGGTTTGACCCCCATTTTTTTCCGGCCTCGCGGCTTTGCCGCGCGCCCAGGGTAGGTGTCCCTTATTTCAATCTCTGGGAGTTGGCAACCCTAACCTTGCCATACCTTAGCTTTTGCTGAACTGATGCCACTGGACATACACACAAAATAAACAGGTACAGTGAAAAGAATATGATGTCAAAATGTACATTTTCTTATAACAATAACAATGCGTAGTGTGTGTTACAAAATCTAAAAATCCAAAATAGGACCGTCATTTTTAGCTTGCACTTGGACTTTTGGTATTTTGCTGAGTGGCCCCTGAGCCATCTTAAGTTGAGTAGCCCTGACGTAGAGCCTTCGTCCTCCTCCTCCCGCCCAACACTCCCTGCTGACAGGCGCTGCCCTCAGCCTGTAGGAATAGCAAACATCTGTAACTCAAATTTTTGCTCCTGGGGGGTCCCTGGAACAAAATGTTTTTGACAAATGTTCGGTTAAATATATATTCAAAGATTTGCACACATTTTCACGATTTTTCAAAAATTGCAGATTTACAAGCTCAGCGTGGCACCCAGTGCCGCGCTGAGCTTGCGTTCCCGGATTGAATGGGTTAACGATATTATATTCACTCTGTGTTGTTTGAAATGAAACATTGAAGGTGATCATATTAAAGTTAAAGAACTGTATTGTGCTAATATCCTCCAGGTGTTCAGAGAGGCCTCATCATAACAGCTGCAGTGTGTCTGGTGCTGCTGTGTTTACTACTGGCGTTAAGAACCACAGACATGGTCCTGCAGCGTGAGTATCAGCTGCTCAAAGGTTCAATTCATGCACTTGTATCAATAAACTGAGACATAAGAGCCTTAAAGGTCTAGTCTAGTGAAATGAAAGACATGTTTTTCACATTTTTAGAGCATATCCGTGGTCATTATATGGGCATACCTAACAATGGATGATTTTTTTTTCAAAAGTCCATAAAAAGACAATCTTAAATTACTTCCTGTGAACGAAAGCGTGCTGCGTGATGACAAAGATACACTTTCATGAATATAAATGAATCTTGATTTCGTTCACCTGTGGGATTCCCATAGCTGCACATTCCTCCAAACACAGCTGATTTTAATTACAGAGCTAGTTTTGAAGATGACATGTATTGTACCCTGCAGGAGCAGGGTACAAACAATAATAACTGGCCGGCAGTGGTTCAGGGGTAGAGTGGCCGGTAGAGCGGCCGGATGGGGGCTGCGAGGTTCCCGCGAGGTTCCCAGTTTGATCCCGGGCTCCGCCAGAGTTAGTGCCGAAGTGTCCTTGAGCAAGACGCTGAACCCCTAATTGCTCCCGATGAGCAGGTTGGTGCCTTGCATGGTTTCCTCCACCATCGGTGTATGAATGTGTGGGTGAATGTAATGCACAATCTAAGTAACGCGCCTTGGATAAAAGCGCTATATAAATGCAACATTTACCACTGTGCACTAAGTGAGGTTCTAACGTGCCTGAAGGGATGGAACCTTTTGATTAAGAGGCCGTTTCAGACTGAAACTTCAAAATAAAATTACCAAGAATGTCATTGCACTGGACCTTTAATGCATCATTTTGATCGTTTGTGGGTTCCCTGGTAGCCTACCTTGTTATACAGGTTGAGACCTAATCACATAAAACACACACACACACACACACACACACACACACACACACACACACACACACACACACACACACACACACACACACACACACACACACACACACTCAGTTTTCACATGATGCGAGTTCATTATTCCGACATCCCAATAGTTCAACAAACGTTAGGTTAGTGTGAGGTTAAGGGTTAGGGTTAGGATTAGGGGTAGTTATAATGGGCTAAATGGGGTTAGTCGGACCAACGGGATGTGGGAATAATGGGCTGTTGGAATAATGACATGGGGTCAAAGCTCAGAAATACCATCAGTAAACCTCTTGTTTGATGTTTAGTCAAGTCGTGTCCCAGTGGATGGAAGCAGTTTGGAGACAGCTGTTATTACAGCTCTACTGGATGGAAAACCTGGGAGCAAAGTAGACAACAATGTCTGAAGGAAGGAGCAGATCTGGTGATCATTAACAGTGGAGAAGAACAGGTTAGTGTATGTGTGTGTGTGTGTGTGTGTGTGTGTGTGTGTGTGTGTGTGTGTGTGTGTGTGTGTGTGTGTGTGTGTGTGTGTGTGTGTGTGTGTGTGTGTGTGTGTGTCAATCGTCCACATAGATGCATGTGATGCAATTATCTGAGTTACAGAAAATGATGTAATTTGAATTCAATCATGTACAAATGATCAGGAATTCGTTGGAGGATTGTGCAGTTTTTCAGAAATGTCATGGATTGGACTGAACAGGACTAAGGGCAAATGGATGTGGGTGGATAGAACACCACTGACAACACAGTGAGACATGTTATACGTTTTTTATACATTAATTATAATTCTATGAAAAACAGTGAATCACTGTATAATGTGAATGACTGATGGTACATTGTTGTTTATTTTGCAGGTACTGGGGTCCTGAACAGCCTGAGAAGTATGCAGACCTGAACTGTGCATACTACTGGCATGGAGAACGACATTGGTATAATGCAATCTGTACATATAAAAGAGTCTGGATCTGTGAGAAGTGATTTCTCTCTTCATGCTCTTCCTGTCAGACAAACTCCACGTCCAAATATATGGCTGTGTGGATGGAATTTCATTAACATTTTTATTTTGCAACTATGCTATGCAATCTTGCTTTTATCATGTCTTTTTGACCTTCCTTATTATATTTCTACTGATACGCAGTTGGGGAGGTTTAAGCACAAAATTTCATATGATAATAATTAACAATTCTGCTGACCTATTGAGACATATACTGTACTGTAAGCGCTTGATAATACTCTGTATTTAAAAGGATGATGAATGTATTCTTGTGTCTAGATTAAAACATTTACTCTCAAAGTTTAAAGGACTTGGCCACGGACCCCCATATCCAAATATTTTGTTCCAGGGACCCCCAGAAGCAAAGATTTGAGTTAAAGATGTTTGCTTTAAAAAAAACTATATATATATATATATATATATATATATATATATATATATATATATATATATATATATAGGCCTAGGCTATTCAAAGATTTGCACACTTTTTCAACATTTTTGGAGTTGTGGAGTTCATTCAGATAGTTAAGCCACACAGTGTTTTAGTTCATTCTCCCTGTCTGCAGAGTTGACGTGAAGAGATGTGTGTCCATTGACCAGGAAGTGTTTGTTTTATGTTTTCATGTTTTCATGTGTGAAATGCCCTTGTTTGTATTTTGTGTTTCTTAACAATACTGCAACTGTTTGCTCATTTCAAAGTCTACACAGGTGAAATACAGTAGATAAGTGATTCTTGTTTAACCAGAGAGTCGACACATTTGACTGTATAGAGTTTATATGCTGTTTATTTCTTTTCTTATAGAAACACATGCCTACACAACCTGTATGTAGAAATAAAACTGTGATCTAAACGTCACATCAGTAGTGGGTGTGGATTCCTTGAGTGAGCCTACAGTCAGTTCATTCACCTTTTCTTCAGCGGGTCTTGACTCAGTAGAGCCAGTAATAGCCCTTGAAGCAAACCTTACTTTGTCATCAATAAAAAAAAGTTAATGGGTCCATAATTTACTAAAATGCATATCATTAATGAAACTGAAAGAAAACTAGCGACTGAAAGCATAAAGTATATGACAATGTTTACTAAGGTAATAAAATCAAGTGTAAAGTCTGGTCAAATACCCTTTTGAGATGGCATGAAAAGTATTCTACAACCAGCAGGTGTGTATATGATATATGATATATGACATCTCTCAGAGAGGTGAGGGCCAATCAAAGCCACACGCCAATCTGTTACCATGGAGCAGGGGGGCAGGCCCACATAGGTGAATGAAGCTGGTACTTTTCCACAGTAAAAGGAATATTCGTACAGAACATTAGAAAAGCTACAAAAATACAATTAAATAAGTCAGTAGAAAGGTATTACAATCACAAACATAAAATACCTATAGGGTCTAACTGAGTGAGGCAGAATATATAAACATGGATATAATACAAATAAAGGAGAAAATGCTGTGTCCCAGGAGGGCATAATATCAAATACATGTATTGGGGGTCAGACCTTGTAAGTTACAGGTGTATAAGGGTCTAAACTCCAAATACACCAGTAGGACATCACACACAAAAACAGGATGCTTAAGATACTGTTGATCAGGACAAAAAGAGGAAAAATATCATATAAAAAAAATACCCAAAGGAATAAAGCCTAAAAATCACAGCATCACATTTAATAATGTTCATCAATTAAGCCTTTGGGGGCTAGAGCAGTGGTTTTCAACCAGTGGTCCGGGGACCACCAGTGGTCCTTGAGGGAGTTCCAGGGGGTCCCCAGCTAAATGATGGATAGGAACCAAATGGACCCTTATGGGTCTGTAACTCTGAGTGTACAAACTCTGAGTGTACAAATGAGGGTCCATTTGGTTCCATTTGTACACTCTCAGAGTTAAATTAACATTGATTTTATAATATAAATTGGGGTCCCTGAGATCGAAATGACATTAAATGGGGGTCTGTAGCCTATGCATGTTAAACTGGGGGTCCTTGAAATTAAAATGGTTGAGAATCACTGCTAGAGCCGTAAAAATCGTCTCTTATTGGGGGTCCCCTGGCATATCTTTTCAAATGGGGGGTCCCTGGGCTAACGTGTGTCAATTTGGGGGTCCTTGACGCAAAAAAGGTTGAAAACCACACTGGGCTAGAGTATCACACGTAAAAACTTTGCAAAAACGTTGCATCCTATATAAACTTCTTTATAAGTGAAGTCCCTTCTCCCTTTTTCTTCCATTGATCATGAAATAAAACATAATGTCACATGTAACATACATCTGACCCACCATAATGAAAAGGATAACGATAAAAGCTCACAGCTTGTTTCCATTGCGGTCCTTAGTATGAGGTGCATATGAGGTCATGTAGTGTGGTGCTGTTGGGTGCATGAAATGAGTTCATGATGTGATAATGTGTCCCTGGCTGTGGTGGAAAAAGTACTCAAATGTTTTACCTAAGTAAAAGTATCAATACTGAAATGTAGAAGTACTCTGTTACAAATAAAAGTCCGGAATGAAAAATGTACTTGAGTAAAAGTACAAAAGTATTGGTATCAAAATGTACTTAAAGTACCAATAGCCTAGGTATAAATTAGGGCTAAAGTGGTAAGAGTATGTTTTATAATAATGTAATAATTCATATCTGCAAAGTAACTAACTAAGTGACTAAGTGACTAAGTTTTCAAATAATTGTAGTGGAGTACAAGTACAAGTTTTGCCTCTGAGATGTAGTGGAGTAGAAGTAAAACACACATGTAGAAGTCTCTGAGTGGATGCGTGGGTGTACCTGCCACTCAAAGTGTGGGAGTGGGGAACATCAAATACATATTTATTATAATACCATATAGGCAAACCCGGGATCTGGTATTTTCAAGGCGCGTACGTTAGCAGTCAGCTAATCTCTCAAGAACAAGTTCAGAGCTGCGCTACTGAATCTGTCGGGAGCCCCGTTCAGAACGTGTGAGCGTTGGCCTACAAGTGGGCGTGCCTTCATATCAGGAAGCAGGCCGCGCTTTACCCAATCAAATTGTAGTGGGAGGGATTTACATCTGTGCGTTCGCTTTCCACTGGAGACAAACCCAAACTCCTTTAACAATAGCGTCCTTGGAGCCGACAAAACCACGGAAAGTTAGTAACATTTTAACTTGTTCTTTCATCATAGAAACAAGTGGGCTTATAACCAAAACGATCCATGTTCTTTGGGAGAAATGGTGTTAGTGTTCCGTGGAGAAATATTGTTAGTGGGAATTAAAACATAGGCGCACCACCAGAAGTGGAGGGCTGAGGGCAGAGACCAAACGCCGGTTTCCAGTCATCATCGATCTATTTAATCACGCCCCCCAGAGTCAAATGCAAAAGTGAAAAACGCTGGGGGCGCTGTTTTTCCTTTTTATTTGATGATGGGTTCCCAGATTGGCAGTCAGCTAAAGTGCCAGGCTGGATAGCGATCAGCAAGGCAGCAGCCTACATTAGCTGCTGAACAGACCGTCTGCTTTGCAGCAACTGAACACTAGGTGTCACTGCTGAACAGAGTGTTTCCAGAGCCTGTCTAGGGCATTGGGTTCTATGGTGGTATCAATGGTATCAATGTACCATATTAGGGACATCAACGGACATCAGCCTCCTTGATTGGCCAACCCACAACCATCGGCTTTGCCAGTTTGCGTGACGTTTGTGCCTCTGAACCAATATAAGTGATAATGCAGAATATCCCGTGCTCTTACACAGCAGGACTTGACCGATATTGTTAAGATTGACCAATAGGATTGATCACCTTTCGTATACTGTTGTGAATAATGTTACACTGGGCGGTGAGTCTGAGAGGACCTCAGAGGACCAGAGCCAATCGAACCGCTGTGGCTGTGAGACACTATGTGTACCACCTTGGAGGTGACAGTCCTGGAGACGAGGATCAGATGGATGTGTCTTCAACACTGTGTCTCTGCTCTGGAGGAAGTTGACCCCCGAGACACCAGAAAAAGGAGAGCGTCACGTTCCCTCCGTGCGTAGGCAACACACAGCTGCACTGATAGAAGATATCATCTACATCTGGGGAGGTTATGCTAGCGAGAGGTTCTGCAACAACCGTCTTTATGCATTTGATGTCAACACCCACAGATGGATCAAGCTCAAGGTTACCGGGACTGCCCCAGTGGGGAGGAGGAACGACACAGCCTGTGTCTTGGGGAAGGTCATGTATGTCTATGGAGGATTAACCCAGCTGACTGGGAACACTAATGCCATCTACAAGTTGGACACCACCACAATTGTCTGGTCTTTAATCAACACCAGGGGAACTCCACCATCTGCTTCAGAAAGTCACTCTGCCACCATCATCGGGACAAAGATGTTTGTATTTGGGGGCTATCCGGAACACGACAACAACATCAGAGTGTTTGACACAGAGACCCACTGCTGGCTGAGCACGCCTTCTGCACCACTTCTTTCAAAAGGACGCTGGGATCATTCAGCCTTTACCTACAATGGAGAGCTGTACATATTTGGTGGCCTGGATATGATTCATTCTTTCAATGATCTTTCAATGTGGAAATTCAGTCCAGAGACCTTCTCCTGGAAAAAGGTTGTTCCCAAGGGCAAAGGCCCACGTAAGCTCTCTGAGATGTGCTGTTGCACGGTGGGAGATCGTATTATCATCTTTGGAGGATACATCGAGCCTGATGACCTGTATATTTTAGACTTAAGTCCTAGTCTGAAGACGTTATGTAAGCTATCTTACTCAGTACGGCCTGGAGCAGTCTGAACTTCCACACAACCTCCGCTGGGAACTGGCAGCCATGACTACCAACAGTGGTGGAAAAAGTACTCACATTTTCACAAGTGCCAAGAGTGGCGGCCGCGTGACAGACGCACGCTTGCCTGCCATCAAATCTGTCACTCCTTCAACGCCCATCTCCCTTCGTTTCAGTGTTCTTGTGCTCTTGTTGTCGTTTACTATCCAGGCGACTATCGTCGCTCTCGTGGCCTGGTTCTGCCAGACCCCTAGTGGTTGAAATCTGAATGGCCAGTCTTCGCATGACGTGTGTGCAGAGGAAAAGAGGGACCGACCGACCGACCGACCGACCGACCGACAAAGCCTCCTGTAGGCCGATCCCCTGGGTCTGGCAAAAAGTATCAATACTGCAATGTAGAAGTACTCTGTTACAAGTAAAGGTTCGGAATTAAACATTCACTAGCCTCGATCTCCAGGCTTTTATTGCTTAGTTTTGCTAAAAAATAAAAGCCTGGCCCAGCACGTCGGTGTACTCGGTATAAGGAAGTGTTTCACTTCCCAACCAACCAGAGTGCAGTGGGCGTCGCTCGTAATGTTGTGTTAACGGGGCGGGGGTTGACGGACAGATCGGTGAACCAATGGGGATCAGGCGCAATCTCTCGCCGGCTCTAACACCCGCCCCTCTATACACGAAATCAGGAGCGTTGGGGCAGTCTAAACATTCACTTGAGTAAAAGTACAAAAGTATTGGTATCAAAATGTACTTAAAGTACCAAAAGTAGAAAGTACTCATTATGCAGGATGTCCCATTTCCCGAGTTTTCAAATGTATACAAACTAGAGGGTCGGGGCGCTGCGCGCCCCTCCCCCCTATCCGCTGCGCGGTGCTTTGTGTTTGTTAGTCTCTATAATATATAAAGCCATAATAGGAGATGTTCCCAATGGAGCTATGCCCAAATATGGAGTGTGTTGTCTGACCTCACTTCCTGTCCAGGGGGGGTTTGTATATATAGATAGGGGTGGCTTCAGTGGGGGACAGGAAGTGCTGACTTTTCTCAATTGTATATATAGATGTCAAAACATAGTTTGAAAATAGCCGATCTACAAGCTCACAATGTGAGCATTGTGAGCTTGTAGATCTGCTATTTTCAAATGGCCGAAATGTATATAGGGCTGAAGTGGTTAATGTATGTTTTGTAATAATAATCAAAATCTACAAAGTAACTAGTAACTAAAGTTTTCAAATAATTGTAGTGGAGTAAAAGTACAATATTTGCCTCTGAGATGTAGTGGAGTAGAAGTAAAAGTATTGGAAATTGGAAATACTCAAGTAAAGTACAAATACCTCAAAATTGTACTTAAGTACAGTACTTGAGTAAATGTACTTACGTAGTTACTTTACACCACTGACTACCAACAGCAACTGAACAAACAAATAATACAGTAAAATACTTCATAATTAATAAATAAAATTGACACGTGTGGACCAATTAAAAAAAAAGGAAAGTAAAATAAGCGACTAAACAAGATAGGGCGTATACCGGTGTTGCTTCCATGTCATGTGACCATTCTATGACGTCACCCATCAATGATGTATATTCATGATGTAAGATTCCATGTTTAGGTTGGAGGTTCCTCATTGACTTCCCAGGAGTGGGCGTGCAAAGTTTCACACTGATCGGTCCAGCGATGGTTCACAGAGAGACAGACAGACGGGACAGTCGGACGGAATCACAGGAGCGAAAACGGAATCCCTCGCCTTCGGTTGTTCCGGCCTGGCGGGGATAATAATCAGACTCAGGTCATCCATACAGCCTGTGGTGTCTTTCAGCACCACCGAGACGGAGGTCTCTCTCTCTCTCTCTCGTGTGTGTGTGCTCTGACACAGTGTGACTGCGTTGTGTGTGTTTTCGGTGCCACTGTCTACAGAATGCTATGGTTTTACCACGGTTCTCCGTTTACTACTCACTATGGGATATCAGCGCCCTCAGGCGATGAGACAGAGCAACACACACGCTCCCGGCGCCAATACTGATTGGCTAAGGGTATGTCACGAGTCCGGGAGGACCCGGGAGTATAAAGCTCCCCCGTGACGTAGGCTCTTCCTCTTTTCTCCACTCTGCAAGCGAATGCGCAGATATTCACACACAAAAAGCAAGAAAATTTCAACTTAACCCAACGCGGGAATACGGAGTATCTCCCCACGGGAAAACCTTGCTAAAAGTTCTCTCCCGGAACTTATTTTATTATTTTATTTGTCTATCCTCTCAGTTTCTTCCTTTGTCTGGCATTTGAAAACGCCGGTTAGCGTTTTTCATTCATTTAGCGACTAGGCTACTAGTAGCAGCTAGGCTAAGGTGCTACTAGCCAAAGTTTAGGCCGCTGTGTTCCAGACCAGGATGGAACCACCGAGGACCTGCGGACGACCGAGGTGCGACCTCCTCGTCGCCGCAGACGACCCCCACAGTGTCTGCATTTACTGCTGTGGGGTCGCCCATGCCGTTGACGCCAAGGTACGCCAGGGCGAGAGGGACGAGTGCCCAGCGTGCGCGTCCTTCACCAGCCAGCAGCTCGACGCCCGGCTTGCCAGGGTAGAGACCCTGGTCGGCTGGGCCAGGAGCGATCCAGGCATGGCGTCCGTCACCACCAGCACAGGGACCCCAGGAGTGCCGCCCGAGGAGACACTCATGGGACCCCCACCGGTGCCGACGCCGAAGGTAAAGCGGCCAGCGGCGGAGACGCCGCCTTCCGTCGCTGCCGCTGTACACATGTCGCCGCCGCAGCTAACCAGCAGCGCCTCCACCTCCCCCCACCGACGCTACGACTGGGCTGCCTCGTTGGCCGATAGCGAGGAGGAGCTGGCCTTCGAGGAGCTGGAGGACGAGTTGGACCTCGCGCCATACCAGGAGGTCCAGGAGGTGTCCATGGCGAGCGCCGAGGGGGATGGCGGAAACCCCGACACCGTCGAAGTGGTCGTCGAAGAGGTCACCGAACCAGTAACAGCGGTATTCAAACGGGCTATCGCCAGGTGCGGGTTGGTGCAGCCCGTAGAGAGCCGCAACGCCACCGCTCTCGCAGCAGGCTTCCAGGGCTTGGAGGCTCCACCAACACGGGTGGTGGAGTCCAAGAAGCTCCCTGAAGCGATGGGGTTCCAGACGGCCTTGGTGAGCTCCTGGGGGGATCACCAAGACCCACAAAAGCTAGCTTTCCCCATCGACCTGATCTCCGCCAGGGAACTGGGGCTGATCGAAGTCCCTCCGATGGACCCTGTGTTGGCGGAAGGACTGGAGGACATGCAACCAGGTACGGTGGTGCTTGGGGGCGCCACACCGTCCTTTTATAACGAGGAAATGAGGAAATCCTCCGCGGCGTTGAAGAAGACCTACGCCGCGGCTGGACAGGTCGCAAAGACCCTCAACGCCGTTACCATCCTCCAGGGCTCCTCTGCCGTGCGACTAGCGGAGATGAAGACGAAATGGGGCGATGACGCTAAGGAGCTGCATCGCCTTAACCAGCTCACCATTTCCTGCACCCAGCACGCCATCAACTGGACCGGCCGGGTGTTGGACGACTGCGCGACCATAGAGAGGGTGCGGTGGCTCGACCTCGCCACCTTCACAAGAGACGCGCAGAAAATAGACGCGAAGAAGAAGCTGCTGGCCCTTCCACTCAAAGCAAGTAATCTCTTCAGCGGTGCAGAGAAGTACTTAAAGGACTCCACGGAGTCGGCGAGGGCCCGGAAAGAGGCAGCGGCGGGTCTTTTGGCCCCGAAGCCTCCCCACCCAGGCAGACCCCGCCAGGAGAGGTCTGCCATACGGGGGAGACTCTCCTCATCTCGCCAACCCAGCGCCAGCGGCAGCTCCCGCAACTCCTCGGCCCGTCCATCCAGAATGGAAGGGCCCATGTCGCTGGGAGCCGGCGACGTCCGTCGCAAAGACCCCCGTTCCCCCCCTCCTTCTTCCCCCCGACCCACACGACGCGGCGGGAGAGGACGTGGTCGCGGGCAGCATGTTTGACATTTGCCCCCCGGTGTTACCGGTTGTTCGGCTGCCCCCCCCACATCCACACGGACGGAGTGGGGGGGGATTAGCCCCCCTGGTCACCTCGGGAAAGAGACGTTGCCTTTTCATGGCCCCGACGGACTTGAGAAACAAAAGACAAAAAGTGACAATGTTACAGAGCCAGGCCTCTGCCGTATTGTATTGTCAGAATGTTGTTTGCCAGGGTGTTTGTGTGCAAAATGTGGTTCCAATAAATGTTCTGAAATTTACAAAACCTCTCATCATTTCACCCGTCTCAGAGCGGCGATGCGGAGGGACCCCCCTTGGGGGGGCCCCTCCATATCAATGCCCTCCACCCATAAGCCCACAGCGCTTGGACAGTCCCTTTGGAGACTGTCCAAGCGCTGCTGGGATGAATTTTGTGCATGCTATGAACAAGACAAAGGTAATAAACCCATTGCTAATTCCAAACGCCAATGTACAAGGGTCACGCCAAAATTTCCATTTCTACCATCCATCCAGCAGAGGGCGCCAGAGGCCCACTGTGGGAAGGAAGGTTTGCAAAATGGCGGCGCGGGTCGAGGGTCACCCCAATATTTACAGTCTGCCGTGCACCGAGTCACGCCAACCTCTGGAGGGCGACAGAGTGCCTCTTTCAGTAGAGGTGGCTCCGTCGCTTCCTTTAGTCAGGCCAAGGGCCCTAGACAAGATGGCGGCGGACCTTGTAGACAACGTGAGAATAGTGCGGAACACTTCCGCACTAGGTCACGTGATCTCTACACGCAGAACGTCAGGATCGACGCGACCTCCTTTGTCTCTAGCGAGCTCCACAGCTGTAGCTCCGCTGAACAGAGTTTTAGCGTCTCCGGTTCCCATGGTAACGGTTTCACGACCAGTGGAACTAGCGACGGCAGCATCCAGCGACAATCCTCTCGCTCAATGCTTGGATCAATGGAAACTTTGCAAGCCGTGCCCTTGGGTGCTGCGCACCGTTCGCAAGGGTTACAGACTGCAGTTTGCCAGGAAGCCGCCCATGACAGACAAGGTATTGTACACCCGAGCGTCGGGCCAAGCGGCCAAGACCTTGAGAGAGGAAGTAGCCTCCCTTCTGGACAAGGGCGCGATAGAGAAATTATCTCCGGATCAGAACCGTCTGGGGTTCTATTCGGAATATTTTCTGGTGAAAAAGAAAGGGGGGGGCGTAAGACCCATATTGAATCTGAAGGGACTCAACAGGTTCCTGCGGGTTTTTCATTTTCAAATGCTAACGACCGTGAAGTTATTACGCACGGTGCGTCAGGGCGACTGGTGGACGAGCATCGATTTGAAAGATGCTTACTTCCACATTCCAATTTACCCCCCGCACAGGAAGTTCCTGCGCTTCGGCTTCGAAGGGGAAGTGTACGAGTACATGGTTCTCCCTTTTGGTATGTCGTTGAGCCCACGGGTGTTTGTGAAGTGTACCAACGCGGCCATTGCTCCACTACGGAGACAGGGAATCCGTCTGTCGACCTACATCGACGACTGGTTGATAGCCGCAGGCTCGGAGGAGGAGGTGGCGCGGCACACGGCCATGGCCATCTCCCATCTGACGTCACTGGGTTTCACAATCAACGTCAAGAAGAGCGTTTTGGTTCCGTCCCAGCGGGCCACCTTCTTGGGGATCTCGCTGGACTCGAACACGCTCAGGGCACGTCTATCCAAGGAGAGGATAGACAGCGTTTTAGCTTGTGTGAGATCTTTCCGCCCGGGGCGGGAAGTTACTTACAAACAATGCATGCAAGCAGTAGGTCTCATGGCCTCAGCCATTCACTTAATCCGCTTAGGCAGGCTCTACATGAGACCCGCTCAGAGGTGGCTGAGGGCCCTTCGGATCCCACCCACCTCAGGTCGTCGGCTTGTGATGGTGTCTCCATGGTGTGTGGAGGCACTCAGACCATGGTCACAAGCAGCCTTTCTGTCCCAGGGGGTCAGTATAGGAGCTGTGATTTCGTGGAAGGTCATCACCACGGACGCCAGTTTGGCTGGGTGGGGTGCCGTCCACGAGGGCAGGTGGACCAGGGGAATGTGGGATCCGACACTGCAGTCGGCTCACATCAACTACCTGGAACTGCTGGCGGTTTTCCTCGCTCTGAAACATTTCGAGGCACAGATCTTGGGTTGTCATGTCGCGGTCAGAACGGACAATACGACAACCATGTGTTTTATCAACAAGCAGGGAGGCTTGACCTCCCTGGTGTTGGATGGTCTAGCACGCGAGATGACGCTTTGGTGCGAGTCACGGCTCGCGTCCATACGGGCGTCTCATGTACCGGGCCTCCTGAACCACGGAGCGGACTTGCTGTCCAGGGGCGATCTCCGGTACGGGGAATGGTCACTCCACCCGATAGTGGCGAAGGATATCTGGCACAGATTCGGTCGCCCCCAGGTCGATTTGTTTGCCTCCGAAGAGAACGCGAAGTGTTCTCGGTTCTTCTCAGTGAAGAGGGGGGACCGTTCCATGGGCATGGACGCCTTGGCACACAGTTGGCCGAGCGAACTGCTTTATGCCTTCCCGCCAATGGAGTTGATCCTCCCCACCTTGGAGAGGGTCAGGCTCCAGGGGTTGTCGGTGTTGCTGGTGGCTCCAGCATGGGGCACGTGGAGGTCGGAGATAGCTCCGCTCCTTTACGATGCGCCTCTGGCCCTCCCTCCCAGGGCAGACCTGGTGAGGCAGGGAGGGAACGAGCTGTTCCACGAGCGCCCTCAGGACCTAGACCTATGGGTTTGGCCCGTGAGAGGGCGAATTTGACTTCATGTGGCCTCCCCCCTGACGTGGTGGCTACCATCCAGGGTGCGAGGGCTATGTCCACAAGGGAAGCTTACGAGGTCAGATGGAATATGTTCGCATCTTGGTGTCTGGAGCAGTCACCAGTGGTGGTGGCTGTCCAGGCCCCGGTGGGCAGCATTCTTACCTTTCTACAGGGAAGGCTAAGTCAAGGTTTATCCTTCTCGACAGTGAAAGTGTATTTGGCTGCCATTTCGGCTTGCCACCTAGGTTTCGACGATGGCAAGACGGTGGGTCAGCATAACTTCGTGCGCCGGTTTATGAACGGCGCCAGAAGAGCTAGACCAGTCAACAGGCCACTGTTCCCAGTCTGGGATTTGACGGTGGTGCTGGATGCACTGTGCCGTCACCCGTTCGAGCCTTTTGAGTCTATGGATCTGAAGGTCATTAGTCTCAAAACGGTCCTTTTGGTGGCCCTGTCTACGGCTAAACGGGTCAGTGACTTGCATGCGCTCTCGGTGAGCCCGGAGTGCATGAGTTTTCTGAACAACGACAGGAGGGTTTTGCTTAAACCAAACCTGGCGTTCGTTACAAAGACCGGGGTGGTGGCCCCGGATCCGGTTGAATTGGTAGCTTTTCATCCACCTCCCTTCGCTTCGGCGGAGGACAGGCGGTTACATTGCCTCTGCCCGGTGAGAGCTTTGAAGCTCTACTGCCAGAGGACGGCGGCCAATCGCTCATCGACACAACTCTTTGTCTCTTTTGGCGTGGGGGTTCAGAGGAAGGCGGTCACCAAAGCGACGCTTTCTAGATGGATCCGAGATGCCATTAAGCTGGCTTATGTGAGCAGTGGTGTCCCAGTCCCGGGGGGTCTGAGGGCCCACTCTACTAGAGGCATGGCTACGTCCTGGGCTCTCTACAAGGGAGCTTCGATCCAGGAGATTTGTGCGGCTGCAAATTGGTCGTCACCATCGACTTTTGTGGCCTTTTACAGTCTGGACGTGGCGGCGTCATCAGTGGCGCACGCTGTCCTGGGTGTGGCTGCTGCCTCCAGGTCAGTGGGGGATAGGGAGTAGGCTTGGGGCTTTCTCCTTATCTTCAACTTCCTCTTTAGGTTTCCTTGGGACCAGCAGGGCTGTGTCTTGGGGAATGAGGGCCCTGCTCCTCAGTATTATGAGGCGGACTGTGTCTGCCTGTTAGAGAATAAGGCAGACTCTAGAGTCTGTCAGGGCCTACTCTTATTATCTATCCCGCACCCCAGCCCGGTGGGCTGGGGGGGCGCCCAGGGGTCATGAGGTCGTGGACCTATGGCCTGGGGTTCTTAGGTCACGTCCTGGGGGACGTGACCTGGGGCTGAGGGGCGTGCGGGGTTGTCAGGGTTGTGTGGCTCATTACCTCAAGGGGGGTTTATGAATCCCATAGTGAGTAGTAAACGGAGAACCGTGGTAAAACTAGAGGTTACGAATGTAACCCCGGTTTTAGTAGGTTCGGAGTTTACTACTCACCAGACACCCCTTTCTGTGCGCATTTGGCATGCAGAGAGGAGAATGTTAAGAGGAAGAGCCTACGTCACGGGGGAGCTTTATACTCCCGGGTCCTTCCGGACTCGTGACATACCCTTAGCCAATCAGTATTGGCGCCGGGAGCGTGTGTGTTGCTCTGTCTCATCGCCTGAGGGCGCTGATATCCCATAGTGAGTAGTAAACTCCGAACCTACTAAAACCGGGGTTACATTCGTAACCTCTAGTTCATCAGTGTGTGTCACGGTTTACAAAACTGGCAGACCCAAATGAAGACACGACACTTAATGATAGTCCAAGGGTTTTTATTAAACAAAGGAGGTGTTGTCGTCTGGAGTGAAGGTGGTAGGCAGGCTGAGGCGAAGGCAAACAGGTGGGCAGGTAGGCAGGCAACTGAAGAAGAGGAAAACAGGCGTGAGTCAAAAAAACAAAAAACACTGGGAGCAAAAACAAGAACTATAGAGCTAGGATGCACTCAAAATACAAGGATTAAATGGCTAGAAGCGTTACCGCACTGTGAAAACGATCTGGCAGCGCGTCGGCAGAAGACCAGGGACTTTATAGAGTGGAGGGTAATGAGCAGATGGCAGGCAGGTGAGTGAGATGAGATGACCAGAGACAGGTGCGTCAATCTGGGAGGCCAGGAACCAAGCCTACGCCCACACATGCCCAAACACAGACAGACAGACAAAAACATAAACACACACGGACCCTGGCAGGTACCGTGACAGTGTGGTGACGCTAACAACATCATGTTGTCATAGTGACGTGGCTGTGTTTTGTTTATGTTGTCATAGTGGCGTGGCTGTGGTTTGTTTATGGATGAGTCAGAATGACGAGAGGTCCGCCCTAGCTCGTTTTAATTTAGGATTTGTGTCTATAGTGGTGGACAGGGACAGCTTTTCTATTCAATAATAATAATTAAACAAATAGAAAATACAATAAACAAACATATACAAACATAAAAAATCACACCCAGTGTGAAGTGGGCGGTGTGGTCATCACAGTGGTCATCACAGTGATGGAAGCTCACTTTAAAAAAAAGTGGTTCTTTTGAAGTGCATAGTCCTATTTATATGTTATTAATTTCATCATGTGTCTCACTAGCCAATCACAGTGCTGAATAAAGTCAGCCAATAGAGTCAGCCAATCACAGTACAGCTAGGGCTGTACTAATGTAGAGGGGTGTGCTATTATGGGCCAATCACAGTGCAGCTAATGAGGTGTCCCAACCCCACTTATAGGGGGCGGCTACACCGCCCAAAAAGACAGAGGCACAGAAAAAAAAAGGAAAAAGAAAAAATGACAAAACAAAGAAACAATGAATAGCATTGAGATCAGTATCTTATCTTATCATCAATACAGTGGATTTTAGGTCCCTAATGCAATGAGTGATTCCCTATATGTGATGTCTATTTATTTCAGTTCTTGACAAATTGTTCAGTTCTCAGCCCACACCCCATGAAGCCTTGAATTCATGGAGATTTTTTAGTATCTGTCACATTCCAAAGCCAATAATTTGATAACCGGACTCCGGAAAGAGTCTCCTACTGACGATGACCTGGTCATCAAATTATTGGCTTAGGAATGCGATGAAAACAAATCATCTTCATGGGGCACTACTCCTTTAATAGTATAATGGTGGTGCTGGTGTTAATTACAAAAAATATTTAAATAACTGATAGATTATTTCAAAATAGATTCTTCATTATAAAAAACAAACTATAAAACAAATAAAACAAAAAATGAAATAAAATCCTTTGTAAAGTTTTAATCAGTTGTAATAAATAAATGAATAAATGTACCCAAAATGACTTGACTTCCTGCCAGCAGCCTAACTACACCTGGCGAGTTCGGCATTTTTGCATATTTGGTTTTAACCAGAGCCATTCAAGGAGAGTTACGTCACCTCCGTCCACTTTTTCGGGCCATGTCTTCTACATAGCCTTCTATTGTCGAATAGTGACAAAGCCCTAAACCAGAAGTTTATGGAATGCATTGGAGCGTTTATGCGTTATGAGCGTTTGTAACTATTTCCAGTTTACATGAACAACGTGACCGACGCTGTTTCTGCCCCCTCAGTGGCGGAACTCTCTAATACACTGGTTCTCAAAGTGGGATCCGGGGACCCCCAGGGGTCCTTGAGGGAGTTCTAGAGGTTCCCAGCTAAATGATTGATAATTAGGAACCAAGTGGACCCTTATGGGTCTGTAACTCTGAGTGTACAAATGGAACCAAATGGACCCGTTAGGGTCTCAGAGTTAAATTAACATTGATTTTGCGATATAAATTGGGGTCCCAGAGATAGAAATGTCATTAAATGGGGGTCCGTAGCCTAACGCATGTCAAACTGGGGGGGTCCTTGAAATTAAAATGGTTGAGAATTACTGCTAGAGCAGTAAAAATCTTCTCTTAGGGTCCCTGGCATATATTTTGAAATGGGGGGTCCGCGGGCTAAAAAGTGTCAATTTGGGGGTCCTTGACATGAAACAGTTCGAGAACCACTGGTCTAATATAAGGCTCTGGTTTTAACCAGTTCTGCATATTTGGTTTGAACCAGTTCTGCATATTTGGTTTTAACCAATTCTGCATATTTGGTTTTAACCAGTTCTGCATATTTTCATGACTGACCCGTATGTACTGTAGGTCTGTCATGCAAATATGCAGAACTGGTTAAAACCAGGGAAACTGTCCGGCGGTGGGATATCTAAAGTTATCCGTCATGAAAGAGGAGTTGCCATTTGATTCAAATGACTGGTGTTCTTTAATAACTGCTGCTATGATAGCCTACAGTATGTATGGTTAATTGTGGGCTCACTAATGCAAGCACAGTAATGTTCACTTTATAATATTATTCTCCCGACTTATTTGAATGTGAGAGCTCAATTTAGGCCTAATGTATATTATGTTAAGTTATCTTATTATTTGATTAAAGTTAATGTGTTGAATGCAGTTATAAATAGACAAAAAACGAAAGAAAAAGAAATGCATTGTTATTATCCTTATTTCTTTGATGTTCTCTTGTCAATACGTTTGAACTAATGGGCATTCACAAAACAGTTTTACAGTGGTGGAAAAAGTACTCAGATTCTTTACTTAAGTAAAAGTACCAATACTGTAATATAGAAATACTTACAACTTACAAGTTACAAGTAAAAGTCCAGAATTCAAAATGTACTTGAGTAAAAGTATAAAAGTATTGGCATCAAAATGTACAAAAGTAAAAGAAACAAAATGTTTGAAAATAGCAGATCTATCAGAACATTGAGGCTGGACGCACAGGTGACTGTTTCATGTAATCAATTCCCAACAGATCCCCAAACCTGTTGTTTTGGGGTGCGCTGATTTCAGTTCATTCAACCTCCTCTTGTGTGTTGGCTCGTGGGGTGCGCCCTAGCGAGACATATATACTTCACGCGTATTGCGCGCCGAGAACAGCTGACCTACTGTACAAGCTCACAACCGGGTCGCGGATGAGACCGCTGTGAGGTTGGAGGACTGCTGTTCTCGGCCGTTCTCTGGAGCATAAATTAGGCTTGACGGGCTGCAGCTGCGCGAGCCAAGCAGGTTCTGGTGCCATGATGACATAGATATAGAAACCTAGATACCTCATTGGCCTCTGCAGTTCGTTGGAGCAACTGGTATCACGGCCGCCATTTTAGAGGAGGCAAGCTACCATTCAAAGTGACTACTGGCCAATCACAGCACGTTGACTACTGGCCAATCACAGCACGTCTAACTGACTTTTGCAGCGCGGCTGCCTCTTACGAAAAGACCTGCCCCCACCTGCGTCTGATTGGCCTACCGAACTCCCCCTTCTGTGACACACGCGGAAGCTTTCCTCCTCTAAAATGGCGCCCAAGATACCAATGCCTCAGAGCCGAAGGAGGCGTCTACCTTTATATGTCTATGCAAAGAGCGCTCCCTCCGTTCTGATGACAACCACTGGAGGTGGGGTGTGGGGGACAACTGCTTTGAATTGTTATTATTGTTTACACACAACAGAAACCAAGGATTATATATTTCAAGAGCGAGATTTAACAGTAAAAATCCTAAGCATTCTTCCTCCATACTGGGAGAAAAACAGCATCTGAAAGTTTGATGGGATGCATTTTTACACGTGAGGCTGTGACCACTTTTACATTGCATCTTATGAGCGGTGGGGTTCAGTTGGTGCCGGCCTGCGCGCGCATACTGGTTCTAATCAGTGTGACGTAGTCTGTTAAGGCGTCTATACACGAATCCACAGAGCGCTTCCCTGTAGGTATGGCGCCGCCCCCTTTAGGTAGCGCCGCCATTACTGCGGTGTCAATATCAGCGTAGTAGCAGCTGACTGATATTGACACCGCAGTAATGGCGGCCTACCTAAAGGGGGCGGTGCCATACCTACAGGGAAGCGCTCTGTGGATTCGTGTATACCAGTCCAACCCTCACCAGGTATCTCCAGGCAAGGCCTCACGCAGTGGTGGAAAAAGTACTCAGATATTTTGCTTAAGTAAAAGTAGCAATACCAAAATATAAAAATACTCTATTACAAGTAAAAGACCTGTGTCCAAAAAGTTCCTTGAGTAAATGTACAAAAGTATTGTCATCAAAATATACTTAAAGTACCAAAAGTAAAAGTACTAAAATGTTTGAAAATAGCAGATCTACATAGCCTAGTATAAAATAGGCCTAAAGTGGTTAAAGTATGTTTTATAACATAATAATAACTAATATCTGCAAAGTAACTAGTAACTAAAGTGCAAACAATTCTAGTGGAGTGAAAGTACAATATTTGCCTCTGAGATGTAGTGGAGTAGAAGTAAAAGTACTGAAAATTGGAAATACTCCAGTAAAGTAAAAAATCACACCCTGTGTGAAGTGGGCGGTGTCTTGCTAGCTAATCACAATACTGAATGGAGTCGATCAATCATGTACAAAGGATAAATACATTTATTGAAACACTCTTTATGAAAAAAACCAAATTTTGGTTTTTTTCAAGTTATGGTTGCTTATATAGGGCTATGCACATGTGTCATGTGACACTGGCCAATCACAGTCCTGAATAGGCTGTGATTGGCCAATCACAGCGCAGGATAATTCTACTAATTTCCTGGGCCCAGATCACAGCGCAGGAAAATGTACATTTTTCCAAATCTCACTTATAGGGGCGGTTTCACCGCCCAAAAATACCTCAAAATTGTACTTAAAGGGATATTTCACTTTCAAAAAAACTTTTGGTCATTTTATCGTCTATTCAGGCTTTTGTGAACCCCCCAGACAGTTTATAAGTTGCTAGATTTAATATTTAGATATTTGATATTCATTCAAGTTGTAATGGGTTTGTATAGGAAGGGGGCGTGTCTGATAAAATTAATATCAAATATCTAAATACTGAATGAAGCAACTTTAAAATGGTCTGGGGGGCTCACAAAAGCCTGAGTAGATGATAAAATGACCCAAAGTTTTTTTGAAAGTGAAATATCCCTTTAAGTACAGAACTTTTGTAAATGTACTTAGTTAATTTACACCTCTGGTCTCATGGCATGTTCTGGCTCCAACCTCTTGACCTCTTGACCTGTACTTCAGGTAGTATGTCAATGTGAGAAAAAAAAAAAAAACACTCTCAGAGAGATATGTGCAAAAAGTTCAACAACAATGACAACACTAACCACTTCAACCCTATAGTTGAAAGGGCCCCCCCAGGGCTATAGTGTTTCCCTGTACACAAAGGTTCTTCAACAGGGGGTCCGGGACCCCTAACTCTCTCTCTCTCTTTCTCTCTCTCTCTCTCTCTCTCTCACACACACACACACACACACACACACACACACACACACACACACACACACACACACACACACACACATACACACACACACACACACACACACACACACACACACACACACACTTTACATAATGAACACACTGCCGTTCCTGTCGCAGCAGGAAAGACATGTCAGACATGTGTGCAATGCCTGCAGCCACACACACACACACACACACACACACACACACACACACACACACACGACACCTACTGGTTCTCAATCGTTTTCAGGTCATGGAACCCCAAATTAATACGTATTTGACCGTGGACCCCCATCTGAAGACATTTTGTGCCAGGGACCCCCCATAAGAGAATATTTGTCAAGATTCGTCAAGCTTGTAGAACTGCAACTTTTTGAAAAGCAAAAAAATCTAATAGAGCGTAAAGGGATAGTTCACCCCAAAAATACTTTTTTTCTATCGATTAGTCACCCCATGGAGACATGAATTCATGGATATTTTTTAGTTTTTGTCTCATTCCTAAGGCAATAATTAGTTACCAGCGGCGGTTCCGGTAGGAGACACAAAGAGTCTCCTTTGTGTCTCCTACCGGATCCGTTGCATATGGAGAGAACTGAGCTCCTGACCTCTGGTAGTGCTTTCCTACTAGTGCTGTATTATTAGCTTGTGTTAGTCTGTAGTATATATTTGTATTATATTTGTGCTTTAAGCAGTAGGCCATTAATACTCTGTGTCTGTCTCACAGAGCACTTGAAGTAGTTTCAGGCAGACTAGGCCAACTCCATGCCGCTAGAGCTCCTCCGTCCTGATACTCCTGGACCTGTCTGCAGCGTTCGACACGGTGAACCATCAGATCCTCCTCTCCACCCTCGAGGGGATGGGTGTCTCAGGCTCTGCACTCTCCCTGTTTGCATCCTACCTGACGGGTCGCTCCTACCAGGTGATGCTGAGAGGATCTGTGTCAGAACCACACAGGCTCACAACTGGGGTTCCCCAAGGCTCGGTTCTGGGTCCTCTTCTTTTCTCTCTCTACACTACATCTCTTGGTGCTGTCATCCACTCCCATGGCTTTTCCTACCACTGCTATGCCGATGACACCCAGCTGATCCTCTCATTCCCCCCCTCTGATACCCAAGTGGAGGCACGCATTGCTGCTTGTGTGGCTGACATTTCGGAGTGGATGTCGACAAACCACCTGAAGCTCAACCTGGACAAGACCGAGCTGATGTTCCTCCGGGGGAAGGGCTGTCCGCACCGAGACATGGCCATCACCATTGATAATGCTGTGGTGACCTCAACTCGGACTGCGAAGAATCTGGGTGTGACCCTGGACGATCAACTGACGTTCTCGGCAAACATCGCATCAGTGACAAGGTCCTGCAGATTCCTCCGCTACAACATCAGGAGGATTCGCCCCTTCCTCACGGAGAAGGCAGCCCAGGTGCTCATCCAGGCTCTTGTCATCATGTATTATATTTGTGCTTTAAGCAGTAGGCCATTAATACTCTGTGTCTGTCTCACAGAGCACTTGAAGTAGTTTCAGGCAGACTAGGCCAATTTGATTGCCCTGTTACAGTGGCTGGGAGGGCTAGCACTCCCCGGCAGACAATTAGCAATCAGTTGAAGTGGTTTTAAAAACCAGCTCTGAAAGCGTCAACTTTCAAAGCGGCTAGTAAACGAAGGCTAGGCGAACAAAGCAACAGGCGACTTTGTCAAAGCCCGACTTCGTCATTGAACGATAAGCTGTATCATTGATTAGTGACATATATAGTAGTGTGATAGTGTATATGTTTAGTGATCTACAATGTGTTTTCTTCCTATTCCTGTCCTCTCTTCTTCCTGGTGGTCGCACAAACACTGGGTTACACCCAGATGTCGCGACACCACTAATCTCATCTATCCTACTCTTTCAACTCACGTCGAGCAAGTGTTAACGGGAGGGCTTTGGAATTGCCACTCGGCTGTGGTGGAAGGCAAATCTGCTTTCATCTCAGCCTACGCATCCTTGCTCCCTCAACTTCCTTGCTCTGACTGAGACTTGGATCAGACCAGAAAACACTGCTACGCCCGCGGCTCTGTCAGATGTGTACTCTTTCTCTCACACTCCCAGAGCCGTGCGGACAGGTGGTGGTGCTGGTCTGCTAATTTCCAGAAAATGGAAATACTCTCCTGTTTCACTGTCACAATTCTCTCCTACCTCATTTGAATTTCATGTGGTCACTGTTTCTCATCCAGTCAAGCTCACCATTGCAGTTGTTTATCGTCCACCGGGCCCTGCTGGTGGCTTCCTGGAGGAGCTGGACCATCTAGTCTCTCACTTCCCTGTCGATGGCTCTGGATTCATCCTTCTGGGTGACTTCAACCTCCCGACTGAGAAGCAGCTAGACCCACTACTTTCGTTTCTTGCCGCCTTTGACCTAGTTATTTCCCCATCTCCTCCTACCCATGAGGCGGGCAACCAACTGGACCTGATCTTCACCAGAGGCTGCTCTACTGCTAACCTGTCTGTCACTCCTCTTTCCAGTGAAAAGGGTAAGAAACTCTCTGATCACTACTTCATGTCCTACTCTCTGTCTCTCTCCTCCCCCCCCCTCACAGCCCCTCCCTACCCACATGATTTCCCCACGTCACAATCTTCGCTCACTTTCCTCCACTGATCTTTCCTCTTCTGTTCTCTCTGCTCTCCCTGCCCCTGAATCCTTTGCTCTTCTATCCCCTGATACCGCCACAGATCTTCTTTTCTCTACTCTATCCTCTTCTCTCGACCTTCTCTGTCCCCTCACCACCAGGCCTGCACGCCAAACTCCACCTGCCCCCTGGTTGTCGGACTCAGTGCGGACTGAGAGAAGGAGCCTGAGAGCGGCTGAGCGCAAATGGAGAAATGGCAACCTCCCGGAGGACCTTCTCACCTTCCAATCTCTCATTTCTACTTTTGCCTCCTCTCTATCAGCTGCTAAAGCTGCTTTTTTCTGCACTAAAATTCAGGCTTCTGCTTCCAACCCTAAAAAACTCTTTGAAACTTTCCTCCTGCAACCACCACCCCCTCCTCCCTCCTCGTCCCTCCTCCCTGACGATTTCGCCAACTTCTTTGACAAGAAGGTGAACGATATCCGATCCTCCTTCCCTCCTCCCCCGGCTGGTGCCCTGCGCACTACCCACACCCGTCTGCCTGCCAGCCCCCCCTCTCTACCTTCATCTACTCCTCTCCCCCCCCCATCCCCTCTCTATCCCACTTATCCCCCCTCCCCTAACGAGGTCCTTCTCCTTGTTACCTCTAATCGCCCCACCTCATGCTCTCTGGACCCGGTCCCATCCACTCTGCTGCAGTCTATTGCACCTGAACTTCTTCCCTTCTTAACCCACCTTATTAACACCTCTCTGACATCTGGCTACTTTCCCTCTGCTTTCAAGACTGCCAGAGTCACCCCCCTCCTGAAGAAACCGACACTTGACCCCTCTGAGATCAAGAACTACAGACTGGTTTCCCTTCTATCCTTCCTATCTAAAACTCTCAAATGTGCTGTCTTTAAACAACTGTCCTCCTACCTCCACCAGAACAACCTCCTGGACTCCAACCAGTCTGGGTTCAAAGTGGGTCACTCGACAGAGACCGCCCTCCTGGCAGTGACGGAGTCGCTCCATGCCGCTAGAGCTCCTCCGTCCTGATACTCCTGGACCTGTCTGCAGCGTTCGACACGGTGAACCATCAGATCCTCCTCTCCACCCTCGAGGGGATGGGTGTCTCAGGCTCTGCACTCTCCCTGTTTGCATCCTACCTGACGGGTCGCTCCTACCAGGTGATGCTGAGAGGATCTGTGTCAGAACCACACAGGCTCACAACTGGGGTTCCCCAAGGCTCGGTTCTGGGTCCTCTTCTTTTCTCTCTCTACACTACATCTCTTGGTGCTGTCATCCACTCCCATGGCTTTTCCTACCACTGCTATGCCGATGACACCCAGCTGATCCTCTCATTCCCCCCCTCTGATACCCATGTGGAGGCACGCATTGCTGCTTGTGTGGCTGACATTTCGGAGTGGATGTCGACAAACCACCTGAAGCTCAACCTGGACAAGACCGAGCTGATGTTCCTCCGGGGGAAGGGCTGTCCGCACCGAGACATGGCCATCACCATTGATAATGCTGTGGTGACCTCAACTCGGACTGCGAAGAATCTGGGTGTGACCCTGGACGATCAACTGACGTTCTCGGCAAACATCGCATCAGTGACAAGGTCCTGCAGATTCCTCCGCTACAACATCAGGAGGATTCGCCCCTTCCTCACGGAGAAGGCAGCCCAGGTGCTCATCCAGGCTCTTGTCATCTCCCGCCTGGACTACTGCAACTCCCTCCTTGCTGGTGCTCCGGCATCTGCCATCAGACCTCTGGAGCTTGTTCAGAAAGCTGCGGCTCGTCTGGTGTTCAACCGCCCCAAGTTCTCCCACACAACCATCCTTCTCCGTTCTCTACACTGGCTCCCCGTAGCGGCTCGCATCCAGTTCAAAACCCTGGTGCTAGCCTATAGGGCAGTGAAAGGAACAGCTCCTTCTTACCTCCGGGCTATGGTCGATGCCTACACCCCTGCCCGACCACTTCGGTCTGCCACCTCGGGCGACTGATTGCCTCGTCACTCAAGGGTCCTTCTGGCCGATCCACACGGTCACGACTCTTTTCTGTTCTGGCCCCACAGTGGTGGAATGAACTTCCCACTGATGTTAGGACAGCAGAGTCACTGCCCATATTTCGCCGCAGGCTGAAAACCCACCTCTTCAGGAAACACTACCCTTCCTCTCTGTCTGACCTACTTGTTGTTAACTAGTTGTACGAACGCTTGTTTTCTATTGTTGTATTGTTTATTGGATCTTGTTTAGTCGATACACTTATTTGTTTTAGCTCATGCTCATTTGATTTAGCTATTTTGTCTCATCTGTTTAAGGAAATAGGTAGCTGATATATTGCACTTTTACCTTAGCGCTAGGTATACTCTTGGTTGCTTGTTTTTGCAGAAAATGCACTAAAGACTTCTGGTGATTAGTAGTTTTCGTTCCCTACCTATGTTGACTACACTTATTGTAAGTCGCTTTGGATAAAAGCGTCTGCTAAATGACTGTAATGTAATGTTGCCTACCGGTCCACAGGTCATCAAATTATTGGCTTAGGAATGCGACAAAAACATGAATCATTTTTTGGGGTGAACTATCCCTTTAAGTAGGCCTATTTAAACTGCTTTATTTTTCTGGGGACCCCCCCAAAGTCTTAAAGTGGGGGGGGTCCCACTTTAAGAATCACTGGACTGATGTGAACTTGTACTCTGAATGGACGTGATACTGTATCAAAGGTCAGAGGTCATGGGTTGGACGGTCATGGCTCACCTGCTCATGATGTCAAAACGCTGCTAACATGTTAGCATGTTAGCATGTGTCTGAACATGTCTGTTGTTCTTAACCCTATAGCTCCCAGTCAATTTCAGAACCCAGTTCAAGGTTCATAAGTAATCACACACAGAGTCCTCCGTGGTCAGGCACCTGCATATAGCCTATATCTCAGTGGTTCTCAACCTGTGGGTCGGGACCCCCAAGGGGGGGTCCCCACATGATTTTTGGGGGGCGTCCCCAGATGACAGTGAAGTGACAATTTAAGGACTTTTAAGACGTTTTTAATATCAAAACAAAAAAAAAATTGTTTCCGAATCAAAAGGTAAAAGTGGTCAAACATTGGCCAAATTGTCAAATAATATAAGTAATAATAATAATAATAAAATAATATATAATATAAAAATTGTGAAAATAGACGATCTACTCGCAGCGCGAGGCGTCGTGAGCTTGTAGATCTGCTATTTTCACAATATTTCTCTGTGGCACAGAGTCAAACTAAATGTAATGCCTCAACTCGACTATGATTCCAAGTGCTTGTCAGGGTGGGGGGTCCCCAGTTCAAATATGATTATTTGGGGGGGGGTCACGGCCTGAAAAGGTTGAGAACCATATCTGACCTTTTCCCACCCATATCCTCCTCATCCCACGGCCAGCAGATGGTCCGTCGCACCAGATTAAAGACTAAAAGGTGATCGAGGACTTTGCGTGTTTTGCCCCCAAGGCTATGGAACAAATCTCCTCCTGATGACAATTTTAAAAAGTCTGTCAAAGACACACCTGTTCAGACAGGCTTTGCCATAGTTGTATTGTGATTGCAGTGTTGTGTCGTGTATTGTTATTTGCTGGTCGACTGGCTACATTATTGACATGCTTTTATGTTTTAATATTTGACTGTCACTGTCTGCGAATGGCACTGGTGGACGAAGTACTTTGTTTTCTCTACTTGTAAAAGTACTAGAAGTTCTGCCCGCTATGCGGGCAGAATTCTAGTACCCCCCCCCTAACCCCGCCAAAGAAAATGTCGTTTGGGGGTACAAAATCATGGGATATAAAAATGTTAAAAAAAAACAGAGGATCGCCCCTCCCCCCCCCCTTAGGGGTCCCTGGAGACCCTGGGGTCTCCAGGCCGTGACCTACAGACACGGCGAAGGAAAACTGTGAACACAGCCACGCATGCAAGATGTTGCACATGAACTCAGCAGCCGCACTGAGGCGCTCCAACACAAACACTCTGACATTAAGCTTCACACAACAAACATCAGCAGCAAACATTCACCACAATGACAAAAAAATTACGTCCGCGCAAAAATAAGCGAGGGCTCGCTTATTTTGTCTTTCCCTCCCTCCCTCTCTTCCTCTCTCTCTCTCTCCCTCTCTGTCTCTCTGTCTGTGTCTGTCCGTCAGCGAAAATTATCTCTCGCTGTTTGGCTGACTATTTTCTCTCTCCCACCCTCCCTCTCTCTCCCTGTGTGTGTGTGTGTGTGTGTGTGTGTGTGTGTGGTGGGGGTGGGGCGGGGGGGACAGCCATGACGCAGCGGGACTTTTGAGATGGCTATTGGCAAAATAGGTTGACTTATTCGGATACATGCGTGTGACAGTTTGACCCTGCCGGTTCTCTGAATTTTTATTTTTAAATAGGCTCTGTCATGATTAATTGACCACACATATGAAGTGAAACAACTGAATTCTATCCAAACGATATGTTATAAGTGAATTCCTTGCCTCAAAGAAGAAGTTTGAGAGCGTTTAATAAGCGAAAATAAGAAGTGAAGGCACTCGCACAACCAACAATGGCTGCCGTTCGTCTTTTGTCAGGCTGCGAACTCGCCACCTGATTGGCCAACTTTTGCTGTCAATCACAGAACGATGAGCGACGTTGCCATGTCCAGGAGTTGTAAGCGTGAAGTGGGTGTAAATTGGTTAGAGAAAGTGCGTTTAATAATATATAACATGTATATGTAGAATATATTGAAAGGTCCATAGGCATAGGTATGTTATTTATATAGATCCAGCGTGTCTGTCCCCATCTGTGGTGTTTTTGGCATCAACCTGGTGGCTTGTTGCTGGCCTTTTGTCTTCCGGAGGAAAAATCACGGAGCGGATTGCGTATTACTGTCGCGCAACCTGGCAACGTCTTTGAGGCTCCTAAAAGGTCTCACCTTCCGGTGTGTCGGTAATGTGTGGGGAATTTTGTGTTGGACGGATTTAATTATGGTGTGAGGGGGCAAATGTGTGTTGAGCAATGAAAAGTGGACGAATAACTGCGTGAATGAATTGCGCACGTTGTGACTGGTGTTGTAGTGACATGTGAGATGTTATTGTGGTTATTTCGCCGAAACAAATGATTAAAAATGAAGTGCCTTCAGTCGCACCACCGGAAGTGAGACGATCTCTCAATTGTAATAATAGATAAGAGTATTGACATCAAAATATATTTACAGTACCTAAGTAAAAGTAGCCTACTCAAATGTTAAAACATCTTTCGAAAATAGCAGATCTGTTTGGTAATACATTCAATCTGCAAAGTAACAAAAGTTTTCAGATAATGGCAAAAAGCACAATATTTGCCTCTGAAATGTAATGGAGTAGCCTAGAAGTAAAAAAAAAAAAAAAAAAAAAACAGAACATTGGAAATACTCAAGTACATTTACTCAAGTGCAGTACTTGAGTACATGTACTTGTCACCCAACCCGATTGCCAGAGGAAACGTTCTCTTTGAACGTTTTTGAAATTCCGTGGATAGACAACTGGAAAACCCGAAAATCCGTGCATAGCCGCCTCGCATCTCCCCCATTGTGACAAAACCATTTCGGAGGCGCGCAGTCTCAAGGGAATTGTCGCCACGTAAGGGGCCACAGAGCGAGCTAAAGCGAGCGAGTTGCCGTCCCGAACGTTGCGACATTCCCTTGTGCCTACTCTGCGCTGTTTGAGTTATGTACCGATAGGCACAGAATCGTAAATTTTGTTGTGGGGACTGCTCTGCTTCCGGGTTTTTCCGGGTTGCGACTGGTTACGCCCACCGTGGGACTCGCCGTACATATGCACGGAATTTCGGGGTTTCTAGGCAACTATGCACGGAATGACATGCACTGGATCCGTGCAATGTATACTAATTCTCTGGCGATTAGGCTGTGTCACCACTGGTGAAATGTGCTCTACAAATACATTTGACTTACTTTTTGGACAGGCAGGTCCTGACAGTCTGTCCGGTTTCTGGCAGAGTCCCCGGGCTATTCGCCGATGCCCCCTCCCACATTCCAACAGCCTACAAACACCAACCAGCTCCTATGTAAATTTCAGTGTAAAAACGTACATACATGTTCCACGCATGTGACATGATGAGAGAGCAGAGACAGTCTGAGGTTTACAGACATGTGAGAAAAGCCTATCATGAATTGCTTAAAACTGTGTATTTTTCATTATTTGTTTCATTTTGCATCGTTGTCTGTTGCACTGTTGTTGTTTTTTCCAGTTTGAGTGTTGAATGTTTAATGGACCACTACAAGCCATTTAATTGTTTTTCTAAATGCGTCGTTCAAATATAGACATTAAACAGATTAAACAGACTGACAGACAGACACAGGGGCGAAAACAATATCTCCGGCCTTGCGCTCGACCTGGCAGAGATAATCTTACGTATACCTCTGGTAACTAGTATATCAAAAATATCAAAATATATCAAAATAACTAAACATACCGGTAATGTGAATACAGTAGCTGCCCAGTAACTACTATCAAAATAGGTGACAAGAACGCATACAAGGAGACATGAGTGCTAGGGGGTGAGGTGGAGTCTGAAGAGGTGAGTTTTCACACAGGTGGGGAAAAATGGGGAGTGAAGTTTGAGTCTGCAGTTCTGACTGCAAGTAGTTTATTCCACAGAGAAGAGAAGAGTCTAGGATGTGTGGGGTGTTGTCCAGGGTGTTTTAGGGAAGGGCGAAGAGTCGAGGACGTGTGGAGCGTTGTCCAGGGTGTTTTATGGAAGGGTGAAGAGTCGAGGACGTGTGGAGAGTTGTCCAGGGTGTTTTATGGAAGGGTGAAGAGTCCAGGACGTGTGGAGCGTTGTCCAGGGTGTGTTAGGGAAGGGCGAAGAGTCGAGGACGTGTGAAGCGTCGTCCAGTGTGTTTTAAGGAAGGGTGAAGAGTCCAGGACGTGTGGAGCGTTGTCCAGGGTGTTTTAGGGAAGGGAGAAAAGTCGAGGACGTGTGGAGCGTTGTCCAGTGTGTTTTAGGGAAGGGAGAAGGGTCTAGGACGTGTGGAGCGTTGTCCAGGGTGTTTTAGGGAAGGTCGAAAAGTCGAGGACGTGTGGAGCGTTGTCCAGTGTGTTTTAGGGAAGGGAGAAGGGTCTAGGACGTGTGGAGCGTTGTCCAGTGTGTTTTAGGGAAGGGAGAAGAGTGTAGGACGTGTGGAGCGTTGTCCAGTGTGTTTTAGGGAAGGGAGAAGAGTGTAGGACGTGTGGAGCGTTGTCCAGTGTGTTTTAGGGAAGGGAGAAGAGTCTAGGACGTGTGGAGCGTTGTCCAGGGTGTTTTAGGGAAGGGAGAAGAGTCGAGGACGTGTGGAGCGTTGTCCAGGGTGTTTTAGGGAAGGGAGAAGGGTCTAGGACGTGTGGAGCGTTGTCCAGGGTGTTTTAGGGAAAGGAGAAGAGTCTAGGACAGGGTTGGGCAACTGTGATGATGGAGAGGGCCACTATATTTCCACACTCACTCCAGAGGGCCACATTGCATATACTGTCCATTCTATGTCTCACACACAAGTAGCAAAAATAGCAGATCTACAAGCTGAAAACGCGTCGCAGTGCGACGCGTTTTCAGCTTGTAGATCTGCTATTTTCGCTATTTTTGAATTGGAATCCTGAATTTTGTTTTCTTTTTTTTTATTGGAATCCTGAAAAGTAAAAATGTTATTTAATTTCAAATGCATTTAGCTATCCTTATGCTAACTTTATGAACTTAATTACAAATACATTGGACACAAGAAAGACAATAGAATTTTAATACTAGTCATTAAGCTATTATGTTTGCAATTGTAACAGCTGAAATCAATAATATATCAGTATTCCGATATTAACCTGCGAGCCGCATTAAGTCATGGTGGGGGCCGCATGTGCAACTGGCCCCCCGTGCGGCCAGTTGCCCATGTATGGTCTAGGACATGTGGAGCGTTGTCCAGGGTGTTTTAGGGGAGGCTCGGACAGCATTCCCGTGTTAGCTGATCTAAGTGAGCGGGAGGGGGTTGTAGGGTAGAAACAGGCCTTGAAGGTATTTGAGGGTGCCTTGCCTTTGGTACCCTTGAAGGTCATTGCCAGTCAGTGTTTTTTCCTGGGTGTTTGACAGGTCATGTCTAGTTTCCCTCCCCCATTGTCCGGCGCCCGTCTCGGAATCGGAAGGCTATCGGTTCGATTCCCCCGGGCTCCTCCTGCCTGGCTACACGTCCAAGTGTCCATGAGCATGACACCGAAGCCCTATAGCGCATTGGTTCTCAAACTGGGGTCCGGGGACCCCCAGGGGTCCTTGTGGGGGTTCCAGGGTGTCCCCAGCTAAAGTAGTTAAAAAATGTTTTATCACATTATTTTAACCATATTATCCATTCATTGGCTACTCAAAAATAGCAGATGTACAAGCTCTCAGTGCGGCACTTCGTGCCACGCTGCGAGCTTGTTCATCTGCTATGTTTGAACATTTTTGAAAAAAACTCTTGAAAGCGTTTGAAAATATTTGAATCATTTTGAATTGTTTAAACACAAATCTTCTCTTCTGTGGGTTGTCCTTGCCACAAAACATTTTCAGATGGAGGGTCCGCGCGGCCAAATATATATATATATATATATCAATTTGGGGGTCCTTGACAAGAAAAAAAAAAGTTTGAGAACCACTGGTCTAGCGCTGGTGATGAGCAGGTTGTGACACACAGTAATTACAGAGGGCTAAATGGCTGCTGGATGACATTCTGACAGTCAAGAGCAGGAATGTGGCCTCAGGGCAGGACAACACATCTTTAAAAAAAAAAAATCCACAACTCTCTGCTTTTCACTGGCTGTACTCTGTTTTTACATGGACAACATTGTTAGCTGATGATGGCAACAAACATAACATTGTTTTTGCCCTGATTTTGTTTTTGTTTTTAGCCCTGTAGCACTTTGTGATTTCCAAAAATGTATTATTATTATTATTATTATTATTATTATTATTATTATTATTATTATTATTATTATTATTATTATTATTGTTGATGTTGCTGTCGGGTCAAAAACATTCTAACTTTTTGTGTTTTTTCGAAAATTAACGCCCTTCTTGATCATACAATAGCGTCACACAAAATAATCAGAAGTACCAGATCTACAAGCTCGAAACGCGGCGCAAAGCGATGCATTTCGAGCTTGTAGATCTGCTACTTTTGCTTATTTTTTTATTTGAATCCTGAAAAGTTACAGTTTTGCACCTAATGAGGTTTCCACCGGACAGAGAGGATAAGTAATCAATCATTATCAGTATTAAGACAACTTCACCCTGCATCATGCTACACAAACACAAATGCACATACTATTCATTTAAATTAGAACAGAAATACAATTTACACACACCACATGAATTGATTGAACTGCATTTTTGTTTTTGTACATGTTTTTTTGTGCCGTTCGTCTGTACTTTAACTGTAAATGTCAATAAAATATAAAATTAATCAATCAATAAATCAAGACTCTTTCTCTTATAAATACACCAGAAAATATTCCAATCAAATGCAGAATCATGAATATCCAGCTGGAACTCAGTTGTTTTGACCATTTGATTGAATAGGGAGAAATGGTACTACAGTACCTCCCCTTTTGGCCTCCTGAAACCTGAAAGGTGAATTTTCAGGGCTGTTTTAAATGAACCCAGCGAACTGCACTTTTTGAGGGACATATCATTACATCTAAGTTGAAACCCTCTGGAATCCTGTTGGAGTTGATGCATCTGTGCCTCTTTGACATATGACCAGAGACACTGACTCATCTGATGATTATTACTAGTCGATGGAAGAAGTACTCACAGTTTTTACTCATAAATGTATCAATACCACAATGTAGAAATACTCTGTTACATGTAAAAGTCTGGTATTCAGAATTGACTTGAGTAAAAGTACAAAGTTACTTTGCAGATTTAGATTATTATCACAAAACATACATTAACCACTTCAGCCCTATATATATTTCGGCCATTTGAAAATAGCCGATCTACAAGCTCACGTGTAGATCTGCTATTTTCAAAAGATTTTATACATTTTGAACTTGTGAAATGGGATATTCTTCACAATGAGTACTTTTGGTACTTTAAGTACATTTTGATAACAATACTTTGGTACTTATACTCAAGCAAATGTTGAATACCTTACTTTTACCTGTAACAGAGTATTTCTACATTGCAGTATTGATACTTTTACTCAAGTCAAAAACTGTGAGTACTTTTTCCACCACTGGTAATTAGTACAACCAATAGATGTCAACCAGGGGGAGGGGTTTCATGAATGGAGACCCGGCCTGTCATTGGGTGGACGGATGACGTCCTGTGATTGGTGGACGGAGGGTTAAACCTTTAGTATGTGTCATGATGTGTTCTTTTCTATCCGGACCAGGACCTGTATGCACCTCACACCTGTAGACGGTAAGATCTATGCATTAGCCCAAGGGTGATGCAACTTTGATGATGGAGAGGGTCACTATATTTCCACACTCACTCCAGAGGGCCACATTGTATATACTGTCGGGCAGACACCTCTTATCTCCATATATTTCGTAAATTAATGCCGTACTTCGTAATTCTATGTCACACAAAAGTAGCAAAAATAGCTGATCTACAAGCTCAAAACTCTCTCTCTTTTTTAGCTTGTAGGTCTGCTATTTTTGCAATTTTTTAATTGGAATCCTGATATTTTGTTCTGCAATTTTTGAATTGGAGTCCTGAAAAATTTCAAAAGCATTTAGTTATACTTATGTTAACTTCATGAACTTAAATAAAAATACATTGGACATAAAAAAGACAATATAATTTGTATACTAGTCATTAAGCTACTAATATAGACTGAAGTAATTAAAGCGGGTCATGTTTGCATGTTTGGAATTGTAACAGCTGAAATCAATTATATATCAGTATTCTGATATTAACCTGCGGGCCGCATTAAGTGAAGGTGGGGGCCGCATGTGGCCCCCGGGCCGTAAGTTGCCCATGCATGCACTAGCCTAGTATATATCGTTGCTATCAGGTAGAAAAACTTTGTACTGTATCTTCCAAAACCATTTTTAAAACATCATAAAGTAGTGAAAATAGCAGATCTACAAGCACAAGCGTGCTGTTTTCACTATACTTTTGTGTGACACTCTTGTGTTATGAAGTAGGGCATTCATTTACGAAAATATTATAAAAGTGTACAAGGTGTCTGTCCAACAACAGTGACATATATACAATACATTATTCATACATTGCATAGTGACACATAAAAAAGCAGGGGGGGGGGTACTGGGACTCTTTACCCTTGCAGGCCTCTCTCTCTCTCTCTCTCTCTCTCTCTCTCTCTCTCTCTCTCTCTCTCTCTCTCTCTCTCTCTCTCTGTGTTCAGGTATGACATTACTGTCCTGAGGCAAACTGTTGTGTAAAACTATTACAACACATAGAGTACTGTAGTTTCAGCTCAGATATTTTGTAACAAAACAAATTCTAAATAATGATAATAATACTTTTATTATTATTATTATTATTATTATTACCCTTATTATTATTATTATTATTATTATTATTATTATTATTATTATTATTATTATTATGAATTAGTAGTACAGTAAGTAATAATTGAATATCTCAGATAGCCTACTTAAAATACACTATTTTAACAATTTCATATTTAATGACACATTTTATATTGAGTTTCACGTGAACAGAAGCACTAAATCTAACAAAGCTTAATCACCGAGTTTGAATGTTGCAGTGTCCTAGTTTGGCTTGTAGATCGGCTATTTTCAAACGATTTTTATACATTTTGAACTTGTGAAATGGGACATTCTGCAGTGAGTACTTTTACTTTTGGTACTTTAAGGACATTTTGATACCAATACTTTTGTACTTTTACTCAAGTCAATTTTGAATATCTTACTTTTACTTGTAACAGAGTATTTCTACACTGCAGTATTGATACTTTTACTTAAGTTAAAAAAAAATAGTATTTTCTCCACCACTGCTGGGTGGACTAAGCACTTCTAATGGGGAGGGAGCGGGGCGGGCTGTGCCGGAGCCTGGGGCCTGCAGCAGTATAAGGCACTGTTAACCCCTGCAGCTTGTTGGTCTGGTTTTGGAAGGGGCGTAAAGTAACTAAGTACATTTACTCAAGTACTTAAGTACGCTTTTGAAGGAATTTTTACTTTGCTGGAGTATTTCCCATTTTCAATACTTTTACTTTTACTCCACTACATCTCAGAGGTAAATGTTATACTTTTACTCCACTACAATTATTTGAAAACTTTAGTTACTAGTTACTTTGCGGATATACATTATTACATTATAAAACACACAAGAACCACTTTAGCCCTATTTTATACCTAGGCCATTTGGAAATAGCAGATCTACAAGCTCACAACGTGTCGCATCGCGACGCGTTGTGAGCTTGTAGATCAGCTATTTTCAAACATTTTAGTACTTTTACTTTTGGTACTTTAAGTATATTTTGACCCAAATACTTTTGTACTTTTACTCAAGTAACTTTTTGAACAGAGTCCTTTTACTTGTAAAGAGTACTTCTAAATTGTGGTATTGATACTTTTACTTAAGTAAAAAATGTCAGTACTCTTTCCACCACTGCCTAACCCTAACCCTAACCTTAACCCTAATCCTAACCTCACATAAATGATGCCTAAAACTGACCTCAAAACCCTGTCCACCTGGGAGAAACACCGGGAGAAGAGACTCTCCCTGTCAGCAAGACCTCAGTGCTCTGTGTGGGGCAGTGATGGAAGACCTACTCACATTTTGTACTTAAGTAAAATAATCAATACCACGATAGGCCTATAGATATACTCTGTTACATATATACTCTGGTATTAAAAATTGACTTGACTAAAAAGTACAAAAGCATTGGCATCAAAACATACTTAAAGTGATAGTTCATACAAAAAGAAAAGTCACCCCATGGAGACTTGCCAATAATTTGATGACCAGCGAAATTCAAACATCAAATTATTGGCTTAGGAATGTGAGAAAAACAAAAAAATCAACCAAAAAAACCCATAAATTCAAGTCTCCATTTTGGGGGTTAACTATCCCTTTAAAGTACTCATTTTGCTAGCCCTAGAATGTCTGTGATCTTACATACATTTCATGTATTCCAAATACACAGTCATAGATCACTCTGGCCGACGCGCTGTGTAGTCACGATCCGCACGGCCGTATAAGTGCTCTAAACTCCACCCAATAATTAATTCCTAAGACTTGGAGTCAGATATTGTCCTCTAGTTTCATATCCATTTGAAAGTTCTGCCAGAAAACGTGTGTTTAGTGAAATATCTACACTTTTCCACGAGCTACACACGGACGACTTTCTGTACGGGCTAGGGGCACGACTTGAGTGAAGGACCGAATTTACCCAAACATCCTCTGGTCATCACAAACGTCATCACAAATTGACACAGGGAAGCACAAACGAATGGGGCACACAATTGACAGGTGCTTGTGATTGGTGCGGGGTAATGAATCACTCCATCTGCCAATTGTGTGCCCCAAACATTTGTGCTTCCCAAAGGAAGTTTAGATATATTCAGTCCTGCACTCATTCCAGGCCCCTCGCCCGTACAGAAAGTCGTCCGTGTGCAGCTCGTGGAAAAGTGGAGATATTCAGATCGTGACTACACAGTGCGTCGGCCAGAGGGATCTATGACTGTGTATTTGGAATACATGAAATGCATGTAAGATCACAGACATTCTAGGGCTATCATTTTGCAGGATGTCCCAATTCACAAGTTTTCATAAAATTATTAACATTTTGAAAATAGCAGATCTACAAGCTCACAACGCGTCACAAAGCGACTTATCACACAAATGAACCCCCCCTGTAGTAACTCTGAGGACCCCCTAAGGGTCCTGGACCCCTGCAGCACCCTGATGTAGAGATTTATAAACAAATAAAAGAACCTTAAAATGAATGGGTTAGGGTTATGTAGATGTTCATACAGTAGGCCTTTGTTTGCAGTGTTGCATTAAGGGTAAAGATAAGACTCACACAAACATGGTGACTGGTGACCGGTCATGTTGTTTATGTTTGCAGTGCACCATGGGTAATGTTGTTTATATGTTTGCAGTGCACCATGGGTAATGCTGTTTATGTTTGCAGTATACCATGGGTAATGCTGTTTATATTTTTGCAGTGCACCATGGGTAATGTTGTTTGTATGTTTGCTGTGCACCATGGGTAATGTTGTTTATATGTTTGCAGTGCACCATGGGTAATGTTGTTTATATGTTTGCAGTGCACCATGGCTAAAGACAAGATTCACATCAACATCGTGGTTATCGGTCATGTGGACTCTGGCAAATCCACGACCACCGGTCACCTCATCTACAAGATGGGAGGCATCGACAAAAGAACCATCGAGAAATACGAGAAGGAGGCCCAGGAGGTGAGGACAGTTTTGACATCTTGTTTTTTAAAGTACTTTTAAATAATCAATTAAATCGATTGGACTGGTTCACCCCTGAATAATAGTAATTACAGTGGTACACCACTAGGTGTGCAGAGCTGAGCCATGCGTGGCTCATCGCCAAACTTGACCTTTGACCTCCATATTGCCTCTTATGTCAAAGTAGTGATAGACGGGTCAATATTTAGTTTAACAACAAATTGATACAAAGGGGTTTTCAATGGATTCTGGTAGTATTAGGCATGCTAAATGACATACTATAATTTTTGGAAAATATACCTGCCGGAAAGGCGTCATTTTCAAGATGGCGTCCAAGATTGCCATGGCTATATCTCAAATGAAAAACATCGTTACAAAGGATTTGTCAACTGATTCTGGTACCTCTATGCATGCTTAAGTACCTATTATGTATAACTATACATGCAAAAAGTCTAGGAAAATACATGTGCAGTAGAACCATTACAATGAATGTCCTTCAAGAGACTATCTGGAGCAACATTCATTGTTGACCAGTGTTGGGCAGTAACAAGTTACTAAAACAAGGATGCCTATGGGGTACCAGAATCAATTGGAAAATCTGTTGTATCATTTTGTACAATTTTGTATGCCCTCTGGGAAGCCTTTCCGGAAGGTATATTTTCCTAGATTTTTTTGTATGGTCATGAGCATGCCTAGTTTTTGTATCAATTTCTTTGGGAGTAATTGACAAAAAAAAGTACTTATTTTCGATCAATTGCACACGCCATGAAGCCTTGAATTGTTTTGTCGCATTCCTAAACCAATAATTTAGCTGTATGGAATCCCCTCTGCTGCCACCTGCTGGTCTCACTCTGAACTGTTCTTTTCTCTCTCACTTTGCTTCTGCCATGATGGAGGGACTGCAACAAAAAAAAAGTCAGTCAGTCAGTCAGTCATTCATTCAGCCAGCCAGCCACGACTACTGTCTGTCTGCCTGTCTGTCTGGCCTTCTGTCTGTCTGGTCACAACATCCGACTATATGACCACATTGAAACCAGACTCAGGCAGTGGTGTAAAGTAACGAAGTACATTTACTCAAGTACTGTACTTAAGTACACTTTTAAGGAATCTTTACTTTACTGGAGTATTTCCCATTTTCTATACTTTTACTTCTACTCCACTACATCTCAGAGGCAAATATTGTACTTTTACTCCACTACAATTATTTATAAACTTTAGTTACTAGTTACTTTGCAGATATAAATTATTACATTATACATAGGCTATTTTCAAAAATAGTACTATTTTCAATAGTACTTTTACTTTTGGTAGGCCTACTTTAAGTATATTTTGATTATTTTCATATTTTTTTGCCAATACTTTTGTACTTTTATTCAAGTAACATTTTGAACACAGGCCTTTATTACTTGTAACAGAGTACTTCTACATTGTGGTATTGGTACTTTTACTTAAGTAAAAAATGACAATACTTTTTCCACCACTGCCAACGACAGGCAGTGAGTTTAATCCATTTGTAGAATCCCCCAGAAGCAAAGATATGAGTTTAAAAAGTTTGCTTTAAAAGAAAATAATAAATGGAGTTTGAAGTTACAATGGGTTATATGGGAAGGGGGCGTGTCTGATAAGATGAATATCAAATATCTAAATACTGAATCAAGCAACTTAAAAACTGTCCGGGGTGCTCACAAAAGTCTGAGTAGACGTTGCAATTACCCCCCAAAAAATTTAAAGTGAAATATCCCTTTATTATGCCTGGGATTCTGATTCTTTCATGTAAATGGCTGGTTGTGATATGATAATGTGTTTTGCCCGTTTGCAGTCAGGTAAAGGGTCGTTCAAGTATGCCTGGGTGATGGACAAGATGAAGGCAGAGCGGGAGCGGGGCATCACCATCGACATCGCCCTGTGGAAGTTCGAGACCGAGAAGTTCTACGTGACCGTCATCGACGCTCCCGGACACAGAGACTTCATCAAGAACATGATCACCGGGACCTCTCAGGTGTGTGTGTGTGTGTGTGTGTGCGTGTGCGTGTGCGTTTGCGTGTGCGTGTGCGTGTGTGTGTGTGTGTGTGTGTGTGTGTGTGTTTGTGTGTGCAGTGGTGTAAAGTAACTGATTACATTTACTCAAGTGCTGTACTTAAGTACAATTTTGAGATACTTTCACTTTACTGGAGTGTTTCCAATTGTCTATACTTTCACTTCTACTCCACTACATCACAGAGGCAAATATTGTACTTTTACTCCACTACAATTATTTGAAAACTTTAGTTACTAGTTACTTTGCAGATATAAATTAGTATTATAAAACATACATTAACCACTTTAGCCCTATTTTACACCTAGGCTATTTGAAAATAGCAGATCAACAAGCTCAACACGCGTTGTGAGCTTGTTGATCTGCAATTTTCAAACATTAGTACTTTCACTTTTGGTACTTTAAGTATATTTTGATGGCAATACTTTTACGTTTATGTTACTTTTACTCAAGTAACATTTTGAACACACAGGCCTTTTACTTGTAACAGAGTATTTTCATATTGTGGTATTGCTACTTTTACTTAAAGGTTGGGTAAGTGATTGTATTTGGTTAAAATAAGTGTTAAATAGCTCTATATTCTGATAGTACTCATTGCTATAGAATGTTTGTTCAGTAACAGGAGTCTCCATTTCTCTCCAGCTCTTTATTAAACATAAAATTCATTTTCAAGTCAGGATACCAATTTTATCCAATCAGGATAGAGAACTCAGTCAGGATACAAATTAAACAAGTGGAAATTGGAAGTGATGACAAAAATAAATGAACAGACACAATTTAAACTGGAACACTATACAAATGAAGCTGATAAATGGGTACTCTCTCCTGATTGGCTGACATTTTTCAACCCACCTAAAAATGTATTTTCTGTTTATCAAAGAGCTGGAGAGACGCAGAGACGCCTGTTACTGAGCTAACGCTCTATAGCAATGATTGCTATCAGAATATAGTTCTCTAATCTTTTAACAAAAACACTTTTTGTTTTAGCACTTAGCTTTGGCTATTCAAAAATAGCAGATCTGCAAGCTCATAGCGCCGCACAGAGTGCCGTGCTATGAGCTTGCAGATCTGCTATTTTTGAAAAATCTTGAAAATGTGTGCAAATCTTTGATATATATATTTTTAAGCTAACATTTTAAACTCAAATCTTTGCTTCTGGGGGTCCCTGACACAAATCATTTTCAGATGGGGGTCCGCAGCCCAATGTATATCAATTCAGGGGTCCTTGGCATGAAAATGTGGGCTGTTTATTTAAGAGCTGGAGAGACGCTCTATAGCAATGATTACTGTCTATCAGAATATAGTGCTCTAACCTTTTAACATTTTTTTTTTGTTTTGACCCAAAAGAAATATCACTTACCCTACCTTTAAGTCAAACATCTGACTTCTCACTTCACTCATACAGCAGGGACATACCATTATCATGAATATCTGCATTCTGTGTCGTTCCAGGCAGACTGTGCGGTGCTGGTTGTGGCGGCGGGGACGGGCGAGTTCGAGGCCGGCATCTCCAAGAACGGGCAGACCCGGGAGCACGCCCTCCTGGCCTACACGCTGGGCGTCAAGCAGCTGATCGTGGCGGTCAACAAGATGGACACCACGGAGCCTCCCTACAGCAAGGCGCGCTTCGAAGAGATCTCCAAGGAGGTCAGCATCGCTAAGCACAACCTTGACAAAACAAATTTGTCACTATCGGTGGTGTAAAGTAACTAAGTGCATTTACTCAAGTATTGTACTTGGGTACGATTTTGCGTTTTTTTTGTAGTATTTCCAGTTTTCAGTACTTTTACTTCTACTCCACCACGTCTCAGAGGCGAATATCGTACTTTTACTCCACTACAATTATTTTAAAACTTTGTAGATTTGAATTATTATTACAAAACATGCATTAACCACTTCAGCCCTATATACATTTCGGCCATTTGAAAGTAGCAGATCTACAAGCTCACAATGCGTTGCATTTTTATACATTTGAAAACTTGTGAAATGGGACATTCTGCATACTTATACTTTTGTACTTTAAGTACATTTTGATACCAATACTTTTGTACTTTTACTAAAGTCAATTTTGAATTCCGTACATTTGCTTGTAAGGGCACGCTCCCATCAAAAGATGGTCGGCTAGCGTTAAACGCAGGTTGTGCGCGGCCACAGTTTTTTGCAGCCAGCGGATTCTAAAAAACGGGAGTGACGCGCCTGTCACTCACTTTCAAGACCCTCCCCGTAGCCCGCACCGCCTGCTGCCTTGAGCACCATGGTGCTTCCTGAGTCTTGGGACGGTCCGCCTTCCACTCACCCGATTGGACAGAGGGGGAAAATCAGCTCCTGCCTCCAGCAGTTTTCTGCTTCAAATGGACAAGTCGTGTAGAGCAGATAAACGCAAGGTCTGCGCAACAGGCGGAAAGATCCGCTCTTGCCTGGGCGGGCCGCTGCCATAAGCAACATAAGCGGTCGCTTAGGGCCACAACCACTAGGGGGCCAAAAAAATAAATAAATCATGTCATGTCATGTATCTCCTATCCAGCAACTAGCGTTATTATTTTAATATGCAATAAAAAATGACATAATTATTTTATAATGGGGGTGTTTGGGGGGGGCGGGGGGGGGGGGCACCCCCAAAAAATCTTGCTTAGGGCCACGAAAATCCTAGCGCCGGCCCTGCGTGAATCCACGCATTTACATTGACAAAGCATTGGCAGATTCTGCCCCAGAGGTAAAATAAAAGTGCGGTGGGAGCGCGCCCCCACCAAGAGTTGGCTGGCCGCTGATTGCAGAATCTGCCAATGCATTGTCAATGCAAATGCGTGGATTCCTGGTCTTGCGGATTTTTTCCAAGAATCCACGCATTTGCATTGACAATGCATTGGCAGATTCTGCAATCAGCGGCCAGCCAACTCTTGGTGGGGGCGCGCCCTAACAGAGTATTTCTACGTTGCAGTATTGATACTTTTACTTAAGTAGAACATTTGAGTGCTTTTTCCACCACTATGTTTTCCTTCCTTGGTTTGTTTTATCTTTGCTTGATGTGTGTCTTCTCTTTTCTCAGGTGACCATGTACATCAAGAAGGTGGGCTACAACGCCAAGTCCGTGGCCATTATTCCCATCAGCGGATTCAATGGAGACAACATGGTGGAGCCCAGCGAAAAGGTGAGATACGCACATTTCCAGTGGCGGAAAGGTAACTAAGTACGTACATGTACTCAAGTACTGTACTAAACCCATTAAGACCGGAAACCGATTCCACAAATGTCTACTAAATCCCAACAGTTTTCTAAAAAAAACAGTGGTTCTCAAACTTTTTCATAATTGTCAAGGACCCCCAAAATGATATGTATTTGGCCACGGACCCCCCCATCTCAAAATATTTGGTTCCAGGGACCCCCCAGAAGCAAAGATTTGAGTTAAAAATGTCCGCTTTAAAAGAATATATATATTCACAAATGTGCACACATTTTCTATTTTTTTCTAAAATAGCAGATCTACAAGCTCATAGCGTGGCACTCGGTGCCACGCTATGAGCTTGTATATCTGCTATTTTTTAATAGCCAAAGTGTATATATATATTTTTTTAGCTCAAATTAAAAAATGACACGCGTCCCAGGTCTTAATGGGTTAAGTAAAATGTCCGCCCCCTCAGCCAAAAGTACACCGTGCGTATGTCACTGATCACATGACCTCAATCAATTATCCAGTTCTAGGCAACATAGAAGGGGGGGGGGTACTTTTGTCTTATTTCCACACAAGAGCTCTAACACACTGTACGATATTTGACCCGATTTGTCTCTCGGGATATTTTTTGGTGATCGCCGAGAAAACCACCGATCTCCGTCCAGATCGGGCGTTCCTCGGCGAGGTGTTGATCGCGCAGTGTGTAAGGTACTCCGAGAAGAAACACCCCGATAAATTGCGCTCGGCGAGCGGTTCCCGATAATTTTTACTTTTCTAGCATGTTGGATATTTGGGTTTGTCGGATCCGATGAGAGCCGTGCTACACCCAATCAAAGCAATTGATAGAGTGAGCGAGCCTGCTCAACGATAGAGGAATAGGGGCTTGCAGACAGAGAGAGAGAGAGAGAGAGAGAGAGCTGTGTGTGTGTGTGTGTGTGTGTGTGTGTGTGTGTGTGTGTGTGTGTGTGTGTGTGTGTGTGTGTGTGTGTGTGTGTGTGTGTGTGTGTGTGTGTGTGTGTGTGTGTGTGTGTGTGTGTGTGTGTGTGTATATCTCTGAACAGTATTGCCAGGTTTTGTGCGAGAAATAAGCAACCAGGTCAATGAAAACAAGCCCAACATAGGCTGCATGAGCACTTTAAACCTATATACAAATAAAATAGCCGATCTACAAGCTCACAACGCGTCGCAAATATTTTCAAAGAAAAAAAGCAACATTAAGAAATAAAGCCAAACAAGCGACTACACTTTGGAAATAAGCTAAAAAGAAACGCAACCACCAATATTTATAAGCGGACACGGCAACACTGGTTGACTTTTGAAACGTTCGTTTCAGAGAGGGAGAGAGAGACTGAGAGAGAGAGAGAAATACAGAGAAATTGAGAATGATTTAATTTCAATCATTAGCGTCCTGTCTCGGTCTCGCGCATATATCACAGGAACCTTTCACGTTTTCGTGAGACGTTTGGAATAAAAACAAATGTATGTATTGGGTCGGGATCACATCGTGGTGAAATATCTTGGAATCAGTGAACCCCTGTCGCCGACCAATCAATCGTGCGAGAATCACAACGATATATTTAGCCCGATTTCAAGAAAGAAACTCGTGCAATGTGAAATGCTTAACGATCTGTTCACTCGCCGACCATTTCAAATGTCGGGCAGTGTGTAGAGGTCTTAAGGTGTATTAAAGACATAGTTCAATGTTGAAAATGAGTGGTAATTCCCCTTTAAACCAGGTCTCTATCAAGATTCTATTAAAAAACGAATTAAACAACTATAAACTGAACAGTACTGAACCATACTGTGCCCTATTACCATGTGACCATTCTGTTAGATCAGTGGTTTTCAACCTTTTTCATGCCAAGGACCCCTAAATTGATATACATTGGACTGCGGACCCCCATCTGAAAATGATTTGTGTCAGGGACCCCCAAGCAAAGATTTGAGTTTAAAATGTTAGCTTAAAAATACATATTTATTCAAAGATTTGCACTCATTTTCAAGATTTTTCAAAAATAGCAGATCTGCAAGCTCATAGTGCGGCACTCTAGTAGCCAAAGCTAATAGCCAAAGCTAAGTGGTAAAAATGATTGTGACGCGGTGTTAACTAATTTCGCTGGGGACCCCCTGGTACCCCCCCAAGGACCACTGGTGGTCCCCGGACCACTGGTTGAAAACCACTGTGTTAGATGGTAAGTTTTGAAGCATTCCCCGGTCAGCCACACGGTGGCACTGTAGTTAAAGGTTCACATATTGGAGCATTTGAAAGGCCACAAATTATTATTATTTATCATGTGTAGTGGTATAATATAATGTGTATTATTGATATGTTATACTTGTTGTTATTAACATGGTATAACCAGTGGTGTAAAGTAACTAAGTACATGTACTCAAGGTACTCTACTTAAGTACAATGTTGAGGTATTTTTTACTTTAATGGAGCACTTCCAATTTTCAATACTTTTACTCCACTACATCTCAGAGGCAGATATTATACTTTTACTCCACTACAATTATTTGAAAACTTTAGTTACAGTTACTTTGTAAATTTTGATTAATATTACAAAACATACATGAACCACTTCAGCATATCCATTTCGGCCATTTGAAAATAGCCGATCACATAATTATATAGCCGAAAATGGCTGATCACAAGCTCACAATGCGTTGCGATGCGACGCATTGTGAGCTTGTAGATCTGCTATTTTCAAAAGATTTTTATACATTTTCTACATTTGAAAACTTTTGAAACGGGACATTCTGCATAATGAGTACTTTCTACTTTTGGTACTTTAAGTACATTTTGATACCAATACTTTTGTACTTTTACTCAAGTTCATTTTGAATTTACTTGTAAGGGCACGGTCACACTGCACTTTTATTTTACCTATGGGGCGGAATCTGACAATGCTTTGTCAATGCAAATGCGTGGATTCGAGTGAAAGATGCGCAAGACCATGAATCCACGCATTTGCATTGACAAAGCATTGGCAGATTCCGCCCCATAGGTAAAATAAGGTGTGAACGTTCCCTAAGGGCGCGCTCCCACCAAGAGTTGGCTGGCCGCTGTTAAACGCAGGTTGTGCGCGGCCACAGTTTTTTGCAGCCAGCGGATTCTAAAAAACGGGAGTGTCGCGCCTGTCACTCACTTTCAGGAGCCTCCCCGTAGCCCGCACCGCCTGCGCCAGCTTTGGGAATGTGCTGCGTTTGTGTAGGGCTGGTTAAGTCCCGGGAAAGACGCACTGTGATTGGCCAGTAGTCACTTTGAGTGGCAGTTGGGGCACACCGCCTGCTGCCTTGAGCACCATGTTGCTTCCTGAGTCTTGAGACAGTCCGCCTTCGACTCACCCGATTGGACAGAGGGAGAAAATCAGCGCCTGCCTCCAGCAGTTTTATGCTTAGTCGCGGAGAGCAGATAAACGCAAGGTCTGCGCGACTAGCGGAAAAATCTGCTCTTGCGTGAATCAACGCATTTGCATTGACAATGCATTGGCAGATTCTGCAAACAGCGGCCAGCCAACTCTTGGTGGGAGCGCGCCCTAACAGAGCATTTTTACATTGCAGTATTGACTTAAGCTTTTTACTTTTACTTTTACTTAAGCATAAAATGTGAGTACTTTTTCCACCACTGGTTATAACATGTATTAAGGAGTGGTACAGTGGGTGGATTATTGTTATTAACATGCTATAATATTATATTAACAGATGGAGTGGTAGAGTGGGTGTAGTATTGTTATTAAAGGGATATTTCACTTTAAAAAAAAATTGGGTCATTTTATCGTCTCCTCAGGTTTTTGTGAGCACCCCAGACAGTTTTGAAGTTGCTTGATTCAGGATTTAGATATTTGATATTCACTTTATCAGACACGCCCCCATCCTATACAAACCCATGATAACTTCAAACTCCATTTTTAACATGTTAGATTCATCAAAAACACCTGTTCTTGGTTCTGGTGACTCATCCTGCCCTCCTAATACGTGAGGGGGCTGTGTTTTTTCGATTACTTTTTTCACTTTTTTAATATATTTTTTTATCGTATTTTATTTTTTTCATTTTCCCCAAAAAATATTTTAAAAAAGTAATTGAAAAAACACGGTCTCCTCACGTATCAGAAGGACAGTGAAATATCCCTTTAACCTGTTATAACATGTATTAACAGATGGCGTGGTACGAAGGGTGGAACGTAGAGCGTAAGGAGGGCAACGGAGCGGGCAAAACTCTGGTCCAGGCCCTGGACAACATTATACCGCCGCAGAGACCCACTACCCTGCCTCTAAGGCTCCCCCTACAGGACGTCTACAAGATAGGAGGTATGCGCTTTGAACTTTGAACTCAACACTGTCATAGGAGGGTTCGTCACAGTGTAACACTAAAGTAGCATAAGTAGCCGACAGTGGTGTAAAGTAACTAAGTATATTTACTCAAGTACTGTACTTACGTACAATTTTTAGGTACTTTTACTCCGCGGGAGTATTTCCAACAGTCTATACTTTTACTTCTACTCTCATGTCAGAGGCAAATATTGTACTTTTACTCCACTACAATTATTTGAAAAATGCAGTTACTTTGCGGATATACATTATTACATTATAAAACATACATTAACCACTTTAGCCCTATTTTATACCTAGGCTATTTGAAAATAGCTGATCTACAAGCTCACAATGCGTCGCATCGTGACGCGTTGTGAGCTTGTAGATATGCTATTTTCAAACCTTTTACTGCTTTTACTTTTGGTACTTTAAGTATATTTTGATACCAATACTTTTGTACTTTTACTCAAGTACATTTTTAACTCCGGACTTAGAACTTGGAAATCTTGAAAGCACCAATCTGACGGCAATTATATTTTCAGAGCGCAACGCCGGAGCGCAACCAAACATAAAACAACTTTTTTAGTTCTATTGGATGTCTCCCTAATATTTTAGTCTAGTTTTATTTATTATTTGTTGACGAAATTGTCAATACATCTAGTCCTAGTTTTTATTTAGTTTTCATCAGTGAAATAAGGTAGATGACAAAAAATGTCATCATAGTGTCAAAATGAACACTGCATGCAGTGGTGTAAAGTATCTAAGTACATTTACTTAAGTACTGTATTTAAAGGTAGGGTAAGTGATTTACTTTGGTTAAAATAAGTGTTACATAGCTCCTATAAGTGTTTCATAGCTAACTATTCTGATAGTTCTCATTGCTATAGAGTCCGTTCAGTAAAAAGAGTGTCCCATGTCTCTCCAGCTCTTTATTAAACATAAAATGCATTTTCAGTGCTCTCTCCTGATTGGCTTATGGCTAAATGTTGTCACCTACCTGAAAATGTACTATTCTGTTTACTAAAGAGCTGGAGAGACCCCTGGGACCGAACAAACGCTCTGTAGCAATGATTCTATCAGAATAGTACTTTAACCTTTTTAACAAAAAAGAAATTACAAAAAAATATCCCTACCTTTATACACTTGTGAGGAATTTTTGCTTTACTGGAGTATTTTCCATTTTCAATACTTTTACTTCTACTCCACTACATCTCAGAGGCAAATATTGTACTTTTACTCCACTACAATTATTTGACTGCTTTAGTTACGAGTTACTTTGCAGATTTAGATTATTATGAAAACATACATTAACCACTTCAGCCATACTGTATATATTTGAAAATAGCCGATATACAAGCTCACAATTGTGAGATTTTAGATCTGCTATTTTCAAAAGAATTGTATACATTTTGAACTTGTGAAATGGGACACTCTGCACAATGAGTACTTTTACTTTTGGTACTTTAAGTAGATTTTGATACCAACTCTTTTGTACTTTTACTCAAGTACACTTTGAGTACCTTCCTTTTTCTTGTAACAGAGTATTTCTACACTGCAGCATTGCTTAAAGTAAAAAAAAAAAAGAGTACTTTTTCCCAACACTGCATTTTAAAAAAAATAATTCCCAGGTATTGGCACGGTGCCAGTGGGCAGGGTGGAGACGGGCATCCTGAAGCCGGGCACCATCGTGACGTTCGCCCCGCAGATCCTGACCACGGAGGTGAAGTCGGTGGAGATGCACCACGAGGCGCTCACCGAGGCGCTGCCCGGAGACAACGTGGGCTTCAGCGTCAAGAACATCTCCGTCAAGGAGATACGCCGCGGGAACGTGGCGGGAGACTCCAAGAACGACCCGCCCAGAGGAGCCAAGTCTTTCCTCGCCCAGGTTGGTTGGACGGACAGACAGACAGACAGACAGACAGACAGACAGACAGACAGACAGACAGAGAGACGGGCAGACGGATAGACGGATAGACGGATAGATGGATAGATGGAGAGATAGACAGACTAGAAAAAGGCAATCTCAGCCAATCACGATGGAATATGAAAAATCGGACTGATCCCCCTTGAGCACATGACTATACAGATAATAGTCATAAAGAGTTGCGAGGCGTTGTGTGAGCTTGTAGATCTGCTATTTTCACAATATGTATCTGCGGAACCGAGTCAAACTAAATGTAATGCCTCAACTCCTACATTCCAAGTGCTTATTAGGGTGGGGGGTCCCCAGTTCAAATATGATTATTTTTTGGGGTCCCCAGTTCAAATATGATTGATCCGCCACTGAAAAGGTTGAGAACCACTGTTGTGGATCGTCTATTCCCGGCTTTAGGAAACGTTGTTCTGAAATGTTGATGACTCACAAGTATCCTATATTACAATTGAGAAAAGTCAGCACTTCCTGTCCCCCGCTGAAGCCACCCCCCTGAAGCCCATTCTTTCAGTATCAACACAACAACAACATATCACATGTCACCACAACACTAGCCACAACGTGCGCACTACTTTTACGCATTGTTTCGTCCACTTTCCATTGCTCTCTATACATTTGCCTCTTTGTAGCATAATTATTATCGTCCAACAATATTTTGCCACAGTAGCGACCACACCGGAAGGGGAAACCCTTTAGCACAAGTTAAGTTTCGGTTTCGTTTTTACCTCCGGGTGTTGCCACATAAATGAAAAACAAGCGGACCATCATGGGCTCTGGTGTTGCCAAATCATGTGCGAGAAACAAGCACCGGTGTTGCAATGAACGTCTACACGCTCTACTGTCTCCGATGTGCGGGCCAGGCTACTAGACGGGAGGGCCGCGTAACGGTCCGAACCTCTAGTAGTAATATAAATGTATGTGTGTGTGTGTGTGTGTGTGTGTGTGTGTGTGTGTGTGTGTGTGTGTGTGTGTGTGTGTGTGTGTGTGTGTGTGTGTGTGTGTGTTTGTGTGCGTCCGTGCGTGTGTGTGTGTGTGTGTGTGTGCGTGTGCGTGTGCGTGTGCGTGTGCGTGTGCGTGTGCGTGCGCGCCAGGTGATCATCATGAACCACCCGGGGGAGATCCACGCGGGCTACGCTCCGGTGCTGGACTGCCACACGGCCCACATCGCCTGCAAGTTCGCCGAGATTCAGGAGAAGATCGACCGGCGCTCCGGCAAGGTCATCGAGGAGAACCCCAAGTCCGTGAAGACTGGAGACGCCGCCATGGTCCGGCTGATCCCCACCAAGCCCATGGTGGTCGAAGCCTTCTCCAAGTTCGCTCCCCTCGGTGAGTAGAATCGGAATTACGATTGCCGCGTCGTCGTCGTCGTCATCATCATCACAGGTTTACAGCAGTGTTCATTTTGAAGGCAAAATTTGATTTGGTTTAGTCATAGTGTTTTCAATAAAATTCCATTTAGTTTTAGTCTAGTCTTAGTCAACTAAATGTACACTTTTTTCCAATTTCAAAGTTCTGTATCTAAGTTCAAAAGGGATGATCAGTGTCATTTGCTATTGTGAATTTTCCCATAGAGATTTCCTAAGATATTTATATAAATCATTTTAATACTGGAACCAAGCCAGGCTCCTGGTGAATCATGACCATAAAACATTTGATTATGTGGAGAAATAAAATTAAATATTATTAAATATAGTATAATATTTTCTTTCACAAATTCAAGTTTTAAGGTCATGATTCACCAGGATCCTGGATGGCTTGGTTCCAGGCTTAAAATAAAGTATATACATATTTTCGGAAATCTCTATTGGAAAAATGAATGGGCTTTTGATTTGTGGCACAACAAAATGGCCACCTATAGTATAAAACGGTCCGTAGCACCGCTCCGGGCACCACGAGGGGTTAATCCGGCCACTCAGCTGTAGACGAATCCACAGACGCGCTGCCTGTAGGCAGTCATAGCTGCAGTGTCAATGCTCCGCACCGCGACACAGCTGCAATGACTGCCGGCAGCGCGGCTCTATGCAACAGCAGCCATATTGGAAAGAAATTGGGCCTCTTCTTACTTCCTTCACAGGTGTTACCAATGATACTAATGAAGGCTCTGTTCCATTCTGGACAGGGTGCTGATATTGTGCATGTTGGCTCACTAGAAACACTCCATTTTGGTTCCCAAATAGCCCCTTATGGTGGGTGTGTAACTCTGAGAGTGTACAAATGGAACCAAATGGACCCGTAGCTGCATTTGGTTCCATTTGTACACTCTCAGAGTTATGGGGGTCCTTGAAAATAAAACAACCACTGTGCATTATTACATTAAATGGAACAGAGCCTTAATTAATATTATTGGTAACACCTGTGAAGGAAGTGAGGGGCCTAATTCATTCCCAATATGGCTGCTGTGCATAGAGCCTATTGCCCATAGATATAGAAACCTAGATACCTCATTGGCCTCTGCAGTTCGTTGGAGCGACCTGTTTCGTATGGTGGCCGCCATATTTCCGGGGGGCACGGGCACTGGCCAATCACAGCGTGTTGACTACTGGCCAATCACAGCGCGTTTTTCCAGGACTTGTCAGAATCTAGTTGTCCCGCCCCCACCTGCCTCGAATTGGCCAACTGAACGCCCCCTTCTGTGACGCACGCGGACATTTTCCAGCCCCCCCCGGAAGCGGAAGCGCGCCCGCCATACAGACGCTTCAGAGCCAGAGGAGGCGTCTACCTTTATATGTCTATGCTATTGCCTCCCTCAAAAACAAAAGGTTGAAAGGTTAGGTTAGACAAAAAGTAGATAAGTGACGGTCACGCACGCACAGATGAACGCACTCACACACGCACGCACGCACTCACGCACGCACACAAACACACAAGCCGGTGTGCGTAGTATGTGTGAATTGTTAATGTATTGTTTGTGTGTTTTCAGGTCGTTTTGCGGTCAGGGACATGAAGCAGACGGTCGCGGTGGGAATCATCAAGGACGTGGAACAGGACGACAAGGATGGGAAGGTCACCAAGGCTGCTCAGAAAGCCAAGGGGAAATAACAACAACATATACACAATACATCTATGCAACAATATATACACTACAATACTGTAAACAATAACATAATACTGTCCACAAGGCTGCTCAAGCCAAGGGAAAATAACAACAATATATACACGACAGTTTAACGTTACTGTCGGGCAGAAACCTCTTATCTCCATTTACATTTTTTTACGTTTTTTTTTTTCGTGAAATACTGCCCTACTTGATCATAGTACAGTGTCAGACAAAAGCATCAAAAGTTTCGAGTTTGTAGATCTGCTACTTTTGATGCTTTTGAATTTGAATCCTGAAAAGCAACAGTGCGGTTTCTACCCGACTGAGACGAATGCAATATGTATACACTACAATACTGTAAACAATAATATAATACTGTCAACAAGGCTTCACAGAAAGCCATGGGGAAATAACAAGATATACCAAATATACAATATGTACAATATATACACTTAATAACAATATCTCTGCTGTCCGGCAGGAACCAGCTAACTCCAAAATGTTCATTTTTCAGGAAATGAAAAAACGAAACAAAAAATGACAAAAATGGAGTTAGGAGGTTTTGTTCATCATTGATAAGAACAGCTGAATGGACCTCCAAGCTCACAATGAGGTTGGAGGTCAAAAGGGGGTGGAGCCTGGAGTCTGCTGGAGACAGCAACGATACTATATAAAGTCAAATACATTACTGTAAGTTGTATGTGTTGTATGTGTGTCAGTTGTATGTGTGTGTTGGTCCAATAAATATCAGCTCCAACATGAATGTGTTGTTGTTTGTTACGTATAAATAACACACGGCACAACATGAACATTATACAAACATTAAGGACACGTTCAAGTATCCAAACAGAAATACATACCATGGCTCTGTTCACAATGTACAATAAAATAACCAAAGTCTGACATCACTGCCACTAGAGGGCACCATCCACCTGGGTCACAGTTATTTTTTCTATTGAAAATTCCATGCTGTTTTTTTTTAATCATCGTGCCTTGGTATATTTTTCAGTTTTTACTTTAAAGGTATTTCCCCTTTTAGGGGCCAGCAACTTTTTTTAATATGATCGTACCATGTTTATATTTTCTTGAAAGTCAGTGTGCCATATATCCTATCATTGTTTAATTATGACACCCCATAAAAATTTAATATTTCCAACAGATTTTGATTGCCCACATAGGCCTCAAACTGTAAACTTCTTTTTTTGAAGAATCATGTTTGATTGACTCTGCCTTGTCTGCTCAATCTTTGAAAGACCCCTCCTGTTTAGTGAGGGCGCTTAACACTGGATGTTCAGCAAACAACATTTTAAAGCTACCAAACGCATAAAACACTAAAGCATATTTATTCCATGAGGGCTGGAATTCCTGAACATCTATTTTATCTTTCTTTGCCTTATTTGACATTGTTCCCTGAGCCGGAAAGGTGTAATTGCGCTATCATTGCATGCTGGTGTGTGACATACAGTAGGCTATAGGCTTCAATGTGTATACAAAACTAAATAGCATAGGCTGTGTGAATAGGCTCTATGCACACTGACAGCAGCCATAGTGCAAAGAAATGTACAGGTGTTGCCAATGATACTAATGAAGGCTCTGTTCCATTCTGGTCAAACAGAGTCAGGGTGCTGATATTGCGCATGTTGGCTCACTGGAAACACTCTGCTACACACCGGTGGGTCTAAAATTGGGGTTCAGGGACCCTCATGGTTCCTTGAGGGGGTTCCAAATGGCCTCTCACGGGTTACGGGTCCATTTGGTTCCATTTGTACACTCTCAAAGTTACGGTGGTCGTGGAAATTAAAAAGTCTGAGAACCACTGTGCTACACTAAATGGAACAGAGCCTTCATTAGTATCATTGGTAACACCTGTGAAGGAAATGATACTATGGCTGCTGTGCATAGAGCCTATTTAAAGAACTGAGGAAGGATTATGTACAGCCAAGGAACCTTTTGAAAGGAAGAGACATGCTGGATGCCGGGGATGCGCCATGATACTCATGGGTGGCAGAACTCGCACCGGAAGTTCGCTGAAATACATTGCAGCGAATGGAGCCGGCTGAACCAGCTCATTAACAAACATTATTTCTGAACGATCGCAACCTTTGTCATACAATCAGTTCAGGAATATAAAAGAAGACATATCACAGGTAGTTTTCTAACCACTTGCTTTTCGATGTGCACAGTACATAATTATATTGAGGCATCTAAACAGAGGGGCAGGTATCGTTTCTGTCTCGGAGGTATCGCGAGATTTGGTTGCCAGACAGGAAATGGGAGAAGCACCCAGCTGCAGACTCCTGGGTGCTATTGGGAAATGGTGGACAGTCTCGTGATATTTTGGCCGTTCAGAGACATACTTTGTGCTCTTTAGATACCTCTATACAATTATACAGTGTACACATCAAAAAGCAACACAGCAGAAAACAAAAAAAGTCTCGATCGTTCAGAAATAGTGTTTGTTCATAAACTGTCTAGCCGGCTCTCATAAGCTCTAATGTTATTTCACTGAATTTCCGGTGTGAGTCTGCCACCCAGTGCTACGAATCTGCCGTCTGGAATTGCAGGATAGAGAAAATGACAAGGGAGGGCACACAGGGCATGGGCAAAGCCCAAGATTGCGACATCCTTATGCTAGTCCAGTTATTTACCCTGCCCCGTGCCAATCATGGCACCTGTGTGCCTAAGGCTACCCCCAGATATAGGTAGCAGTTGTACGATGTACTAAAAACTAAACTTAAAATCATGGTTTTATTTGATACCCTTGCTGCCCTGGCATTTGGCCTTAGTGCCCTCAAATGAACCACACCAAAGGTCGAGTGGCCTTGACACTAAGGGTACGTTTGGAAATGCACACCGGGAGCGCACTCACGTATTAGTTTGTATTGGCCAGTGTGCTCAGTGCCCTAATTCCGAACGCACCCTAAAATGACGGCTTTCGAGACCTGGAGGTCAAGAGGTCAGACTTGGATAGGATGAGTCACAATGTAGCAAACATGAACATTTTAGATTTCTTTGGCTCTTCAAAAAGAACAGATTTACAAGCTCATAGCGCGGCACTTTGTAGATCTGCTATTTTTGAAGTTTTGTGCAAATCTTTAAATACATTTTCAAAGCGAACATGTGTAACTCAAATCTTTGCTTCTGGCCGGATTCTAATGTCTTATCCTATTTAAAAAAAAACAAAAAATTATGTTGCTATAATATCAGTGGTTCTCAAATGTTTTCATGTCAAGGACCCCCAAAATTATATGTATTTGGCCGTGGACCCCCATCTCAAAATATTTTGTTCCAGGGACCCTCAGAAGTTGTAACCTGAGTTAAAAATGCTCTCTTAAAAAATATTTATTCAAAGATTTGCACAAATGTTCACAAAAAAAAAATAGCAGATCTACAAGCTCATAGCGCGGCACCGAGTGCAGCTTGTAGATCTGCTACTTTTGCCGTCTTTGAACTTAAATCCGTAACAGTTTTGGAGATATGAGGTTATGAGGTACAGAGTCGATATGTGTGTTCTTGTCTGCAACCATTACATTATATTATATTATTATATAATATTAACAGCTTTCAACCTGGCATCCCTATTTCGGGCATGTCATTATATATGCGAACATTTTCAAACATTCTCTTTTTTTATTCCCCAAAAATAGTGAAAATGGTGGATCCACAAGCTCACAACGCACCGGGTTGTGAGCTTGTGGATCCACTAATTTGGAAATGGGGCTTAAGTAATTATTTTTTCACCCCCAAATTTTTTTCTCCTTCTAAAATGGTTTAACATCATATAAATAACTCGGTTTTGACCCTCGTGCTTGAGGACATTCTATGACATCTAGGCTGCTTGGTTGTGTAATATTCGCACGTGTGTGTGTGTGTGTGTGTGCGTGTGCGTGTGTGTGTGCGCGCGTGTGCGTGTGCGTGTGCGTGTGTGTGCGTGATGTGTTTTTGTACCATCAGGTTGGGTGGCGTGGTTGAAACAGGAAGTGTTTACACGAGTCTGTCTGTTTGCAGCGCGCAAAAACAACCACTTCCTGTTTTCATCGGCCAGATCATCTCTCAAGTTACTATTGGCGGGTGTGTGTGTGTGTGTGTGTGTGTGTGTGTGTGTGTGTGTGTGTGTGTGTGTGTGTGTGTGTGTGTGTCCACAACAAGCCCACAACATTGTGGGCTTGTAGATCGGCTATTTTTGGTATTGGAGTAGGTATGGTTAAAAATGCCCCAAAATGTTTAAAATGGCATTCATACACTTGACATTCTAAAATACTGATGTCCTCACAAGTATAGTAATACAAACATTGTGTGTGTGTGTGTGTGTGTGTGCCTGTCTGTCTGTCTGTCTGTCTGTGTGTGAGTGTGTGTGTGTGTGTGTGTGTGTGTGTGTGTGTGTCAGTTGTGTAAAGTAAATAAGTATATTTACTCAAGTACTGTACTGTACTTACAATAAGGATAATTCCTTTTATCAGGACGTTGATGAAAGTCCTTGCGGGCTTGTTTCCAATGAGGGCCTGTGAGCAATTAGGGATTAAGAGTCTTGCTCAGGGACAAATTTCATTTCATCGACACATATGCTGGCGTGGCCTGGAATCGTACCTGGGGCAACCAGGGCCTCTGGCTCCCTAGGCGGGCTCACTAACCACTCAGCTATGGCCGCCCCAATGTACAGGTATTTTTTTACTTTACTATTATTTCACATTTTCAGTATTTATACTTCTAGTCCACTACATCTCAGAGGCGAATATTGTACTTTTACTCCACGACAATTATTAGAAAACTTTAGTTACTAGTTACTTTGCAGATAAAGATTTTTATATTATAAAACATACATTAACCACTTCAGCCCTATTTTATACATAGGCTATTTGCTATTTGAAAAGCTCAACGGGTTGTGAGCTTGTAGATCTGCTATTTTCAACCATTTTTGTACTTTTACTTTTGGTACTTTAAGTATATTTTGATGCCAATACTTTGATGCCACACACACACACTGGTGTGTGTGTGTGTGTGTGTGTGTGTGTGTGTGTGTGTGTGTGTGTGTGTGTGTGTGTGTGTATGTGAGACATTCGGTGGTCACCTCTGACGCATGTCTGCCTGTTTGTTGACAACTGAACTATGTTCACATATTTGCCCCTGAAGTATTTCCCAGCTGACATTGTGTATTTATAGTTTGATCATTTCGGTATTTGTCATTATCAAAGGTTTATGAATTCCTCATTTGACGTGCCTTTGTCTGCAAACTATACGATATATTGCAGAAGTTTAATCAATGCTTGCTAAGGATTAGTAAGTCATTTGTTTAAACTTTACTCAGTAGGCCTATGGCTGCAGTGGTGGAAGAAGTACTCGGATATTTTACTTAAGTAAAAGTAGCAATACTACAATATATATAAATACTCTGTTGCAAGTAAAAGGCCTGTGTTCAAAATGTTACTTGAGTAAAAGTGCAAAAGTATTGGCATCAAAATATACTTAGTAGTACCAAAAGTAAAAGTACTAGAATGTTTGAAAACGGCAGATATACAAGCTCACAACGCGTCGCACCGCGACGTGTTGTGAGCTTGTGGATCTGCTGTTTTCAAATAGCCAAGGTATAAAATAGGACAAAGTGGTTAATGTATGTTTCCTAATATCATTATTTATATCTGAAAAGTATTTAGTTACTATTTACTTTGCAGATTTTGATTATTATTACAAAACACACTAACCACTTCAGCCCTATATACATTTCAGCCATTTGAAAATAGCCGATTTACAAGCTCACAATGTGTCGCGATGCGACGCATTGTGAGCTTGTATCTGCCATTTTCAAAAGATTTTTATACATTTGAAAACTTGTGAAATGGGACATTCTGCATAATGAGTACTTTCTACTTTTGGTACTTTAAGTACTTTTTGATACCAATACTTTAGTGCTTTTACTCAAGCAAATTTAGAATTCCGGACTTATACCTGTACAGAGTATTTCTGCATTGCAGTATTGATACTTTTACTTAAGTAAAACATATGAGTACTTTTTCCACCACTGGTTTTGGACATAATTATGAGGTTATCCACGAGACAGAGACGCTATACAAACAGTTCCCAGGAGAAACAGCTTCCTCATTCTATAAGCTTGTTCACACAATAATATGTTTACTACAGTACTAACAGTTTATGCTGATACGTTTACATGTTTGTTTACCAGTTAAACAGCTTCCTCATTCTGAAGCAACACGCTGTTTGTTCACACTTCTAAAACCTGGCGTACATATTGTAATCGTTCTAACCACACAGACAAACAGCACTGAAAGGTCAGAGGACATAGCACAGGGGTCAAAAATCATATAAGTAATTCTAGCATAAATATCAATAAACAATCAGCTACCTGTTTCCAGTGGTAGCCTACAGATCAAGTAGGCTACTGTACAATTTTGAGGTATTTTTTACTTTACTGGAGTATTTACAAATGTCAATACTTTTACTTCTACTCCACTACATCTCAGAGGCAAATATCGTACTTTTACTACAATTATTTGAACACTTTAGTTACTAGTTACTTTGCAGATATAAATTATGATATTATAAAACATACATTAACCACTTTAGCCCTATTTTATACCTGGGCTACTTAACTAAATAGCAGATCTACAAGTTCACAATGTGTCGCGATGCGTAGATCTGCTATTTTCAAACAATTTAGTACTTTTACCTTTGGTACTTTAAGTACAGTTTGATACCAATACTTTTGTACTTTTACTCAAGTAAACTTGTTTGAAAACTGGCATCATAAACAATATTTTGTCACTAGTTTCTTCTTTTAATTTTTTTTTACCTCCCCAAAAGCTCTGAAATTTTTCCTCATTAAAAAAACAAACAAACTTTGACATATTTTATTAATATAAAAAGCTTTGTTTTACAGCGCAACATCAGAGACAGAGAGTTGGGATAGCTAGAAACATTATGTACAGTCTGTATTATGTACATTTGTTCATTCATGTCATTATTCATCGTTATTATTATTATAATATTATTATTATTGATATTATTTATACAGTCATGTCATTAGAACAGTAGCTCTCAATGTGGGGTTTGGCGAACCCCAGGGGTCCTTGAGGGGGTTCCAGGGGGTCCTTAGCAAAATGAGTTTGTATAGCATCACAATCAGTATTATTACTATAATAGTTTGAAAATAGAAATCTATAAGCCCACGTGTCATGGTGCGACACGTTGTGAGCTTGTAGATCTGCTATTTTCCGGGAAAAAAATCTTGAAAAATGTAAAAAATAAAATGTAATATTTTTTAAAACATTAATTTTGAACAACACAAATCTTGTATGGGGGTCCCTGGCATGAAATATTTTCAGACGGGGTCCGTGGCCAAATACCATATAAATGTTTGAGAACCACTGCATTAGAACAGTGGTTCTCAACCTGTGGGTCGGGACCCCCGCCAGGAATGTCCCCAGATGACTTTTAAGACCTTTTTATTTTTTTAATACCTAAAAAAAAGGAAAAGAAAAGACCAATAGTGCATCAAAAGTAACCAACTAACAATACTATAAAAACTGGTCAAACATTGGCCAAATTGTCAAATGATAGGTAAACATTGTGAAAATAGCAGATCTACAAGCTCACAACGCCTCGCAACGCGAAGCGTTGAGAGCTTGTAGATCGGCTATTTTCACAACATTTATCTGTGGAACCGCGTCAAACAAAATGTAATGCCTCGACTCCTACATCCCAGGGTGGGGGGGTCCCCAGTTCAACCATAATTATTTTGGGGGTTCACAGCCTGAAAAGCTTGATATGAGAACCAGTGCATTAAAGTGAAATGAGTGAACTTCTGACGAAAGCAGAGTGAAGGAAGTCGTTTTTTGTGCATTTCTCCATTCCGGTGTCACAATGTTTGCCCATGTCATCACCCATACAAAAACATCAGCTGCCAGTCAGTCAATCACGCTTGCAACACGATAGGTGTGTCCTTAAGATTGTCACAGTCTCTGCCAGAACGCCACAACAAACAAAGATATACAATGCCAGCTCTTAAAGGGATAGTTCACCCCCAAAATGACTTTTTTCCTATCGATTAGTCAACAGATTGAGACTTGAATTCATGGCTTTTTTTAGTTTTTGTCGCATTCCTAAGCCAATAATTTGATGACCAGCAGCGGTTCCGGTAGGAGACACAAAGAATCTCCTTTGTGTCTCCTACCGGAACCGCTGCCTACCGGTCCGCTGGTCATCCTATTATTGGCACTTTATTATTGCACTCCCCGCTGACAGGTGCCGCCCCCAGCCCGTAGGAATATGTACAGTATTATCCTCCCCCCCCCCCCCCCCGCTCGACAAAGCTGGATGCAACCACAGTGGATTCTTCACTTTTTCATGGGTTTTCTTTAAATTATGTACCTCCCACTTCAAGGGTGGTTATGGTGATAACGTGAATGTAAACAAAAAAACATCAAAGAACTTCATGGTTTCAGGTTACGAAAGGTTCCGTGCGACCCACCGCAGTCCAAAAAGAGCCATCTCTCAAGTCAAGAAAACTAAAAGCCACCGTCGTTTTGTGGAAAACCTCCTAGGAACGGACGTCTACTTCTACAGCCGTGGTTCTCAAAAAGTAGTCCGGGGACCACCAGTGGTCCTTGAGGGGGTTTGAGGTGGTCCACAGCTAAATGATGGAGAGTTGGTAACCAAATGGACCCTTATAGATCTTTAACTCTTGAGAGAAATGGACCCTTACGGGTCCATTTGGTTTCATTGTACGCTCTCAAGAGTTAAACATCTGCATTACTTATTTAAAGAATTGTTATTTTGATCAACGTTTGCCTGTCATCTCTCCTATGGAACCAACATCAATACAGCATGGAATTGTGGACAAGATCGTATCCAACGACAACAAAATAAGTCTTTGGGTCAGAGAGTCTGAATCTCATCAAACGGTGGTTCCGTGGCTCAAATGGCGAATAAATAATAGACCTTGATTATGAAAAGGGTTAAAAAAAACACCGGTCTACAGGGACAGGGCCGTGGGCGTCGTGTCGTCCGACATGACCGACATGATGGAGGGCCGCGGCGGACACAGCTTGTTGCCGCTGGGCAGGCAGTGGTACGCCCGCAGCAACTTCAGCACGTCGCGGCGGAAGCGGACGCCCACGAAGGCGTAGAGGAACGGGTTGAGGCAGGCGTGCGTGTAGGCCAGGCTCTTCAGCACCAGCTCCGCCACGTTGAAGCGCTTGCTCTCCTCGCACTTGTCGATGGTGAGCACCGTGGCCTGCACCGCCTCGGTCACCAGGATGCAGTTGTACGGCAGCTGGGTGAGCACGAACACCACCACCACGGCCAGGATGACGCGCATGGCCTTGTGCTTCTCGAAGTTGCGCGTCTTCAGCAGGGTGCCGACGATGACCGAGTAGCAGAAGAGCATGATGGAGAAGGGCAGGCAGAAGCCCACGCTCACCTAGAAAGGATCAATGGAGAATGGAGAATTAAAGAGGGTTTTTATTCGTCACTAACTCTCAGTGAGAGCACCCCCTGCCCTTTACCTGTATTGTTGTTGTTAGTAGGAATAAACACGGACGCACCCGGGAGGAAGTGGACTAAGAAAGGGGAGGAGCCAAACCGAGTTCCTGTTTCTACACAAAAAAGCCCCCAAAGGGGCAAAAAAAATATCATTTTCTTTTACCGAATGGGTTCCCAGATTGATTCGTCACTAACTTACTTTACAATGGACCACAATGGAAACAAAGCCACTGAGGACTTTTTGTGTTATCCTTTTTTGCATAATCTTTGACTTCCTGAACTGTTATCGTGTTAATAAAGTATTCAATCAATCAATCAATCAATCAATAAATCAATCAATCTGTGCTGTTCGCAGAACTTCTTATGTTATTCCGTAAATGTATGCCCCACCATCAAAGTAGTGAAAATAGACGATCTACAAGCTCACAACACGCTGCGGCTATTTTCACTATTTTAAAAGGTTTTAAATATAATAATAAAAAAGGTACGGACGAACGGTTTTGGAACATGCAAGGTTTCCATCGGACAGCAAAGTTGTGCAGCGAAATGTTGTTGTAGGGACTTGTCAAGGAAGAATTGTGCCAACATTCTAATGTAATGACAATATACAATAATACACAATGAAAATATACAATAAAGATAAAATACTGGATGTAAGGTAAATAATAGTTAGGTTTAGGGTCTTGTCTTAGACAGGTACATTAGCTTATCGTTTTGCTCAGTGTTTCTACACTTGAGATGGTTCCATGGGGTCCCCAGCAAAATGTGTTAAAATAGCATAAAAATCAGTTTAACCACTTTAACCATATTGTATACTTTGGCTATTCAAAGACAGCAGATATTAAAGCTCACAAGCGCATCACTTCATGACGCGCTGCGTAAAAAAAAATCAAAAGATCAAAAAATCTTGAAAGAAATTTTGACTTTTCGGGGTCCCTGGCATAAACTCTTTTGAGATGGGGGCGACCTTTTGCTTCAGGAGAAGCGCCGATTTAGCTATTTTTACCTGCAGAGAAAAGACGGCTATCTTGGTCTTGTTGCCGATGTCCGTCGGGTAAACCAGGCGGCAGTATTGTTTGCCGTCGTCCGAATCGGCGGGATTGGCGTACAGGAACTCGGGCACGGCCAGGCAGAAGGCGATCATCCAGACGAAGAGGCAGACCAGCTTGCTGCACTGCAGCCGCTTCTGCTTGGAGTTGTGGGCCTTGGTGGTCTGGACGATGGCGATGTAGCGGTCCACGCTGATGCAGGTGAGCAGCAGCATGGTGCTGAACAGGTTGATCTTGTACAGGGCCGAGTTGACCTTGCACAGGCCCGTGCCGAAGCTCCAGCCCTGGGACGCCTCCACGGCCCAGAGGGGCAGGCTGACCAGGAACAAGAGGTCAGCCACGGCCAGGTTGAGCAGGTAGTAGTCCGTCATGGTCTGGACATGAGAGAAGAGGAGAGAAGAAGAGAGATGGCATGTTATTACGGTTATGTTTTATTTAGTAACGACCCCAACACTTGAGGTTAAGAAGTAGCCCTACTCCATATTGGATCTTGTTTATTTTGATACACTTATTTGTTTTAGCTCTTGCTCATTTGATTTTCCTATTTGTCTCATCTGTTTAAGAAAGTAGGTAGCTGATATATTGCACTTTTACCTCAGCGCTAGGTATACTCTTAGTGGCTTGTTTTAGAAGAGATTGCACTTCTGGTGATTAGTGGTTTTCTTGCCTACCTATGTTGAATGCACTTATTGTAAGTCGCTTTGGATAAAAGCGTCTGCTATGACTGTAATGTAATGTAGTCAGAAAGAATGGTCACTGCTGAGGCAGTGGCTAATGGGGATCTAAAATAAACAATAAACTTGAATCAAGCCTATCCACTTGCTCCTTTAATGTAGCTCCATAAGTATATCATGCACAGTATACATTGCTGCTATGCTCACGCACCTTTTTCATGTCTTTTTTTTGCTCTCTTGTTTGATCTCCCTTCCCACTTGACCCCCCCACCCCATTCTTCCTCCCCCTCTTCTTTCTATATAAATAATGTTGCGATGGGAACGATGTACGAAAACGAATTTCACCCACGTTTTTACTTTGTAAACCTGTGATGTGACAATAAACCTGATTCCGATTCTACTTCTGCACGCACGCACGCACACACACACACACACACACACACACACACACACACACACACACACACACACACACACACACACACACACACACACACACACACACACACACACACACACACACACACACACACACACACACACACACACGCACAGGGGTTCAGAGCATTATATACAAGCCCTTTCGCACCTGCTTGTATGTCTGTGTCTTTTTAAATGGTTACCTCATGTACCTTTTTATTGCGCAAATAAAAAATAAAATAAAACAAACCTTCAGACGCTGGCGGAAGTGCAGGTAGATCCAGACCACGGCCAGGTTGCCCAGGCCTCCCACCACCACGATGCCCCAGAACAGCGGGGGCTGGAAGAGGGCTCTGAACGAACGCACCGACGACATGTCGCACATCAAGTCGTAGTCCTCCGAGTAGTCGCCGTAGTCGTTTTCGGTGGTGATGTCCTGACTCGTGGTGGGATCCTGCATGGCGAGGGGGAAAGAACGAGGCGGGTCTTTAGGGAAATACGTGGACGAGCCGATTGATTGATTGATTGATTGAATACTTTATTTAGAAAAGACATGGAAACAGTACATTCACATACCATTCACAATACAAAGGTCCTCTAAACTGGATAACTCATAAAAGCATAACATAATTTAAAATGAGATCCCCACGCACTCAAATCATGATGACATTTAATAAAAAAATTAAAACATTATTTTTCAAGATTTTTCAAAAATAGCAAATCTACAAGCTCATAGCGCGGCACTCGTGCCGCGCTATGAGCTTGTATATCTGTTATTTTTTAATAGCCAAAGAAAGTGACACAGATGTGTTCCAGGTCTTAATGGGTTTTAAGAAAACAGACAGATATACACTAGAGAGCATTCCACATTTTTGTTGCATAGCATGAGAAAGAGTTAATTCCCTTGTTTGTGCCAAATCTGAGGTGTTGTGGTTGTGGTTGTGCTGCGATACGACGAGACTAAATAACCCACTAGAGCAGTGGTTCTCAACCTGTTGGTCACATGATTTTTTTGGGGTGGTCCCCAGATGACAGTGAAGTGACAATTTAAGGACTTCTAAGATATTGTTTAATACCTAAACAAAAAGAAAGAAAAGAAGATAGACCATTACTGCATCGAAAGTAATCAACACATTATACTATAAAAACTGGTCAAACATTGGCAAAATTGTCAAATAATATAAGAAAGAGGCAAACATTTTGAAAATAGCCGATCTACAAGCTCACAACGCCTCGCATTGCAAGGCGTTGTGAGCTTGTAGATCTGCTATTTTCACAATATTTATCTGTGAAACCGCGTCAAACTAAATGTAATGCCTCAACTCCTACAATTCCAAGTGCTTGTCAGGGTGGGGGGGTCCCCAGTTCAAATATGATTATTTTGTGGGTCGCTGCCTAAAAAAGGTTGAGATTGAGAAAAGATTGAGGTTTTCCAACTTTTTTGGTTCAGGGCACCCCTGTAGATCACTTTTTCATCCACTGTGCCCCTGAATGACATTGTTATTTTTTAGTAACATAAATGTACATCTCTATCCCTAAAATACAGTAGGCCTATGTCACAAGAAAAATAATATCTGTTTCCATTTGGACAGATTGAAAATAACTTTATACTATAGATATTAAACCACTTGAACCCCAGCATCCCTTTTCTGGGTGGATAATTCACCAAAAATAGCTGATCTACAAGCTCACAATGTTGCATGGGAGCTTGTATAGATCTGCTATTTTTGGTGAAGAGATTTGGTGTAGATTGGAAAAGAATGCACCAAGTACAGTGCAATCCATTTTGGTAGTCCATTTTATTTAGAGGGTCTAAGTCAGGGGTAGGCAACCTTAGGCATGGGTGCCAACATTGGCACAGGGAGGGTAACCACTGGCACACTGGCATAAGTGTGAGAGAGTTCTCTTAAAATATTATTATTTGAAAACTTTAGTTACTAGTTACTTTGCAGATATACATGTTTACATTATAAAACATACATTAACCACTTTAGCCCTATATATTTGAAAATAGCAGATCTACAAGCTTGTAGGTCTGCTATTTTCAAACATTTTAGTACTTTTACTTTTGGTACTTTGAGTACATTCTGATACCAATACTTTTGTACTTGTACTCAAGTAAACTTTAAATTCCGGACTTTTACTTGTAACAGAGCACCTCTACATTGCGGTATTGATCATTTTACTTAAGTCAAACATTAAAGTACTTTTTCCACCACTGCATCTGATTCTGTATGCAAATTGCATCCTGCATATTCTACATTCATTCAAACTCTGAACTCTGACTGGGGAGGGAGTCTGGGATATAGGACGGGTTATTGGTTGGAGGAGTCTAATGATTACAATGTCCCGATGTGAAAGAAAATAGTCAAAAGAAAAAGAAAACAACATTAATCTTGTTATGTATATAGAAAATCTAACTCTGTTAAATATTACATTTTGATGTGGTTTCATAATTAAACTATGTTGATATGGCTCAAGAAAATATAAACGAGCTCGGCAACTTGTTTCTAAAAGGTTGCCGATCCCTGGTCTAGGGTTAAACTCAAGTGATAACGATCAATTAAAAAATATTTTCAAAGCATTCTGTGCACCCACTTTGAGAAACCCTACACTACCCCTGCACTACTGGGGCCAGTTGCACCACCTCACACTAAGTTCAAACTTAGCCTAGTTACAGCTTAAATGGCTTTTAAAAAAGCCATTTAACCCATTTAGCCGGGAAAGTATCTGTGTCATTTTTAGATTTCTTTGGCTATTCAAAAATAGCAGATATACAAGCTCATAGCGTGGCACCGAGTGCCGTGAATTTGTGCAAATCTTTAAATATATATATATATATATATTAAATATATATTCAAAGATTTGCACTCATTTTCACGATTAAAAAAAAAATAGCAGATCTACAAGCTCATAGCACCGTAGATCTGCTATTTTTGAATAACCAAATAAATCTAAAAATGACACAGATACTTTTCAGGCTAAACTAGGCTAAGTTATAGCTTAACTTAGCCTAGTTAAGCTATAACTAGGCTAAGTTTGAACTTAGTGTGAGGTGGTGCAACTGGCCCCTGGTTCTCAACCTGTGGGCAGGGGCCCACTGTTGGGTCCCTAACTAATTGGCAAAACACTAAAGAAGACCCTTACAGGTCCACTTGGTTCCATTTGTACACTCTCAGAGTTACAGACTCGTCAGGGTCCATTTGGACCCCCTGATGGTCCCCGAACCTGAGGTTGAGAAACAGTGTCTTTAGTTGAGACACACAGAGCGAGCTGCAGTCCAATGACACTCCCTCACCACTAGAGGCCACCGTTCGACCCATTCTGTATCAACATCAACAAGCAGTGCTCTGTGTTTAGTTTATCCTTACAGTTTACCAGTGGTGGGAAAAGTACTCAATACTTGGTACTCAGTACTCTAAAAGTATCATTACTGCAATGTAGAAGTACTCTGTTACAAGTAAAAGTCCGGAATTCAAAATGTACTCGAGTAAAAGTACAAAAGTATTGGTATCAAAATGTACTTAAAGTACCAAAAGTAAAAGTACTAAAATGTTTGAAAATAGCAGATCTACAAGCTCACAACGAGAGATCTAGATCTGCTATTTTCAAATAGCCTAGTAGGGCTGAAGTGGTTAATGTATGTTTATAATGCAATGATTTATATCTGCAAAGTAACTAGTGACTAAAGTTTTCAAATAATTGTAGTGGAGTAAAAGTACACTATTTGCCTCTGAGATGTAATGGAGTAGAAGTAGAAGTATAGACAATTGGAAATACTCCAGTAAAGTAAAAGTACCTCAAAATTGTACTTAAGTACAGTACTTGGGTAAATGTACTTAATTACTTTACACCACTGCAGTTTACAAACCTCTGTTAGGCCTATTTCTTATCTCACCTCCACTACTAGCATGCATTCTTTGTTCTCTTTCTTATGTATTCATTGAATGATGTTAATTCTTCCATTTTGAGTCATAATGAGCGAGCAAACCAAATATCAAAGGCATTGTTTACACGGCAAAGTGATCAAAAACCATCACAATGATAAAAGCTTATTTCCATTGCGGTTCCCCTAACATGTGAGATGTATATGAAGAGTGATACGTGGTGTGTGTGTGTGTGTGTGTGTGTGTGTGTGTGTGTGTGTGTGTGTGTGTGTGTGTGTGCTGCGTGCGTGTGTGGTGCTAGAGAGAGAGAGAGAGAGAGAGAGAGAGAGAGAGGGGGGAGGGGGAGTGAGAGAGAGAGAGAGAGAGGGAGGGAGAGAGACAGACAGACACGTGTGTGTGTGTGTGTGTGTGTGTGTGTGTGTGTGTGTGTGTGTGTGTGTGTGTGTGTGTGTGTGTGTGTGTGTGTGTGTGTGTGTGTGTGTGTGTGTGTGTGTGTGTGTGTGAGACCTACCAGAGTCATGAAGGATGTCATCATATCAGTGGTATTTTCCATCTATAGAGATAACACACAGGAACAAGAATTACTGCAATATTTACTACTATTAGTACACTAATACTGTTACAACTATTACTGATAGTGCACTATTACAATTACTGCTATGAGTACAACAACAGCATTTTTATGATTACTGCCTATCATGTCATATCATTGGTAGATTCCATCTGAAGAGATCACACAAGAGCAAGAGTTACAATTTTTGCTACTTTTACTACTATTACTGCTGCTGCTGCTGCTACCATTACTACTTCTGCTACTGCTACTACTTAGTGGTGGAAAAAGCACTATATATTTTACTTAAGTAAAAGTATCAATACTGCAATATAGAAATACTCTGTTACAAGTAAAAGTCAGGAATAAAGAATTTACTTGAGTAAAAGTACAAAAGTGTTGGTATCAAAATGTACTTTAAGTACCAAAAGTAAAAGTACTAAAATGTTTGAAAATTGCAGGTCTACACAATATCCTTGGTATAAAATAGGGCTAAAGTGGTTAATGTATGTTTTATAATGTAATAAGGATAAAGGATAATTCCTTTAACAGGTCCGTTCATGAAAGTCCTTGCGGTCTTGTTTCCAATGAGGGCCTGTGAGCAATTAGGGGTTAAGTAACTAGTGACTAAAGTTTTCAAATAATTGTAGTAATTGTAACAATTGTAATATTTGCCTCTGAGATGTGGTGGAGTAGAAGTAAAAGTACTGACAATTGGAAATATTCCAGTAAAGTAAAAAAAAATACCTCAAAATTGTACAGTACTTGAGTACATTTACTTAGTTACTGTACACCACTGCTTATAGTTAACCTTCAGTCCAGTTTGAGTTGAATGTCAAAGGCTGGAGGTTAGAATCTTACATATTCAGCAAGTGTTTACAGTCTAATAATTTAATGCATCATCAGTAAACATTGTAAAACCTAATTTATTTTTGTACTTTATCCAAAAAAAATGCACCCCAAAAAAAAATGTGGAAAGTAACTAAGTACATTTACTCAAGTACTGTACTTAAGTACAATTTTGAGATATTTTTACTTTACTGGAGTATTACCAATTTTCAGTACTTTTACTTCTACTCCACTACATCTCAGAGGCAAATATTGTACTTTTACTCCATTACAATTATTTATTTTTAGTTACTTTGCAGATATAAATGACTATATTATAAAACATACATTAACCACTTTAGCCCTATTTTATACATAAGCTATTTGAAAATCACAACGCCTTGTGAGCTTGCAGATCTGCTATTTTCAAACATTTTAGTACTTTTACTTTTGGTACTTTAAGTACATTTTGATGCCAATACTTTAGTACTTTTACTCAAGTACATTTTTAATTCCGGACATTCACTTGTAACAGAGTACTTCTACATTACAGTATTGATACTTTTACTTAAGTAAAACATTTGAGTACTTTTTCCACCACTGGTTAAATATTGATGATTGATTGATTGATTGATTGATTGAGAAGTTACTTACTGTGCGTGTGAGAGCCAGTAGAGAGCTGCTGTGTGTGACAGACTGTTGACAACATGTGAGAAAAGTGTCCGTTAGACCACAAAGTGAAGTGACGTCAACGAGGAACATGAAACTGCAGCTTCCCGCGTCACACTGTCTGTCTGTCTGTCTGTCTGTCTGTCTGTCTGTCTGTCTGTCTGTCTGTCTGTCTAGTTTTGTCTGTCTGTCTGTCTGTCTGTCTGTCTGTCTGTCTAGTTTTGTCTGTCTGTCTAGTTTTGTCTGTCTGTCTGTCTGTCTGTCTGTCTGTCTAGTTTTGTCTGTCTGTCTGTCTGTCTGTCTGTCTGTCTGTCTAGTTTTGTCTGTCTGTCTGTCTGTCTGTCTGTCTGTCTGTCTAGTTTTGTCTGTATGTCTGTCTGTCTGTTTTAATTAAGTGATGCAGATGTTTAACAATTTAATAAATAATAAAAAATAATTTAATTTCTCAAGAGTTAAAGATATAATCAGGGTCCATTTGGTTACCAACTCTCCATCATTTAGCTGGGGACCACCTGGAACCCCCTGGTTATCAACCTTTTCAGGCCGCGACCCCCCACAATAATCATTTGAACTGGGGACCCCCCACCCTGACAAGCAAATAGCCGATCTACGGGATACATTTTTGCCTCTTTCTTAGGTAATTTTTGACAATTTGGCCAATGTTTGACCATATTTTATAGTATAGCTTGTTGATTACTGTTTTTCATTTTAGAGGTATTAAAAAGGTCTTAAAAGTCCTTAAATTGTCACATTAGAAATGTGCTGCAGATACCCTGTATACGTTTACTGTATGTTGGTTTGTTTACTGTTGAGTGAGAAAACAATGTTGCACGTTAGGCTAATCATCTGGGGACCCCCCCGAAAAAATTGGGGACCCCCCAACCCGACCCACATGTTGAGACCCACATTCACACTCGACAAAGCCGGAGGCGCTGCGGTGGATTCCATCCCCCAGACTCTGGTGGTAGTGGGCAGGTACTTTACCACTGTGCCACACGAGCGCCCACCACTGTCTATCTGTCTGTCTGTCTGTCTGTGTGTGATAACATGTTATAAGCTCTAGGCCAGTGGGTCTCAACGTGGAGTCTGGGGACTCCCAGGGGTTCCAGGGGGTCCTCAGCAAGATATGTTAATACAGCATCACAACCATTTTAAACACTTAAAAGGGTATGCGTTGTACGTTGGCTATTCAAAAGTAGCAGGTGTACAAGCTCACAGCGCGTCACTTCGTGCCACGCTGCAAACTTGTACTTGCTTTGTTTATATAATCTTGAAAGTATTTGAACATTTTGAATAATTTTGGACACAAATGTTCTCTTCTGGGGGTCCCTGGCTGGCACACAACATTTTCAGATGGGGGGCCAAATATGTATCAATTTGGGGGTACTTGACGTGAAAAGGTTTGTGACCTCTCCTCTAGGCTAATGAATGGAAACTATGGATATATAAGCATGTAATCTATCGTTGCTGTCCGGCAGAAACAAGCTAACTCCATTTTTCCGCTTTTGGATTTCCATAAATCAGTGCCATTGAACACCCTTTACGTCTGTGTGTTGATAAAAAAAACATTTAACCAATGAAGAGTATTAAAAAGCGCTTCTGACAAAACCAGCTAACTCCATTGGATCCTCAAACTTTCTGCTAAACCAGCGAAGTCCACCAAAGGGTTAGTTGGTTTTGCTGACTCCAGGCTCCACCCCATTTGACCTCCAACCTCATTGTGAGCTTGTAGGTCCATTCAGCTGTTCTTATCAATGATGAACAAAACCTCCTAACTCCACTTTTTGTAGTTTTTGTCATTTCCTGAAAAATGTACATTTTGGAGTTTTTGCCGGACAGCAGAGATATAATCATATAGGCATATAGAATGTATTACCTGCCTTCAGTGTTGAATTAATGTCGTTTCCATCTGTCTGTCTGTGTGTGTCTGTTACCCATCCATCCGTCCATCTGTGTCTGCTTCAGAGTCTATAACGAACCTCTTTCTGTTCCTATCCGCCCCCACACACACACACACACACACACACACACACACACACACACACACACACACACACACACACACACACACACACACACACACACACACACACACACACACACACACACACACACACACACACACACACACACACACACACACACACACGGTTTCACGCATCATCACAAGGTCTAATTTCATGAAGTTTGATGTGTGTGTGTGTGTGTGTGAGTGTGTGAGTGTGTGTGTGTGTGTGTGTGTGTGTGTGTGTGTGTGTGTGTGTGTGTGTGTGGCGTTAACAGCTGTCTTCATTCACTGTATAACATCAGGTTAACATCTGCCTCTGCGGTCCAGACAGCATGCTAATGTAATAACACTTGATTTGAAATAAAAAGATCAAATCAAATCAGATGTCCTAGAGGTGCTTGTCTCGACCGGAGGCCCGGACGTCAAAATATGAGAAATACAGTGAATGAAGAGAGCTGTGAACCCATTAAGATCTAAATCAATGGTTCTCAAACTTTTTCGTGCCACAAGGACCCCCAAACTGATATGTATTTGGCCGCGGACACCCATCTGAATTATTTTTTTCTTGCCAGGGACCCCCAGAAGAGTGTTAAAAGTGTGTTAAAAAATTGCAAAATTATTCAAAACATTTTTCAAACACTTTCAAGATTTAAAAAAAATGTTTACCACTGCGTCAAGTACCTCAAAATTGTACTTAAGTACAGTACTTGAGTAATTGCACTTAGTTACTGTACACCACTGGTACCAGTGTGAACCTCAGTGTCTCCTCCCTGTTTTTTCTCAGGGCTGATCCATCACTACAATAAACATGACCCTGTAGACCAGTGGTTTTCAACCAGTGGTCCGGGGACCACCAGTGGCCCTTGAGGGAGTACCAGGGGGTCCCCAGCGAAATTAGTTAACATAGCGTTACAATCATTTTTAACCACTTAGCTTTGGCTATTCAAAAATAGCAGATATACAAGCTCATAGCGCGGCACTCTGTGCCGCGCTATGAGCTTGTATATCTGCTATTTTTGAAAAACCTTGAAAAAGTGTGCATATCTTTGAATATTTATATTTGTTTAAAGTGAAAATTAACTGATATCTTTGCTTCTGGGGGTCCCTACTCCCTGG
>NC_137611.1:51905063-51975063 GCF_963280865.1 Gymnoscopelus braueri | reverse complement strand
GGGGAAAGCTTTCGCTGAAAAGGCGTTGCGGCTGTTTTCTGGGAAAGCTTTCACCACAATAACAGAACTAGTAGAGAGCCCTGAGGGACTCCAGTCAACCATAATGGGGTTTAAAAGGCAAGACCACTTTGGTAGAGGTTTGGGTTGTGTATGGTGGTGGAAAGTAACAAAGTACATGTACTTACTGTACTCAAGTATAATTTTGAGTTACTTTTTACTGTACTAGAGTATTTCCAATTTGCAGTACTTTTGCTTCTACTCCACTACATCTCAGAGGCAAATATTGTACTTTTACTCCACTACAATTATTTGAAAACTTTAGTTACTAGTTAACTTTGTAGATTTAAATTACTATATTATAAAACATACATTAACCACTTTAACCCTATTTTATTCATAGTCTATTTGAAAATAGCAGATCTACAAGCTCACAACACATTGCATCGCGACACGTTGTGAGCTTGTAGTCTGCTATTGCCAAACATTTTAGTACTTTTACTTTTGGTACTTTAAGTATATTTTGATGCCAATACTTGTGCACTTTTACTCAAGTAACATTTTGAACACAGGCCTTTCACTTGTAACAGTTTTGTATATTGTGGCATTGCTACTTTTACTTAAGTAAAATATCTGAGTACTTTTTCCGCCATTGGTTGTGTAGTTACCTTGCCATGATGTAACAACAAAGGTGGACAAGAAATAAAAAATAATTGCTCCATTGATTAGAAATTGATCATTCAAAATATGCTCCTCATTGACTTACATTGTAGGGAGAAACAGCTCTCAAAGTCACTCTTTTAGTGACTTTGGGGGTCCCCAGCAAAAGTCGTTAATATAGCATCACAATCATTTTAACCACTTTCTCCATTTATACTTTGGTTATTCAAAAATAGCAGATCTACAAGCTCACAGCGCGTCACTTCGTGCTGTGCTCCAAGCTTGTAGATCTGCTATTTTCGAAAATGTTTGGAAACCTTTGAATAATTATGCTTTATTTATTTTTTTACATAAATGTTCTATTCTTGGGGTCTCTGGCACAAAACATTTTCAGATGGGGGCCCACGGGCCAAATACAGGTAACACTTGCTAAGGTACCCGTAATAAACGCTTAATTTATGATTACATTATTTAAGCATTAATTAAGCATGAATTAAGCATGAGTTCATCATGAATTCCTTGTAATTCATGAATTAAGTAACTTTGCTTAAAGGGTCTACACCATGAAAATCACTTTTTTCTTGGTTTTTTGTATTTTTTGGGGTCCCCAGTGTCTCTTGTACCCAATTTTTTTTTTTTTTTTTAATTCAGTCATTCCTTCTCATTTCATGGATTTCCAGAATGGGCGTGTCTGAACAGGCGATCTCAGAATGGAAATGTTTATGTCACAAACATTAATGATGGCAAACCCAATGTTAAATGAAAAGTGCCCGAATCGCTCCGAAACCTTTTCTACCCCCCCTAAGTGGGGGTCTACGAACAAATACTTCGGGCTCGGATTTTGGCTCCGCCCCCCGGAAGTGGGTGAAACAGGCACCTCAAACACTTGGTGGAATTGTTCAAAAATGTTCAAAGTGTTTTTTTTTCGATTTTGTATTTTTCTTAGATGCTTCTTTTTATGCAGAATTTTTCCTTTTTTTTTTTTTTTTTAATACTTTTTTTAAATCTTTTTTTTTTATTAACAGACAGAATTGCTCAGTAGCCCCCCCCTGCCCAAGAGGAAGTTTTGGTATTGCAGCTGAAAGTGCTGTATAAGCCAGAGACAATTGACTTGGGATATATCTGAGTGATGATTTAGGCTCAAACCTTTTGAAAAAGGTTTGAGGGACATACACCATATGATATTAAATATCAAATATATTTTTTAAATTCATGGTGTAGCTCCTTTAACTAATGATTAACTAATGATGTTAATTAATGATGAATTACAAGGAATTCATGATGCTTAATTAACGCTTATAGTTACACACACACACACACACACACACACACACACACACACACACACACACACACACACACACACACACACACACACACACACACACACACACACACACACACACACACACACACACACACACACACAGAGAGAGAAGAAGAGAAGTGAAATGTGAGAAAGAGAAGCAGCAGGTTTTATGACCATGCTGTGTTCATGGAAACAAACACCATAGAGGTGAAATGACACACGTCACACATCTCTACACTGTAGAGACAGACAGTAGGAAAAGCTGAAAGAGAGACAGCCAGTGGTGTAAAGTAACTACTTTTACTCAAGTACTGTACTTAAAGGAGAATTTTGGACTAAAGTTTTCTTACCTTTTCTATGACGTTATGATATCTTAGGATGAATGGTACAGTAGAAAAATTCATAACTCCACCCCTGAGCCGCCACAGCTTAAAAGGTGCGCGGATAGGCCTTAGGTTAGATCACATATTTTAATAGCTTTTTTAAAATATTTTTTTGGTGAGATCTGACGTTCATAGTGACAGAACACTGTCCCAAAAAAAAAAAAAAAAAAAAAAAAAAGAAGTCTCGCTAGACGAGATTTCAATCTCGAGATTTCAATCTCGTCTAGCGAGACTTCTGTTTTTTTTTTTTTTTTTTTTTTTTGGTTGCATAGTGTTCTGTCACTATGAACGTCAGATCTCACAAAAAAAAAAAAAAAAAAAAGCTATTAAAATATGTGATCTAACCTAAGGCCTATCCGCTTTAAGTACACTTTTGAGGAATTTTTACAAGTCTATGAAGCTATCTATGAAAAATATTAATCTGCAACACAATTTTATACTTTATGCTATATATTTATGTAGTGGGGGGGGGGGTCCCTGCTTCATCTCTCTCGCAGCTAGGGGGTCCTCCTTGACCTGAAAAACGTTGAAGACCCGTGTTATATTATCATTAAGATCTGTGTTTTACCAATTATTCGGAGGCCCACTTGCAATAGACCAATTATTTGTTTACCAACATTGAGACTGGATGCACAGGTGATTGTTTCACGCAATCAATTCTCAACCCGTTGTTTTGGGGTACGCTGGTTTCAGCACACCCCAACCCCCTCTTGTGTGTTGGCTGGTGAGGCGCGTCCTAGCGAGACCTGACAGAATGGGTTTCATTGCGCGCATACTGGTTGCACGCATACTGGTTCTTATCAGTGTGACATCTCTGTTAAGGGGTCTATACCCATGCACAGCCACTGTGGCTGTAGACAACCAGCGCCCTCCTCAGGATCTTCCACGGCACTGCACATCACCTCATCCCTGTTTTATGAGGTGGTTTACACTGGTTGTCAACCTGCGGACCGTGGCCCTCTGGTGGGCCGTGAGGATATTGCAAGTGGGTCCCCAAATAATTGACAAGACACTACGATATTAATTATAATGTAATAATAATATAACATGCCCTTTACCTTTAGGTACTCCTGCGAGGGGAAACTGGTTTGACGTTTAGTTTGACCGTGCAAATTCATTCAATGTCCAGAGCAAGTTGTGTCTCTTTGGATATGTCAAGCCTTTTATTAACATAGGCTAAAGCCATTCAAATAAACAAACTCACTTGTGATATAAAACAACATTGAACGCTGCCTGCAACACATGGCTTGACATAGCACGGTCGAGAACTGTGTGGCTTCTCCCATTGCACACCTGTCCACAATCCCCCACTCACAGGTATATCATGGTTCCCATAGCAACCACCCGTGTCAATCACTGACCGATTCCGATTGCCATGACGTCATAGTCATTACCAAGGCCACACCATTCAATTAAAGAAAACAAAACATAATAAACAGAAAGGCCTTTTGGCTCCAACAATTAATATATATTTAAATAATAATAATCATAATAATGCAAAACAGATGTTGTGTTATTTTTTAAACCTTGAAAAGTGAGTTTTCATTGTGATACATAAAGTAAAGTATGCTATATTAGTTCCACTTCACTTCACTTCAGCAACCAGTTACTACAGACTCACTGGAATCATTGTCTCCGCCAGGCCGAAAGGCATGGCGAGAGAGTATGTTTTACCCTCCGGCCGTCCGTGTGTGTGTCCGTGTGTGTGTCCGTCCGTTAGCACCAAATCTCTGGCACCGTTGGCCCGGTCGCTGCAAAACTGTGCACTCACACTCCCTGGATGCCAATTCAGAACCTCTGCCCCTAATTTTTCACATGGGCCTGTTATAGCGCCACCAGGAGGCCGATTTGTGCAAACCCCATTTATTTACATTACTCCTACAGATTTTATCCAAACATCATGCAAATTGGTACACAGTATCTCTATAGTCATGTGATCAACCCGGATCTGTCCATCCTCATTGGCTAAGGTTGGCTTCCAAAGTTTGCAGGATTGGTCAGTTTTGAACAAAAGGCCTAAAATTATGCACGCAGCTTGCAATTTCCGTGAAATTCACACGCACATTCCCACTAGGCAGAGGAAGAAATGGCAACCTTTTCATATTGGCCTGTTATAGTGCCACCAGCAGGTATAATTTAGCAAAAGACATTTTTGGAACAAAATGCCTTAAATCATGAATGCAGTGTCCGATTGCCGTGAAAGGCCTAAGAATAAATGGCAGCCTTTTCACATTGGCCTATTATAGCGCGACCAGGAGGCCACAATAACGTACCTGACCTGGCGGAGACCTGTGCTCCGAGGAGCTCTTTTTCTAGTTTACTTTGCTTCATGCTGCAACTCAACATTATGAGCTCGTAGATCTGCTATTTTTGAATAGCCAAAGTAATCTTAAAATGCCACACAGATGCGTTCCCGGTCTTAGGGTTAAAGGGTTAAACGTCTGAAAATACACATCAACCTGAATCCAACACTGATGATAGTGTCTGTCAAACTAGTCTATGAAGCTATCTATGAAATCCAAGAAAAGTAATGGGGGGTCCCTGCTTCATCTCTCTCTCAGATAAGGGGTCCTTGGCCTGCAAAACGTTGAAGACCCCTGATTTACATGATTGATGTAAACGGCAGCTGTTTGGAGACATACAGCCATCATGTTTATGGTTATTCCACGTGTACACACACACACACACACACACACACACACACACACACACACACACACACACACACACACACACACACACACACACACACACACACACACACACACACACACACACACACACACACACACACACACACACACGCGCGCGCGCGCACACACACAAAAAAAAAAAAAACAGACACCTGCTATTTTCACTATTGGTTTCTAAACCACATCACTTATGTCAGATACGGTTGGATGAGAGGAAGTGTCCTCCCCCCACCACACACACACACACACACACACACACACACACACACACACACACACACACACACACACACACACACACACACTCACACGCAAACACACATAACTGCTGCAGTCTCTGCTATAAACCCCTCCTCCACCTATCAGGAGAGACAGACAGACAGACAGATAGATTGACAGCTGAGAGAGAGACAGTGTAGGAGAGACAGACAGTAGGACAGCTGAGAGAGAGAGACAGACAGACAGACAGTGTAGGAGAGACAGACACAGCTGAGAGACAGACAGTGTAGGAGAGACAGACAGACAGACAGACAGACAGTGTAGGAGAGACAGACAGTAGGACAGCTGAGAGAGAGAGAGAGAGAGAGAGAGAGAGAGAGAGAGAGAGAGAGAGAGAGAGAGAGAGAGAGTGTAGGAGAGACAGACAGGACAGCTGAGAGGGAGACAGTGTAGGAGAGACAGACAGTAGGACAGTTGAGAGAGAGAGAGAGAGAGAGAGAGAGAGAGAGAGAGAGAGAGAGAGAGAGAGAGAGAGAGAGAGACAGACAGCGTCCCGTATACATCTCTGGGTAAATGATAATGTAAACTTTAAAAAAAAACTGTATTCTATTCTCAGTCAATGTAAACAGACTAATTGGTCCATGTTGCACCAGTTAATCATGGAATCAATATTTTAAAAGCGGTTTGCCTTTATTACCTTTATTTAATCAAATGGTTCCACTGAATATGAAATCTGCTTGCTGTTACGGTACATTTCAGTTTCTATTGTACACAATGTACAGTACATGATTTGTTTTTGTGGTGGTAAATTGTGGCGGTAAATGTCAATGTAGAAAAAACAGGAAGTGGTTGAATGTCGTTGCTGTCGAGCAGAAACTCGTATCTCCCTATTTATAACTTTTAATGCCCCCCCCCCCCCCGCGCCCCGTTAATGAATGCCTACTTCATCATAGTGAAAATAGAAGATCTACAAGTTCACAATGCATCGCGATGATATGTTGTGAGCTTGATCTGCTATTTTCACTATTTTAATTACTTTTTTAAATAAGGGAACAGTTTTGGAGATACAAGGTTTCTGCCTGACAGCGACGATGTGTCTCTGCCGAGCAACCAGTTACTATAGACTCAGCACTGGCCCTCATTTATCAACGGAGCGTATAAACCGGAGTATATTTTTCCATTATATTCGGCCGTACACCAACGTCGAAGTCACATTTATCAACGGATCCTATACAGCCGATCCTAGCGTACATTGGGTCGGAGCCTTGATAAATGTCACGGCTGAAACCGAGCGTCATTTAAATATTCTGGAAACACCCCGATTTTACGACATGAAGAACCGAAAAGAAAGAGTTTTGCCGCGATGCGACTCGTTGTGAGCTTGCAGATCTGCTATTTTAAAATAGCCAATGCAGCCAGATCTGCAAGCTTAACCGAATGACTGTTAAAGCAGTTTTTTTTTATTACTTTATAAAATGTTATATTTTCACAGGGATTATTTATTAGTGTAGATATACATTTAGGAGTGGATTATGTGTCCAGATGCCTGTCAGACAGTCAGACAATGCTGCTCCGCAGGTCTAGAATGGAATAAACGGGCGCAGCCAAAGTCAACAACTGCTCTGGACCAGATGTGAGATCTCATCTCAGCATTCGGTAAGATGAAGCCAACGTCAGGATATATTGATGAATGCCGAAAGTTGCGGTGATCTCGCCGTACGCCCATTATTTGGTAAATGAGGGCCACTGAATGCTCCATAACTCACCTCAGCAACCAGTTACTATAGACTCACTGAATGCTCCATAACTCACCTCAGCAACCAGTTACTATAGACTCACTGAATGCTCCATAACTCACCTCAGCAACCAGTTACTATAGACTCACTGAATGCTCCATAACTCACCTCAGCAACCAGTTACTAAAGACTCACTGAATGCTCCACAACTCACCTCAGCAACCAGTTACTATAGACTCACTGAATGCTCCATAACTCACCTTAGCAACCAGTTATAGACTCACTGAATGCTCCATAACTCACCTCAGCAACCAGTTACTATAGACTCACTGGAATCATTTCATTTACTTTAATTTACTTTGCTTCATGCTGGCAATACAACTCAACATTCAACTAGTAATTACTATTATGCTATAATTCAGTGGTTCTCAAACATGTTCATGACATCACCACCAAAACACAACTAGAAAGAATGTGCTCCTCGATAGCACAAGTCTCCACCAGGCCAGGTAGTAGAAGTCAATCTTAGCCAATCAGGATGAAATATGAAAAATCGGCCTCCTGGTGGCGTTATAACAGGCCTATGTGAAGTTTCACGGCAATCGGGCGCTGCATTCATGATTCGAGGCATTTTGTTCAAAACGGACCACTCCTGCAAACTTTAGATGCCAATCTTAGCCAATCAGGATGGAATATGAATAATTGGACGGATCCGTCTTGATCACATGACTATAGAGATAATGCGTACCAATTTGCGTGATGTTTGGACAAAATCTAATATCCAAAGATGTGTATACAAAAATCGGCCTCCTGGTGGCGCTATCAAAGGCCAATGTGAAAAATGCAGGGCAAAGGTTTTTCCTTGGGCTTTAGGGAGTGCACATGCAAAGTTTCACACCGATCGGTCCAGTTCTAGGTAAAAACGCGTATCTGTTTGTTATAGCGCCATCATGAGGCCAATTTGAAAAGTGTAGGGTGAAATTTCATCCTTGGCCTAGAATGTGTGGTCAAAGTTTCATAACAATCGGACGCTGTGTTCATTATTTGAGGCATTTTGTTTAAAACAGGCTACTAACTTTGGAAGCCAAACTCAGCCGAAAAGGAAGGAATATGAACAATCAGACAGATCCGTCTTGATCACATGACTACAGAGATACTGTGTACCGATTTGCGTGATGTTTGGAAAAAATCTGTAGGAGTAATATAAAAAAAATGTTTTGTAAAACTCTGCCTCCTGGTGGCGCTATAACAGGCCAATCTGCCCCAAGATTTGGTTCTGACGGACAGACGGACGGACGGACGGACGGACGGACGGACGGACGGACGGACGGACAGACGGACGGACACAGACGGACGGACAGGGGGCAAAACATATCTCGGCACCCTGCCTTCGGCCTGGCGGAGACAATGAATAGCTTTATCACCACCAAAACAACAACATCATTCAATACTTTTATCACCACCCACCAAAACAACAGTCATGTTCATCGTCATGTCACTGCCTGAAATGTTGCCACAGCTGTTGTAGGCCTATTGTAAGTACATGTCACAAAACAACAGCAACCTTGAAATCTGAAGTTTAGCCTGGAATAAAAAAACAGTACATGTCCCTAGTCCTAGTAGATGTTTAAATGAACATCAGCTAAATAAAGTGCTTTGGTGTGGTGGGATAGTCTTGTTTAACCAGTTAAATAAAGTGCTTTGGTGTGGTGGTGGTGGTGTCATAGGGTTACAGGGTTAGGTTCGGTGTTGTGGTATAACTTTGTCTTGGCTGAAGCTTGTTTCACTGGAGTGTTCGTGACACAGCTTCCCTGCTGAGGCAAACGAAAACAAACGAACAACTAAAAACACACACAAAGAGCTCAAAGCCACTAGAACCCCGGCTCCTACTCTCGCTGGTGGAGCAACACAAACGGCTTCCGAACAAAAGACGGACCGTTTTCCAGAAGAGCGCTCGACTACAATAAATGTCCCGGCCGCTCAGCTGAGCGGGCTGTTTGGTTCCATAGGCTACAGCAGCTCTCTCTCTCACACACACACAATCAACATCCAAGCTGACCGGAGCAGCAGCCATGCCTCTGCCCAGACGTAGATCCTCCTTCCTGGGTCAGCCCTCCTCCGCGGAGGGGCGTTCGTCCTCCTCCTCCTCAGCCTCCTGCACCAGGATGGGCGTCCCGGGCTCCGGGACCACCATCACCGGCGGTGGCCACAGGGGCGTGTTCGTGGGGACGGCGCCCATGATGATCGGCGGGATGGGGATGATGACCTCCAACCTGGGCACGCGGGTGTCCCGACGCGCCCTGGGCATCAGTAGCGTGTTCCTGCAGGTATGGGGCTGTCACGACGATAATGACATTTTCACTTGACGATTAATTGTCGCTCAAGCTGTCCTCAAATAATTGATTTAATTGTGTTGTTGAACACTGGAACATATGAATAAAAATGGTGTTTCTGTTTGGCTTTCAGGCTTTGAAGTTGCACAGGGTAGATATGACAAATAACCTAAAGAAATGACTGACATTATTTAATAACTATACAAATATGAATAGTGGAAATAGCGGATCTACAAGCTCACAACACGTTACGATGCGACGCGTTGTGAGCTTGTAGATCTGCTATATCCACTATCTTTGAAAATGTATGTGAAAAATTGTCAACATCGACACGATTATGGCGATTATGGAAAATAATCGCGATTATGTCAAATCATTTGCGATTAGGCGATTATGTAGGTAGCATCTAGCATGTAGGAGTCTCTGCCTGATGACCTAAAAGCCTAATATCTCCCTCGGCCTACAGGGAATTCCCTTTAGTCTAGCGGTTAAGATGTTGCCTTTCCACGCGGGAGACCCGGATTCGTATCCCGGGCGTTACATAGTAGTAATTGCGACGGGCCCCTTTCCCTGCAGGGCCTGAGGAGCACCTCGGTGCCGGTGGTGTCCCGCGGTGGCGCCGGAGAGCGCGCCCACCAGAGTGGCGGCGGCTCCCTGGGCCTGAACAGCTGTCTGATGGAGTACCGGGACAAGGTTCGAGCCCTGGAGCAGCTCAACCAGCAGCTGGAGGAGCAGATCAGACACTGTCTGGACCGCCGCAGCTCCAGCGCCGGAGCCTGGGGCCCGCTCAGGCAGGACTGGGAGGACATCTACAGGCAGGTACTGGTACTGCACATTAACAATCTACTACGGACAGATACCGACAGACGTAAAACATTTAAAATGTTTCCTGTTTGACGTAGATGTCAAGAATACAATAAATCACAATAAACCTTTATGTAGGCCTTACATGGGCAACTGGCGGCCCGGGGGCCACATGCGGCCCCCACCTTCACTTAATGCGGCCCGCAGGTTAATATCGGAATACTGATATATTATTGATTTCAGCTGTTACAATTCTAAACATGCAAACATGACCCGCTTTAATTGCTTCAGTCTATATTGGTAGCTTAATGACTAGTATTCCATTTCTATTGTCTTTTTTATGTCCAATGTATTTGTATTTAAGTTCATAAAGTTAACAGGAATATAACTAAATGCATTTGAAATGAAATAAAAATGTTACTTTTCAGGATTCTAATTCAAAAAGAGCAAAAAAATAATAATCTGGATTCCAACAGCAAAAATAGCCGATCTACAAGCTCAAAACGCGTCACACTGCGACCGTTTTGAGCTTGTAGATCTGCTATTTTTGCTACTTTAGTGGGACAGAATGGCGAAGTACAGCATTAATTTACGAAAAAAAGGTAAAATACGGAGATAAGAGGTGTCTGCCCGAATGCAATGTGGCCCTCTGGAGTGAGTGTGGAAATATAGTGGCCCTCTCCATCATCAAAGTTGCCCACCCTTGTTTTAAACAGTAGTGTCAGTCTGTCCCAGTCCCAATTTAATTTAATCCAGAATGCCGCAGCACACCTGGTCGTCAACCACCCAAAATGTTTACATGTCCCCCCCCCCCTATCCAATCCATTAATTTGCTTCCGGTTGCTGCCCGCGACCAGTGCAAAACACTGGTGATGATAAGGTAAGGCAACCAAAGGCATGGCACCCCCTTAGCTTCAAGACATGATAAACCCAACTAAAGTAAAAAATAGCAGATTCCCCCCACTCAGTTAGATTAGCACAAGAATGCTGTCCGAGCCTAAACACCCTGGACAAACGCTCCACACGTCCAAGACTCTTCTCCCTCCTGGCTCCCAAACAGTGGAATAAACTCTGCATCTCAGTCAGAACTGCAGACTCACTCCCAATGTTCCGCCGTTGTCTAAAGACCCACATGTCTTCAGACCCCACCTAACCCCCTAGCACTCACCTCTTCAGACCCCACCTAACCCCCTAGCACTCCTCTTCAGACCCCACCTAACCACCTAAAACTTTACTTCCTTGTATTTCTTCTGGATGCTAGTTTTACGATGCAGATACAGTAGATCCCTGTTTCCTCATATTTGTGTTACTTTGATTGTTTTACCGTGGCCACAACATTGTTAAGAATGTTAGGTTCATTGTTAGCCTAAAAGGTACTGTTATTAGACAGATACTAGGTTCATTGTTTACCTGGTATCCTAGTTTCTTTGAGGCCCTACATTGTTCTCTATGTACTCTACTTTTACCTTGTTGTTTATTGACTAGAGTTTATTATTGTCTTGAGAGAGTATGTTTTACCCTCCGTCCGTCCGTGTGTGTGTCCGTGTGTGTGTCCGTGTGTCCGTGTGTCCTGTCTGTGTGTTAGCAGCTAATCTCTGGCACCGTTGGCCCGGTCGCTGCGAAACTGTGCACACACACTCCCTGGATACCAATTTAGAATCTCTGCCTCAAATTTTTCACATGGCCTGTTATAGCGCCACCTGGAGACGATTTGTGAAAAACCCATTTCTTTACATTACTCCTACAGATTTTATCCAAACGTCACGCAAATCGGTACACAGTATCTCTATAGTCATGTGATCAACACGGATCTGTCCGATTTCCCATATTCCATCCTCATTGGCTAAGGTTCGCTTCCAAAATTTGCAGGATTGGTCCGTTTTGAACAAAATGCCTCAAATCATGAACGCAGCTTGCGATTTCCGTGAAATTTCACAAACACATTCCCACTAGGCCAAGGAAGAAATGCCACCCTTTTTCACATTGGCCAGTTATAGCGCCACCAGCAGGTCTAATTTAGGAAAACACATTTTTAGAACAAAATGCCTCAAATCATGAATGCAGTGTCCGATTGCCGTGAACGACCTAAGAATAAATGGCACCCTTTTCACATTGGCCTATTATAGCGCCACCAGGAGGCCACAATAACGTACCTGACCTGGCGGAGACCTGTGCTCCGAGGAGCACTTTCTCTAGTTATTATTGATTCTGCTTATTCTGATTCACTCTGGATAAGAGCGTCTGCTAAATGCCTACATTGTAATCGATTGTAAATTGTAGTTTACCCCGACAGGTGAGCGAGGCCATACTGGACAACGCCAGACTGATGCTGCAGACTGAGAACATCCACGCCAACGCTGAAGACTTTAAAGACAGGTCAGTGGGAATAAAACCACATGATTACATGCCATTATATCAGTGGTTCTCAACCTTTTCAGGCCGCAACCCCCCACAATCATCATATTTGAACTGTGGACCCCCCAAAATAATCATATTTGAACTGGGGACCACCCAAAATAATCATATTTGAACTGGGGACCACCCAAAATAATCGTATTTGCACTGGGGACCACCCAAAATAATCATATTTGAACTGGGGACCCCCCAAAATAATCATATTTGAACTGGGGACCCCCCAAAATAATCATATTTGAGCTGGGGACCCCCCAAAATAATCATATTTGAACTGGGGACCACCCCAAAATAATCATATTTGAACTGGGGACCCCCCAAAATAATCATATTTGAACTGGGGACCCCCCAAAATAATCATATTTGTACTGGGGACCCCCCCAAAATAATCATATTTGAACTGGGGACCACCCAAAATAATCATATTTGAACTGGGGACCCCCAAATTAAACATTTGAACTTGGGACCCCCCACCCTGACAACACTTGGAATGTAGGAGTTGAGGCATTACATTTAGTTCGACTAGGTTCCACAGATAAATATTATGAAAATAGCTGAAAATAGCAAGATCTACAACACCTCGCAAGCTCACAATGTTTGCCTCTTTCTTATATTATTTGGCTAATGTTTGACCAGTTTTTATTGTATAGTTTGTTACTAATGATGCAGTATGGTCTTTTTTCATTTCATTTAATTTCTTTTATTTTTTATTAAAAAGGTCTTAAAAGTCCTTTAAGGACTGTCACTTTTACTGTCATCTGGGGACCCCCCCAAAAAATCATGTGGGGATCCCCCTGGGGGTCCCGACCCACATGTTGAGAACCGCTGCATTATATAACATGACATAAACTTAACGTTATGATTACATGAGCCAATAGGACATGACCTTATATGACATGACATAAACGTTAACGTTCATTCACACATTATTCTGTGAAATGTGATGACGCCTTTCTACCTGCAGTGATTGTATCATAATTAATATACTGCATGAAAACATGAGCTTTAGTAAACATGCTTGCGTGAGACGAAAGATCTCCAAATCAAATGGGGAAGACGATGGACGATGTAAAGCTTATTTGATGTTAATTTATGTTTTGCTCTGCATAGTGCAGGCTATCTGTATGTATGTATAATATACTGTTGTTCATTATTGATGGTGCTTTAATGTTATTGCTTCCCTTTGTATTGCTGTATCCTACGGTACTTTTCTTACTCCGTATCGGTAACTCTGTAACTCTAACTGCTGTCTTTTGGCGACTGAATATCCCCTGTGGGGTCGATGAAGGTCTATCTACAGTATTGATCTTATTCGTTTACTTCAACACAAGCCTTTGTCGCGGCCAAATACATATAATTTTGGGGGTTGACAAGAAAAAGTTTGAGAATCACTGATATAGAAACATATGTTTTTTTTAAACTGTAGGATTTTGAAGACATTAGTAGAATCCCCCAGAAGCAAGGATTTGAGTAAAAAAATAATCGCTTGAAAAAAATATATTCAAACGACTTGCCCAAACTTTCATGACTTTTTTCAAAAATAGCAGATCTACATGCTCGTAGCGCGGCACTCTGACAGCCAGACAGACAGACAGACAGACAGGCAGACAGACAGACAGACCACAGGGTTGAAAACATTAGCTAAATTCCAATCCCCAAATCTCTGCTCTCTTTCTAACTCCGCACTCAGTGTGGAAGTTAGGAATGTGGTCATTGTCTCATTGTCTTCACCTCCCGGCCGACCCAGCCTGGTGAAGACAATGAGGCTTAGCAGTGTTAGCAGGTATGAGAATAAGTGACACATCAGACTACATAGTATAACACCGTTTTGGTTCAGGAAGGAGGAGATCAACTGTCTGTTTAAAACACTACTATCACTCACTTATCAATCACTGCTTTATTGATGACTACCATATCAATCACTATTCTATTGATCACTATCTTGTTGATGTGTGCAGGTATGAGAATGAGCAGCCATTCAGGAAGGCAGTAGAAGAGGAGATTAACTCTTTGTATAAAGTGATCGATGAAGCCAGCCTCACCAAGACTGAACTGGATGCTCAGATAGACAGCATGAGAGAGCAGCTCCACGACCTGGAGCACAACCACCAAGAGGTACCTTATTGCTACCTTATTACCTTATTCACCTGGAGCAGAGGTACCTTATGATCTGCCACTACCTTATTACCTTATTGATCTGAGGTACCTTATGATCTATCACTACCTTATTACCTTATTGATCTGAGGTTCCTTATGATCTATCACTACCTTATTACCTTACTGATCGGGAACAAAACCACCTAGAAGTACCATATTAAAGGTAGGGTACGTGATTTACTTTAGTTAAAATGAGTGTTACATAGTTCTATATTCTGATAGTACTCATTGCTTTAGAGTGTTTGTTCAGTAAAAGGCGTCTCCATGTCTCTCCAGCTCTTTATTAAACAGAAAATGCATTTTCAGTGCTCTCTCCTGATTGGCTTAAATGTTGTCACCTACCTGAAAATGTGCATAATTCTATTTACTAAAGAGCTGGAGAGACCCCTGTGACCGAACAAACGCTCTGTAGCAATGATTACTATCAGAATATTATACTTTAACCTTTTAACAAAAAAAACAAAAAATACAAAATCACTTACCCTGCCTTTAACTTATTACATTATTACCTTATTAACTCATGATCCATCACTACCGTATTGAGCTGTCAATGGAATGGGTGTGTTCTAACCTGTACAGGAAGTGATGTCATTGTGTTGTGATCCGTACAGGATGTGCGTGTTCTGTACAGCCAGCTGGCGGGTCGGGAGGTGGACGAACCGGACGCTCCTATTGAGACCAGTCTGGACCACATACTGGAGTACATCAGGAACCAATGGGAGAGAGTCATCGAGAGGAACCGAGCCGAGACCGACAGCTACCTGGAATGCAAAGTAACAATGCATAGATAACAACAACGACAATGTTATTATTATCATGGACTGTGTAACTGTACTGGAGTGTCAGTCATTGAATCTGTGCCACATTATGCTTTATCACTTTATCCATGCGTATACACGTGTGTACTAGGGCTGTCACGATTGTCGACTGCAGTATTTATGTTGACGATTCATTGTCATACAAATAATTGCGATTGGTGATTTAATTGTGTTATTTGCATTGAACGTTAGAACAAAAAATGGAAAGAAAATTACATTTCTGTTTGCCTTTTAGGCTTCGGAATAAAACGGGCAGATATGAAAAATAACTTAAATATACAAATACATTGCTGACATATTTAATAATGTTATACTTTTAAAAAAATAGTAAAATAGCAGAAATAGATGATCTACAAGCTTACAACTTTGTGACGCGTTGTAAGCTTGTAGATCATCTATTTTTGATTTTTCTTTTTTAAATGTACGAAATGTTTTCAACATGGACGCGATTATGACAATTATCTCAAATAATTGCTATTTGACGATTATGTTATAATTGTGACAGGCCTAGTGTCTACGTATGTGTGTGTGTACGTGTACATACTGTGTGTGTGTGTGTGTGTGTTGTTGCGTTTATGTAGCAGGCAAGCAGCAGTAAACTGAACGTGTGTGTGTATGTGTGTGTGTGTGTGTGTGTGTGTGTGTGTGTGTGTGTGTGTGTGTGTGTGTGTGTGTGTGTGTGTGTGTGTGTGTGTGTGTAGCAGGCAGAGTGTGTGAGCAGCAGTAAACTGAGTCGTGAGGAAGAGGAGCTGGAGACGCTGAAGGTTGAATGTAACGACGCTTGCTGTAGAATCCAGAGTCTGCAGGCAGAGACCGAGTCCATCAGAGCTCTGGTAAGAAATAGTTAACTCTAAACACTGTCATTTTACGGTTTCAACTTTAGATGTCAAACCAACTACTAAAGGATTTCATAGGTTAAATCTAGAGGTAAAATACATCTCGCACGCACACACATAATAACAATAAGATGATAAATACAAATTCCAACTTAAAGGGATAGTTCACCCCCAAAATGACTTTTTTCCTATCGATTAGTAACCCCATGGAAACTTGAATTCATATTTTTTTCCTAAGCCAATAATTTGATGGTAAAAAAATATAATATAAATATAAGTCTCCAAGGGGTGACTTACAACAGAATCATTCAGTTAGTTAGTTAGTTAGTTAGAATCTAGTTAGCTGTTTGTTTTGAACAGAAGCGTGGTCTGGGGAAGAGCGATGCTCAACATTGTGTGTGATTTACAGTGGTGTAAAGTAACTAAGTACATTTACTCAAGTACTGTACTTAAGTAAACTTTTGAGGAATGTTTACTTTACTGGAGTATTTCCCATTTTCAATACTTTTACTTCTACTCCACTACATCTCAGAGGCAAATATTGTATATTGCAGTCACTGTATGCTTGCACCTAAATAAAAAAGGCTTAAAATGTCATGTGTTTTACTCCACTACAAGTATTTGAAAACTTTAGTTACTAGTTACTTTGCAGATATAAATTAAAACACACATGAACCACTTCAGCCCTATTTTATACCTAGGCTATTTTTGGGGGAAATTTTTATCCCACGATTTTGGAACCCCAAAATAAGCGAGCCCTCACTAGAGCCCCGTGCGCGGACCTCTAGTTTTCAAACATTTTAGTAGGCTACTTTTACTTTTGGTACTTTAAGTACATGCTGATACCAATACTTTTGTACTTTTACTCAAGTACATTTTGAATTCCGAACTTTTACTTGTACCAGAGTAGCCTACTTCTACATTGCAGTATTGATACTTTTACTTAAGTAAAGTACTTTTTCCACCACTGACAATCATAATAATCAATCATGTGTTCCTATAACAGAAACGTGGCTTGGAGAACTCCCTGAGCGACGCCCAGCACTGGCACGACATCGAGCTGCAGAACATGGGCTCCGTGGTGGCCAAGCTGGAGGCGGAGCTGAGCGACGTCCGCGGCGACATCGAGCAGCAGCGCCGCGACTACGAGACGCTGCTCGGCAACAAGCTCCGCCTGGAGCAGGAGATCGGACTGTACCACGGCATCCTGGACGGGGAGGAGAGCCGCTTCCAGCCCCCACCACCCCCCATGTGAGTCCATTAATTAATCGAGTCTGTTATTGCTGTTGTTGTCAGGCAGAAACCTCTTATCTCCATATTTTTACTTTTTGTGTTTTTTCGCCCTACTTGATCATCAAAAGTAGCAGATACACAAGTTCGAAATGCGACACGAAGTGACACGTTTAAAGCTTGTAGATCTGCTACTTTTGCTATTTTTTTATCCGTTTTGGACACCCGACAAAGACGATATGCCAATCACCACCACTATTAACCAGGATGCTATTTTTCCACATTTCAGACATTCAAATCACGTGGAATCAAAGCACGCATTGTTAGGGCAGTGTGGTTGGGTGCTAGGTCCCATGTAGCCTGGCACTGGCCAGACTGATAACGTGGATTCACTCTCACGTTCCCTCCTCGGTATCAGTCTGGACTTCGGCCCATAGGGAGCGAGTATGAGAAATCAGAAAATGATCGGGACAATCAGTGACTGCGTTTCAACTGCTGTCCGTACAACAGTGAAAAGCATCCAAATCATTTTCTCATTCTCGTTCCCTATGGGCCGAAGTCCAGACTGATACCGGGGAGGAACGTGAGAGTGAATCCACGTTATCAGTCTGGCCAATGCCAGGCTAGGTCCCATGACCTTGTTCCCCCTAAATTTGACACAAACATGGGGAAAAGTTCTACCACATGGCCACCAAAAATGCAGAATGCCCTGTCAAAAGACATTCAAAACCCTCGATCTACACTCTAAACTAAACTAAAAGCATTGCTGTCCTCCTATCATAATTAGTCTTAGAACCCTTACCCTGGTGGCTTCCCCTCCCCTCCCCACCTACCCTTTTCTTCTCTTCTCTGTACACAGATCTACTGGTGTTGTTTCTGATATGTAAAGCATTGTACTGTATATTCTATGCCTTTTTGATGAATTAAGTAGCCTACAACGGACCACAATGGACACAACTTGACTGTACTGCTGTACCGTTATCAAACCTGTTATTATAAAGTATTCAATCAATCAATAGGTTGCGGGAGGCGTAAGCTTGTAGATCAGCTATTTTCACAATGTTTGCCTCTTACTTACGTAATATTTGACAATTTGGCCTTAAAAGTCCTTAAATTGTAACTTTAGAAATGTGCAGATACCCTGTATACACTTATACTGTATGTTGGTCTGTTAACCTTTGAGTGAGAAAACAATGTTGCACATTAAGCTAATCATCTGGGGACCCCCCAAAATAATTTGGGGACCCCCCCTGGGGTCCCGACAGACAGTTTGGGAACCACTGCTCTACAGTACGATATTAACTAATGATATTAATTATGATATCACCTCTACAGGGGCAGCTCAGTGCCTGAAGGGGCCAGCGGCACTGTACCGATACCAGACGGCAAAACTCTGCCCCCCGCAGGAAGCAAGGCAAAGTGCTAATGTACCCAAACTGACACACTAACAAATCAAATTACAAATCACATTTATATTCATAACTGGTGATGCTGGACAATAATTGATGTAAAAATGGTGTAAAACAGCTTCATGCCTTGGAGGAAAATGTTTCTAAGCTGAAGAATGAGAAGGGCGTGTGTTTTTTCTAAAGACCTTTTAGCATGCTATTCTGTGAGATCACACCAGTTTCAGCCGGTTCGGCTCATTTTTGGTGGGATGTTTTAACGACATAAAGCGTCTCTTAAATTAAGTTATTTCTTCAATAATCAGGACACTTGAGTCTGTATGTTTTATTGAAAAGATATGGATTGGAAATAATAAATTAAACAATGAAAATGTGTTGACTGCTGCTAGATTGACTTTGAGTTGTTTGTCTGCCATGAACCACTGCAGGCCTAGTAGAGCAGATCATAGGCTCAGCAGCACAGCAGCCATATTGTGAAGACATTCACAGGTGTTACCAATGATACTAATGAAGGCTCTGTTCCATTCTGGTCAAACAGAGTCAGGGTGCTGATAATCTCTCAAGAACAGATTCTGCTCTGCGTTTGAATCTGTCGGGGAGGTTCGTCATAACGTGTGCGCACTCATAGATATAGAAAGTTACCTAGATACCTCATTGGCCTCTGCAGTTCATTGGAGCGACTGGTATCTCAATACAAGGCTCTTCCGCAGGGCTGTTTCACTACTGACCAATCACATCGCGTTGACTACTGGCCAATCACAGCGCGTCTAACTGACTAGTTGCTGCGCGAGAGAAAAGACCCGCCCCACCTGCCTCTGATTGGCCTACCGAACGCCCCCTGCTGAAGCGGAAGGAAGTGATAGGCTAGCCCTGCGGAACAAGGAAGCGCGCCCGAGATACGAACGCTTCAGAGCCGAAGGAGGCGTCTACCTTTATATGTCTATGTGCGCACTGGGCAAGTGGGCGTGCCTTCAGATCAGGAAGCAGGCCGCGCTTTACCCAATCAAATGTAGTGGGCGGGATTCACGTGTCCGTCGATCCTTCCCCTCTCGAAACCAACCGAAACTAATTTAACAATAGCGTCCGCGGAGCAGACAAAACCACAGAAAGATATTCACATTTTAACTTGCTCTTTCATCATAGAAACAAGTGGGCTTATAACCAAAACGATCCATGTTCTCTGGGAGAAGTGGTGTTAGTGTTCCGTGTAGAAATATTGTTAGTGGGAATGAAAACATAGTCGCACCACCGGAAGTAGAGCGCTGAAGGCAGACCAAAACCCCGGTTTCCTTGCGCACGGGTGCTACGTTTTCTTCCTCCCAGAGCCAACTGAGATACGCTTACGGGTCCATTTGGTTCCATTTGTACACTCTCAAGAGTTATGGGGGTCGTGGAAATTGAAATATCTGAGATCCACTGTGCTACACTAAATGGAATAGAGCCTTCATTAGTAGCATTGGTAACACCTGTGAAGGAAGTGATAATACGGCTGCTGTGCATAGAGCCTATAGGAACAACCGTTCATTTTGTGATACAAGCATGACAGTTGGCGTGAACATTCCTCTGGGTCAACTATTTGACTTTGGGAGCTGATGTTAGGTGGGTAGACAAGAGAAAAATATCAAAAGATCAAATGGTGGAAGATGAAGAATGAACAATGCTGTGTGGAGCTCAGGGAGGAGATAAGAAAGGCAGCCAGAGAGATGAAGAAAGTAGGCAGGGAGTACAAGGAGATGAGGGGTAAGGCGAAGAGAGAGGTGGCGAGGGGTGAGGAGCTAAGGGAAAGAGTATGAGGAGTTGTTTGAGAGGCTGGACACTCAGAGGCACTGGCATGGAAAGGATCGGTGGTGGAAAAAGTACTCAAATGTTTGACTTAAGTAAAAGTATCAATACTGCAATGTAGAAATCAAGTAAAAGTCAATAGAATTCAAAATGTACAAAAGTATCGGTATCAAAATATACTATATATATATATATATACCATATACACCAAAAGTAAAAGTACTCATTATGCAGAATGTCCTATTTCACAAGTTTTCAAATGTATACATTGTATACAAATCTTTTGAAAATAGCAGATCTACAAGCTCACAATGCGTCGCTAAAATGTACATAGGGCTGAAGTGGTTAATGTATGTTTTGCGATAATAATCAAAATCTACAAAGTAACTAGTAACTTAAGTTTTCAAATAAATGTAGTGGAGTAAAAAGTACAATATTTGGATCCGAGATGTAGTGGAGTAGAAGTAAAAATACCTCAAAATTGTACTTAAGTACAGTACTTGAGTAAATGTACTTAGTTACTTTCCACCACTGGAAAGGATGTGCAACAGGTTTAAGGTGATAAAGAATAGAGATGGAAATGTTCCAGCAAGTGAAGACAAAAAGGTGACTGTAGCTGAAAAGTGACACTTTTGCATGTCTGTATAGTGAAACCAGCCATGCTGTACGACTTGGAAACAGTGGCACGGATGAAAAGACAGGAGGAACAGCTGGAGGTGTCAGAATTGAGAATGCTACGATTCTCATGAGGAGTGACAAGGAAGGACATCAGAAATGACTAAATTAGATGATCAGCCCAGGTTAGAAGGTTTGGGGACAAAGCAAGAGAGGCGAAGTTGAGATGGTTTGGACATGTGCAGAGGAGGGATGAGGGGTACATTGGGAGAAGGATGCTGAAGATGGAGCTGCCAAAGGAGGAAGAGGAAGGCCAAAGAGGAGGTTTAAGGGTGAGAGAGGACATGCAGGTGGCTGGAGTCACCGCGGAAGAAGCAGAAAACAGAACCAGATGGAAAAAAATAGAATACATGTTCAGCAGTCATGATATATATTTGCTTTAATCCCTGAGTTGCACAGTTGTATGGCGTGTTTTTGAAATGTTTGAATTTTAATGGTTATAAATGGTAACTCCTGAAAATTGTCAAAAACATACAATGAGAGAGCTATTTGGTGATTGACCTCACAAAAGTATAGGCAAAGATATGCTGAAATGCAAAAACAGTCTAATTTTGGCAGCCATCTTGAAATAAATGGCCACCCTCTTTGATTTGCAAGTGGCCCGGTTTCTTAAATCGAAGAGTGACCTCCAAAGATGATTTGTACCAAATGTCACGCTTGTATCGCCTTTTGAACGATTCTCCCAAAATATTGCTGTTATTTGCTGCACTACAACACATACTTGCAGAGTTTGCAGATACAATTCAGATTCAATTTTAGAAAATGTTAAAAGTAAATTTTTTTCCCTTTTTACCCCTTTGTCTCCCCAATTTAGTCGTTATGCCAATTAATTCCTCCCCACACGGTAGAGCCTTCATCATACTCCTCCCGCACAACACTCCCTGCTGACAGGTGCAGCCCCAGCCCGTAGGAGTACGGACGCGGATAAATATCACCCTCCCCGCCCGGCTTCCTCCCCCAAACACACGGGCCAAAAGTGTTCACTCATATAGACGCTTGACAACAGTTGCCGTTGATTGGTTCAACGTGTCAACATGCACCTTGTTGATTGGTTCAACGTGTCAACATGCACCTTGTTGATTGGTTCAACATGTCAACATGCACCTTGTTGATTGGTTCAAGGAGTGAATGACTTTGATTTGAAAGCAGATGAAAATAAAGCCGATTAATATCACAGATGTTTGATTTGTTTCTCAGAAGCGCTTTCTATGATCGCTACTCTGAAAGCTAGCTCACAATAGAAGTAAAGGCTCCATTTACTGTAAGGTCCGGGATCAAGGCTTGTGGACAGCATTATAAATCAGGGGTTCCCAAACTTTTCAGCTTGAGACCCATAAGACACATTTGGTTTCTCCCAGGACCAGGCACATGCACACATAGACATGAAAGGGGGCTCGAGCCCCTGCCCTTTTACCCGTCGTTAAAAAGTGCCCTCTCCAGACCACGGATGCAGCATTTACTATGGTGAAAAAAACGTAAATGCCCCCTGTCCATGCCCTACTCCAAGGCAGCATTCACGACTAAGAGAATTGCCCCATTCTTACTCTCTTGAACTTTGAATGCAGCATTTTGTTGAAAGAATTGCCCTCTGTAGAAATCCATGCCGTGTGCCGCATCTCTCCAGTAAAGCTTCATTGTACTTAATTGAGCGAGGTGTCGTACACAGAATTATAGCCGATCTAAAAGCTCTCAACGCGTCACAGTTTCGGTACGCGATACCGCGCAACAAAGTATTATGCCTAATCGAAACCTAACCTGGCCCGGCGCACACACATGTCCACTGAACGAGGAGAGCACACAGACAAAGGCCAAATTTTTTTTTAAAGAAAAAAATGCCTCAAATCATGAACACAGCGTTTTGAAGGGGCCTCTAAACATCGCAGAGCCACACATTCTACAAATGTTATTACTGTTGCAGAAGCAATATTGTTTTTCATGTGACAATGACTATAAAACTGTGTTTTTTGCCTTCAAAATAGGAATCGTGCACATCTCCAAAAGTGCTTTCACTTCTGACCACAAATGTGTAAAGTTGCACCATATGTTGTCAAAATGCTATTTCCCTCGCGCCCTCACAGCTGCAACCCAAGACAGCACTGTTCTGGCTAGGCAACCAAGCCTGGCGGAGATATGCACTCAAGAGGAGCACACTTTTCTATTACTACATATTTTAGTACAATTGCCTGCATTTCTTTGAATAAAGACATACATAATCCCTCTCATTATGTGTGTGATGGTGTAATGAAAGGTTGACATATTTGTTCACCTCATTTCATTTGGAAAAAGATCATCTTTATATTGTTAACCATTTGAATCAAGTATAAAATTAACCATTACAATTTCATTCATAAATCAATCCTGAAACGACAAGCTATTAATTACACATCAATTACCAAGTAATATACCAGTAATATTATTTTTTACTAATATACCAGTGATGTAGCGCAATAACCAGTTATCACAATCTGTTTATTGGCCAAGCATGATACTGTCCTAACAGCTGATTGGCTGGAGGGTGTGCATCCTAACAGCTGATTGGTTGGAGGGTGTGTGTTATTTTAAGATACTTGCAGGGCTGTGGTCTCATTGGGGCAGGGCGATATTGGACAAAAACCTAATATCGCAATATTTTGATATAAATCCCTCGATATTGATGTTGTGGAGATAATATTGTATTGTGACAATAATACAAATTGTACTTTAATGTGTTTCTAAACTTCTTGAAAGTATAAAATAAGGCACAAGTGTTAAAACGAGGAACATCATATCGCAATATTACAATAATTATCTAAAATCTAATTATTTCTACTCTCAAATCATATCCATAGAATATATGGTATCCTTATATTTATATCATTGCTGTCAGGTTGAAACCTTGTACGTCCAAAATCGTTCCTTTTTAATTATTCAAAACAATACAAAATGTGTGAACATAGCAAGTTGTGAGCTTGTAGATCTGCTTTTTTCACTACTTTTGCATGACACTTGTGTATGATGAAGTAGGGCATACATTTATGGAACAAAACCTAAAAGTTTATAAAATATGGATATACAAGATTTCTGCCCAGCCCTATACTGTATTGCAGTTGAGAAACCTGCCTACAGGGTGACGGTCGGCAGGATTGGTTATTTCTAACAGGATTTCAACCTTTTATTTTATTTATTATTTATGCAAGAGCATAGAAATAGGACATTAGGACAACATAAAGACATTGCTTTCGCATTGACCTATTAAGTCCAGGGAAAGCATCTGCAGCAAAAATAGGCTCGGTGTTTTTAGCAGATCTACAAGCTATGAGCTTGTAGATCTGCAATTTTTTTGAAAAAAAAACATTTGTGCAAATCTTTGAATATATATATATTCTAAAGCGAACATTTGTAACTCAAATCTTTGATTCTGGGGATCCTACAAATGTCTTCTAAATCCTAACAGTTTTTAGAAAAGACTTATGTTGCTATAATATCAGTGGTGGGGTGCTCAAACTTCTTCATGTCAAGGACCCCCAAAATTATATGTAGGCTATTTGGCCACGGACCCCATATGAAAATATGGGGTCCCCCCAGAAGCAAAGATTTGAGTTACAAATGTTCGCTTTAAAAAAATATATATATATATTCAAAGATTTGCAAAATAATTCAAGATATCTGCTATTTTTTTAAATAGCAGAAATCTAAAAAATTACACAGATGCTTTCCCGGTCCTAATGGATTAATATTTTTAAAACAAAAGTTGAAATCTTGTTTGAAACGTCAAAGCCTGCCTACCGATGATGTCACTGGTAGGCAGGTCTCTGAACTGTCCACAGCCCTCCTCTGACACACAGACCGAATAGACAGCAATGGTGCCATCTTATAAATCGTCTCTGTCGAGTGGGAACCTCATGTCCCAAACTGTTACTTTAGCAAAAGTAGCAGATCTACAAGCTTAAAACGCGCCGTTTCGCACTGCGTTTTCGAGCTTGTGGATCTGCTACTTTTGATGCTTTTGGTGTGACGCTGTGGTATGATCAAGTAGGGCGTACATTTTAGAATACGGAGATAAGAGGTTTCTGCCCGACAGCAACGAAATGAACATCAGTGAGGACCAATTAAATGAAGGTACTAGGCTGAAAAAATGTCGTTACGATGGCTTCTCGCTCTTGCTGTAGCGAGGTAACGCTTATTCCCAGCTTGATGAAGATAGTACCAACGTAAAGTTGATATCGTTGCCGTCTCCATATTTTAACGTTTTGTGTTTTTGGTAAATTGATGACCTGCTCGATCATACTACAGTGCCACACAATAGCATCAAAAGTAGCAGATCGACAAGCTCGAAACGCGGCTCGAAACGCGGCGCGAAGCGACGCGTTTCGAGCTTGTAGATCTGCTTCTTTTGCTATTTTTGAATTTGAATCCTGAAAAGTAACAGTTTTGGAATTATGAGATTTCCACCGACAGACGATATTCAATCGAAAAAACATATATCCACTAGAAGCCGTGCGGTCATTTAAAAATAATCCACTTCACATTACACCTACTGTCCATCTCATTACCAGACAACTACAAAAATACTTCATTTTACTGGTATAGTACTCAGTAATCAGTCGTTATACAATAGCAGGTTATGAAATCTATTTTATTTATATATTACTTGGTAATTTACAGTCATCGATGCATTAATAACAGCCAGTAATAAAAACTGCAGAGCACCAGCCAGCCAATCTCCTTTGAGCTTATTTTTCGTTTTTTTTTTACCCATAATCCCACAGGCTTGACCTCTGACCTCATATGGTGCAGTACTTCCTGGCTCAGGGGGGTTGACAGTAGTACCTTATTGGATCTATAAATCCACACGTCAAATGGATCTACACATCTCGTTCTCCCACAGTCTGTATACTGTCGTATAACCAAACGACACGTTGACCTTTTGAACCGGGTTCAGGGGTCAAGGAGGAGGGCAGGTTTTTTTTTTCTTTAGGCGGGGTTAAGGGGGATGCACCCCACCCCGACCCCGCCCTCGTGGCACACCATCGGCGCCATGAACGTCCAGTGGTTGGCCGACTGGCTCTCGGGGTCGTACATCTCCACGGAGCAGAGGTTCGACTGGCCGTCGTAGCCGCCCACGGCGTACAGTCTGGCGGAGGTGGCGACGAGCGACACACGGCTGCGCCGCGTGTTCATGGCCACCAGGTGGCTCCACTGGCCCGCCAGGGAGCTGTAGACCTCGGCGCCGCTGAGGAAGCCCGAGCCGTCGTAGCCTCCCGCCACGTACATGTGGCTGCCCAGCGCTGCGGCGCCGTGCCGACAGCGCTTGTTTATCATGCCGGAGATGGGGTGCCACTGCTCCGTGTGGTGGTTGTAGTGCTCCACCTAGGGGACGGGAGAGACAATTACACTCTTTGATAAAATGCAATCATATTTGTCCCGGCGAGACTAAAGCCCGGTCGCACCAGGTGTTTACCATGTTTTTTTCTGGCAGTCTTCCCATTGAGCCTGATTTTAAAACATCACCTGATACGTAGGCACATCATTGCTGATTGGATAGGGCTCAACGAATCACAGTAGAAAGGGAAGTGACTTGAATTTTACATTGGAATGCTTTGTCTCGTCCCGCCCGCAGACCTTTACATAGGAAGGCTATGGTCCCGCACCGCCCACAGACCAATCAGAATGGATTGGATGGATGGAACAACAAATGCTGAAGAAGCGCCTCCGTCTGGATTCCAGGCTAAAATAAAGCATTGTTTGGGGGTAATTCAAGGATTTGTTGATCTAGGATGTTTTGGTTACACATTTTGTTGATCTTTTAACACAAACCTGATTAGTGAAAACTAGGTTTAAAGGTTTGTGCAACTGGATTAAATAGATAAACATTGATTTAAATCAGGTTACCTCAAGTCTAAAACAACCGGGACTTTACCCATTTTGGGCGGGAACCCCTATTTGTAACTATATCTTTCAAGACGGGAACCCCTTTTGTGGTTAGGTCAGGATTTAGAAGCCGTTTTTAGAATCGGCCTCAGGTCTAAAATTGATGGTCAAGATCGCATTGATGCGTTCTTTCCAAAACAACTTTTCTTTTTTTTATTCCACAAGGGGCGACCTAACACAGCTTTGGAATGATCGATCGTCACTCAGAGAAGAAGTAGTCGGATGTGACGTCTTTCCAAAAAAACTGGAAGCCATCCGCCCCAGCGATGGGATTTTCAGAAAAACACCTGTAACTCAGTTTCATTTTTTTTGCATTGAAAACCACCAGTTTTCAGCGGGCCAAAGCCCCAAAATGGCGGATCGCGGTTGGAATGTTGTCGTTCCTATGGATACACAGATCCCTCCGCTAACCCACGGGGACTATTTTGTTTGTGTTTTTGGGACACAATGTCGCTTCCACGGTGTTTCAAATATCATCGGATTGAGGTAATTACGCTGGCAAGGGGATAGAAAACTATGTTTAATATCTTGGCAATCAATGTGTTAAGAGTCTAAAACAAGGGTACTCCAATGCATATCGGTCCACAAATAAAATAATAAAATAAAACAAAAGTTTTTTTCTGTTTGTTATGTCAGTCAAGCTACATAAAATGCAGTCAATGTGTCCAATTGTAACCACTTTGAAGCTGCCGTCCCTATTTTGGGAATGTAGATAAGAGCATGTTAATACAATCACAATGTGGTCTGCCTGCTCTTCTATTAACCCATTTGTGTCATTTTAGATTTCTTTGGGCTATTCAATAATAGCAGATCTACAAGCATGGCACCAAGTGCCGTGCTATGAGCTTGTATATCTGCTTATTTATTTTTTTATCTTGAAAATTTGTGCAAATCTTTGAATACATATTTTTTTAAGCAAACATTTTAACTCAAATCTTTGCTTCTGGAGATTCTACAAATGTCTTCTAAATCCTAACCGTTTTCTGAAAAAGAAACCTATGTTGCTATAATATCAGTGGTTCTCAAACTTTTTTCATGTCAACGACCACCGAAATGATATGTATTTGGCCGCGGACCCCCATCTCAAAATATGTTGTTCCAGGGACCCCCCAGAAGTTGTAACAGAGTTAAAAATGTGCGCTACAGAAAAAAAGATATTCAAAGATTTGCACACATTTTCACGATTTAAAAAAAAAATAGCAGATCTACAAGCTCGTAGCGCGGCGCTGTTGTACATCTGCTATTTTTATACAGCCAAAGAAATCTTAAAATGACACAGATGCGTTCCGGGTCTTAAAGGGTTAAGGCATATGCATGCAGATGTGCCATGTGCATCCTGTGGTCTGGGAGGACACCTACTGGTTGACAAGTGGTACTGCCAGAAGGTCAAAATTCAATGTCTCCCATCAGCAAAGCAGGCAGCCTCTGGTACTTAAACGGACTTGACCAAGTCTCTTCACCAAAAATAGCCAATGTACAAGCTCAAAACGTGTCACGATGTGTTTTTGAGCTTGTAGATCTGCTATTTTTGGCTAATGTTCAAGTGGTTAAATCAGTGGTAAACAGGTCAGCACGACTCGTGTTTGAATCCCCAGTAGGACTTGAACGTTCCAGAGTGCAGCTTTACGTGGTTAAATACAATTATTATTGTATGAATTATTATGCATTTTCTACTTTCATTGATTAATTAAACTGACATTTTGTATTCTCAAAAAAGTAAAAAGTTGTATTTGTTTGCTTAGAAAATGCAAATTGTTTTCACAAAATATAAAAACATGGGTCAAGTGGGACCAGAGCCTAGGCCAGCAGGTCACAAAAAATCATCCTCTTTGGACAAAGCAAATAAAGCAAACAAAAGTATGCACGTTTTTAAAAAGCAAGTTTGGACACGTTGTTTGGTAACACAGTGTTGGATGGACAGACGGACGGACGGACGGACGGACAGACAGACAGACAGACAGACAGACAGAGAGACAGAGAGACAGAGAGACAGAGAGACAGACAGAGAGAGAGAGAGACATACCGTGTTGAAGATCTGTAGACCATCATGTCCGCCAGAGACGAATATCCTCCCGTCAAACACGGTGACCCCGGCAGCACTGCGACTGGAATTCATCTCTGTTAGCAACATCCATCTGAAAATAATGATATACATATACACATGTTACATGAATTAATAATACACTCATCAATCAAATACAATTTGGGTTTAAAGGAGAATAATTTAACTGAAACGACGTAGGACAGACAGTAGGACAGCTGAGAGAGACAGTGTAGGAGAGACAGACAGTAGGACAGCTGAGAGGGGGACAGTGTAGGAGAGACAGACAGTAGAACAGCTGAGAGATGGAGACGGTGTAGGAGAGACAGACAGTAGGACAGCTGAGAGAGGGAGACAGTGTAGGAGAGACAGACAGTAGGACAGCTGAGAGAGGGAGACAGTGTAGGAGAGACAGACGGTTCACTCACCTGTCTGTCTCTGGTGAGTAACATTCCACGGAGCTCAGAGATGACTTTCCATCGTAGCCTCCGCACACGTAGATACGGCCGTCAATCACTGCCGTCCCCATGGCACTGGGACAGAACACATGGTTATTGTTTTACACACATGGACAGACAGACTGACAGACAGCTGAACAGACAGACAAACAGACCACATACAACAGACAGACAACATATTCCAGCCGGACTAAAGAGTTTTCCATTTTATTGATTCTAATATTATTTCGACTGATGACTTGACGAAGATGTAATCTGACACAGTGTTGATTTTGACGGCAAATTTGGATTCAGTTTTTAGTCATTTGAAGCAAATTCCGTTTAGTTTTAGTCATACTTTAGTCACCTGAAATGTTTTAGTTTATGTCTAGTTTTAGTTGACTAAATATCATACAATTATAGTCGACTAAATCTACAGTTGATTTAGTCGACTAAAATGTATTTTAGCGGTGCCTTGATGGCGTCTTATGGCTGATTTTACACTTGGTTGCATGCTGAACATAGCAGATCTACAAGCTCACATTGTGAGCTCTGCTATGAGATCTGCTATTTTCAGAGTGCAACAACCGACATAATATGACTTGCCTTTTAGTTTAGTTCTCCACTCGTCCCTCCTAACATTTTAGTCTAGTTTTTATTTGTTGACTACATTGTCAATATATTTAGCCTTAGTTTTAGTCAACAAAATCAACACTAATCTGACATTGAAACATTGTTGTTGTTTTGCCTTGCACCCTATTCCGCATTAAAGAAAAAGGCTCCAATCATCAGAGTTGCTCCAGCGGCTTTTTTTCCAATTATTTCTGCTGCCTCAGAACTCTGCTCTGAGTTGTGAGTGCTAGAACCCACCCACTCAGTATTCTGCCCTGAATACTGAATGTTTATTTGTCATCAATCTCTGACGTGGACATAATTGATCTGTACATCATGCTGTAGCTCCACCTCTGTTATGCTCGTCTTCCTAAATTCAGTTTACACTTTGTCATATAACGGTGTTGCTGCACTGAGCGCAAGCCAATCCGAAAGCCCATAAAAAATCAAGGGCAGTAGAATATTCAAATTACATTTTGATCAGTTTCTGGCATCCCTTGTTTAGACGTCGGCTGGAGTATGCTGCAGCCTTTAGAGAGACGAGAGACAGCTGGACGGACCGACTGACACCTACCTGCGCTGGGTGTTCATACTGGAGACGCGCGTCCAACTGTCCGTCTCGGGGTTATATACTTCCACCGTGTTGAGACGCGATTGGCCGTCGTATCCACCGATGGCATACAGCAGCCCGTTGATGACAGCCACGCCCACCCGGCTCCGAGACGTCGTCATTGGCTGACATCGCTCCCAGAAGTTGCCGACAGGATCGAATACTTCAACTACGTTTAATGAGTCACCTGCAATGTACAAAAGAACAAAAACACTGAAATTACAAGTTAAATCAAGGACATGCATCTTTAATGTTCTCTTTGACATGCTCATTTAATGTTTGATTTTCTTTTTCCTCCCTGCTCTGTGCTCTAAATCAGGCTCTATTCACAGCAGCCATATTGTGAAGACATTCACAGGTGTTACCAATGATACTAATGAAGGCTCTGTTCCATTCTGGTCAAACAGAGTCAGGGTGCTGATTTTTTTTTAATTTTTTTAATTTTTTTTTTTTTAATTTGACCTAAAGACCAAGGAGATATGATTTGTCGAAGATCTAGACTCCCATCCACTTCCTTGTTAACTTAAAACTGAAAAAAAAAGTACTCAGGAGCTGAGATACAACATTTTTAAATGTAAAAACCCTGGCATGAAATCTGAAATAATTCTGGCAATCAATGTGTTAAGGGGTTTCCAAATGGCCCCTATACGGGTGTGTAACTCTGAGAGTGTACAAAGGTTCCATTTGTACACTCTCAGAGTTATGGGGGTCATGGAAATTTAAAAATCTGAGAACCACTGTGCTACATGAAATGGAACAGAGCCTTCATTAGTATCATTGGTAACACCTGAAAATATGGCTGCTGTGCATAGAGACTCTTTCAAGATTTTTCAAAAATGTTCAAAAATAGCAGATGTACAAGCTGCGGCGACACAGCTGGTATATCTGCTATTTTTGCATAGCAAACACAAAAATCTAAAATGACACTGATGCTTTCCCGGTTTTAACACTAGATGACACTTTTAAAGGTGTAATTATTGTGGTAGTAGTAATATTTGAGTAATAACAGGAGTAGCAGCAGTAGTAGTAGCAGTAATACCAGAGCTGTTGAGTCCTCCAACGGCATAGATCAGTCCATTAATAGATGTACAGCATCTCTGTCGGGTTTTAAACAAGGCTAGATGAGGTCTTCGTTCGGGCATCAGGTGAAAATCTTTTGCTTCGTCAACCAGATCCCTGTAACACACACACACACACACACACACACACACACACACACACACACACACACACACAGTGTTGACGCAGGTGATGTCAATACACAAACACATGATGTCACAACAATGAGAACAATGTCACTATCCACAGGATATAAAAACAGCTGTTCTTTTTTCATTCAGTCCTTTTTTTTTTTTTTTTTAACTTAAATTTTTATCCCGCGATTTTGTAACCCTATTTTTTACACCCAGTGCCAATAGTCTATGTAATCCTGGGCACTACCTTCCCTCTGCCAACCTAGGGAGGCCAGGGCCGAGCTCATGCCTCCTTCAATGCATGAGAGCCAACTGACCTTCTTGTCACCTGACAGGGGAGTTTCCCTGGTTGGACGTAGTGCGTGGAAGGAACACGTTATTCCAACCAGTTCCCTTCCCCTCCATCAGGCGCCCCGGCTGGCCAGGGGGAGGCAATATAGTGACCAGGATTACTGCATGTTTTTGTGAGGGTACCTACCCTAGGAGACACGGGGAGAACATGCAAACTCCACACAGAAAGGCCCTTTCACCAACCCCACCTAGGGTATGGGCACTGATGACGCGGAGGAGAGAACACGCCCCCAGCACCCACAGCGTCCCCTGCAGGAATCGAACCCAGGACCTTCTAGCTGTGAGGCGACAGCACTACCGACTGTGCCACCGTGCCCCCGATTTTCATTCAGTCCTGATGAAGAGCGGTTGTGGCCATTCAGTGCAGTCCGCATATTATGGGCGACTTTGGGCTTGTAAATATTGGTGGTTGTGGAATGCGGACCCCCTCCCCCAATCTGGGGAAAATATTTTGTGACCGGGACCCCATACATGTTTTATGCATTTAAAAAGTTTCAAACACATTCCGCATTTTTCACATTTTATTTTCAAGATTTTCTGTTTTTAATATATTTTCAAATAGCTGTGTGTGTGTGTGCTCATGCGGCCAAATCGCATCTTGTGGGCTCGTTTTCGTAGACCTGGCGGCTCGCTTCTCTTGCTAAATCTGGCAACACTGATCCAGTGTCATTTTGACTATGTTTGCACCCCATGGTTCACCAATAGTAGCCTGGTAAACCCTCCCTCCGGAAATCTCATTTGTAATTTATTTCAGGAGTGAGTCTGGCATGATCACCCATTCGGAAATTTGGCTGTGGGCTGGAGTTAGGCGGGAGTAATACCGTTGACTGACAACCCCTTCAGCCAATCAGCAGTGTTCCCTTCAGCCAGTGCATTTTTACCACCTCCAGACTAATGTGACGCAACGGGACTTTTGAGAAGGCCATGCCCAAAATAGGTTGCCTTATTCGGATGCTCTGAATTTGTATTTTTAAATAGGCTCCGTCATGATTAATTGACCACATATATGAAGTTAAACAACTAAATTCTATCCAAACGATATCTTAAAAGTAAATTCTGTGCCTCAAAATACAAGTTTGAGGAGAGCGTTTTGAAGTTTAAAAGAGAGTAGAAAACACTGCGGTCAAAAAAGATGGCTGCCGTTCGTTTTTGGTCGGCTGCACTCAGGCTGCACTCTGTTCCATTCGGGCTCACTCGACCTCGCCACGTGATTGGCCAACTTTCGCTGTCAATCACAGAACGATGAGCGACGACGCTGATAGGCTCGTCCATTGGGAGAACGGGCTAGAAACGCCCAGACAAGCCTTCAGGCCAGACTCCTTCCTGAAATCAAATGCAAATGAGATTTCCGGAGGGAGGGGGGTTTACCAGGCTACACCAATAGCCCCAGGGCACTAAAAGACTACATTTCAGACCTCTCAAAACAAATGGATGAGACTACTACTAAACCTCCACCCCAGGACTCCTCCTAACCCGGGCTCACTTTGCTAGTCTGGGATGGCTCAGGGTGGAAGACAGGATACAGCAACTTGCAATGGGTGTAGTCTTTTAAAATACTACAGTACCCATGTACCTGTCAAACCACTTTAACCCATTCAAACCAGGAACGCATCTGAGTAACCACTTTAACCATTATTTCATACTTTCGCTATTCAAAAATAGCAGATCTACAAGCTCATAGCACAGAGTGCCACGCTATGAGCTTGTAGATCTGCTATTTTTGAAAAATTGTGAAAATGTGTGCAAATCTTTGAATATTTATACATTTTTAAGCAAATATTTGTAACTCAAATCTTTGCTTCTGGGGGTGCCTGGAACAAAATAGTTTGAGATGGGGGTCCGCGGCCAAATACATATAATTTTGGGGGTCCTTGACATTAATTGGTGTGTGAATGTGGGAAAAGTGGGGACGCTGGAGTTGACTGTTCGCCGCTCCACCTCCCAATTCATACAGGGGGGGCCCCCTGTATGAATGAATGAACCATTGTAAAGCGCTTTGAGTAAGTTTGAGTACTTAGAAAAGCGCCATATAAATGCAATTCATTATTATTATTATTATTAAATAGTTTGAGAACCACTGATATTATAGCAACATAGGTTTTTTCAAAAAACTGTTAGGATTTAGAAGACATTTGTAGAATCCCCCCAGAAGCAAACATTTGAGTTACAAATGTTCGCTTTGAAAAAAATAATATATATATATATATATTCAAACATTTGCGCCCATTTTCAAGATTTTTCAAAAATAACAGATCTACAAGCACTATGAGCTTGTAAATCTGCTATCTTTGAATAGCAAGATAATGGTTAAAGGGGTTCAAATCTAAAATGACAGATGCTTTCCCGGTCTTAATGGGTTAAAACGAACATCCTGTTCATGAGCATTAATCAACAGTTTAACAAGGCACCTATAAGTCCTGATAAGATGCTTATTAACACTATTATTTGTATAATATGGCTTTACAAGTGTTAATAATAGCATTGTAAACATGTTTTTTGTTAAGATTATAAGACATGTGTAAGTGGTTGTAAGACACTTGTGTGTCAGTTGTTAGTTCACTGTATGTGAGGTGTGTTGTCTGTGTAACATGTGCAGGTTTGGGAATATAATCTTAATCGTTTATCACAATAAAATAAATAACCATACGCTGGACAGAAGTTGTCTCTTCCCTTTTTCCTCCCCGTCTACACTAAATCTCTTTGCCAACAAATAGCAGATCTACAAGCTCAAAACACGCCACAACGTAACCGTTAACCGTTATTTTTGTTCGCTAATGTTCCCCACACAATATGGATGCTGGGGTACAAGTGCTTAAAGGGGCAGACCACTAATTTTCAACATTGAACTATGTCTTTAATACACCTTAGAGCTGTTGTGTGGAAATAAGAAAAAAGTTTCCCCCCCATCTATGTTGCCTAGAAAAGGATAATTGATTGAGGTCATGTGATCAGTGACATACGCAGGGTGTACTTTTGGCTGAGGGGGCGGAGCCAAAAGTACACCCTGCGTATGTCACTGATCACATGACCTCAATCAATTATCCTTTTATAGGCAACACAGAAGGGGGGGGGGCTTTTTTCTTTAAAGGTTTCAAGCATATTTTGATTGTCGGATAATATCATTAATCACAATTGTTTTGGCCACAATAATCGTGACATGATGCGATGCAACGATGCAAAAGATGAAACCAACGTCGGTTTCTTTAGAAATAAATTAATTTGTATGCCTTTGCACCGTGGTCAGCATCTCTGCACTGGAGAGACAGCGAGCTCCACTTGCGACTGCGACGGGTCGCTTCGACGGCTGTCTATCTCGTCGCAACGGGTGCCCATCGTCGCGGGTGCCTGACTCGTCCCGACGGGTCGCCACGGGTGCCCATCGTCTCGACGGGTGCCTGAGTCGTCGCGACGATTGCCCATCGTCTCGACGGGGGCCTGTTTTTGTCGGCGTTTCACCCGTGCGTCGGAGAACGGGGCGCTCGTGGTCGCATCTGCCTCTCTCCCTCCTTCCCTCCTTCCTATGTGTGTGCTCCCTTCTGGGGGGTCCCCGGAGACCCCCCCAACGCAATAGATAACACAGAAATCACACTATACAATGCATTTACATTCAGCCGATCTACGAGCTCATATCTGCTGCTTTGCGACGTTGTCTGTCTGTCTGTCTGTCTGTCTGTCTGTCTGTCTGTCAAAGGTCCGCGGCCGTAACACACACACACAAATGAGAAACCCAACACACACACACAAATGAGAAACCCCGCTCGCCACACGTCCCCTCCAAAGTGGATAAATAATAATTAAAGAATAATAAATTATATGAATATCTATCTATCTATCTATCTATCTATCTCAAGCTCTTTACCAAAAGTAGCCGATCTACAAGCTCACAACGCCTCACGCTGCGAGGCGATGGAGCGTGTAGATTGGCTTGTAAATCGATCTGCGTGTCTGTCTGTCTGTCTGTCTGTCTGTCTGTCTGTCTAAGGTCCGCGGCCGTAACACACACACAAATGCGCAACCCCGCTCGCCACACGTCCCCTCCAAGGTGAATAAATAATAATTAAAGAATAATAAATCATATTATCTATCTATCCATCTATCTATCTATCTGTCAAGCCTTGACATATCGGCTATTTTTGGTAATGACCTTGACAGTCAAGGTCATTACCAAAAATAGCCGATCTACAAGCTCACACTCCGCGCATATAGTAAATAAGATGGTTATTATTATTTATATTATTATTATTATAATGACAAACAGTGAATGTCTGACGGACAGAAAGCCTTCTCGAATGATGCCCCGTTGAAATCATATCAAAAGGAAATCATAGTGAGTGTGCTCCAACGGCCTGGGTCTGTCTGTCTGTCTACAACAAGGAGCTTGACAGATTACAAGCTCACAACGCCTTGCTGCGAGTGAGCTTGTAGATCGGCTATTTTTGTGTGAGTGTGCTCTAACGGCCTGGGTCTGTCTGTCAAAGGTCCGCGGCCGTAACACACACACACAAATGCGCAAACCCCGCTCGCCACAACGTCCCCCCCCAAGGTGAATAAATCTCTCTCTCTCTCTCTCTCTCCTCTCTCTCATCTCTCTCTCTCTCTCTCTCTCTCTCTCTCTCTCTCTCTCTCTCTCTCTCTCTCTCTCTCTCTCTCTCTCTCTCTCTCTCTCTCTCTCTCTCTCTCTCTCTCTCTCTCTCTCTCTCTCTCTCTCTCTCTCTCTCTCTCTCTCTCTCTCTCTCTCTCTCTCTCTCTCTCTCTCTCTCTCTCTCTCTCTCTCTCTCTCTCTCTCTCTCTCTCTCTCTCTCTCTCTCTCTCTCTCTCTCTCTCTCTCTCTCTCTCTCTCTCTCTCTCTCTCTCTCTCTCTCTCTCTCTCTCTCTCTCACACACACCCACACCCCCCCAAGGGGTCGGGCTTGCATGAGGCTTTGTACCTGTTTCGTCCATACATGGGCACTTTGTCCTCCGGCCCCAGCCCAAATAAATTCTGTCCCCCCAAAAAGTCTGTCCATACATGGGCATAGAAGGGACACACGTCGTGCGAAGCCCGGCCATTCATGGGCATAGACACAGGCTGACACGTCATGTGAAGTCTGGGTCTGGCAGAACCAGGTGTCCTGGTCTTTTTTCCCATACACCGATAGCTCTTTGCCAAAAATCTACAACCTCACAACTCACGCTGCGAGGCGTTGTGAGTAAATCCTCTAATAGTGACCTCTATTCAATTAAAACCGGCCCTCTATTAATGACTGGGAGTGCCTTGAAATAAGCAATTAAAAGCCGACCCTTCTATTACAATCCTCTTTTTTTCCCTCTTTTTTTTAAAGTCTGAAGACTCTCGCCTCGGCTACTATATACGCCTGCCGTCGGTTCAAATCACCGTGACACAGCGTAATGTATAAGACAACATTTCAGTAAAGTACTTGAGTAAATGTACTTAGTTACTTTACACATCTGCTCAGCGTCCGTTCTGGGCGAGCAGCGTTGCAAGAGAGATTAAGCAACACTGCTAGTGGCAACGAGGTCTATGAAAACAAGCCGCTGCTGTTGGCATAGGCTATCAGGTCGATTTCGGATACCGCTGTCTCTCTAGCTATACCTGCCAACCTCAGACCGTCAGATAAAATGACACTTCTGTTCTGGGGGGGTGGGGGGATGTTCATCAGTGTGGACGATTATTGTTATGCAGTTATATTTATCGTACTTTGGTGTGAACAGACTTTATAGGTTCGACTCATCTGCCTACACGTTCAAATTCCAAATATGAATTGCATACCCCATGGCCAGGGATGTTAAAATTATGTTCGGGCCCTCCAAAGTACTTGTCTCGTCCGTATTGTTCAATAAAAATACTTTAATCCGATCGGTGGCCATTGTCTCATAATGTATATGAGTGCAATACACCTCTCAACCAATGGGGTCACGTATTTGAAAGCACATAGAGAAAATACGGAAGAAATGTCCACCAATCCGATTCAAATGTTTTTTATTGAACAATACAGAAGATACTGGTATTAATGAGTAAACGTCCATAAATGTAACATCCGTGGCCATGAGGTCAGCACTTTATTTATTTGAAATATGAACGTTTATGTGATTTACGGTCTAAAAAGGGAGACATTGCAAACAACAGGTTGAAGTTCATCCATGACTGTCATGATATGACATTGATGTTTCAGGGCTAAACTCGTTCATGATTAGGCTACCCCGTTCTCAAATAGATTAGCCAAAATAAATAAAATAGGCTACTGCGGCACTTGGGTATGCACGTTTTATTACTTGATGCTTTGATAAGGGCAGTCAATCCACATAATCAAAGCTGTAACGTTATGCGTTATGATCATATCAATCAATGAAATTAGATATTAAAGAAAGGAGCCCCACAGTCCGTGTATTATGGCCGGTCCAGTAAAGCAGCTGTAGGCCTATGTAATAAAAATGTTTTAAAATGTCCAAATTTCATACAAATCTTTTGAAATAACCAGATCTACAAGCTAACACAAGCGACGCATTGTGACATTGTAGATTGGATTGATGCCAATGAAAGTTATTAGCAGAACCTTTTTTTTTCTTCGAATTTTTATTCTTTTATTTTGTTGACTTCAGTGTGTGTGTTACGGCCGCGGACCTTTGACAGACAGACAGACAGACAGACAGATCGATTTACAAGCCAATCTACACGCTCCATCGCCTCGCAGCGTGAGGCGTTGTGAGCTTGTAGATCGGCTACTTTTGGTAAAGAGCTTGAGATAGATAGATAGATAGATAGATAGATAGATAGATAGATAGATAGATAGATAGATAGATAGATAGATAGATAGATAGATAGATAGATAGATATTATTTATTATTCTTTAATTATTATTTATCCACTTTGGAGGGGACGTGTGGCGAGCGGGGTTTCTCATTTGTGTGTGTGTGTTACGGCCGCGGACCTTTGACAGACAGACAGACAGACAGACAGACTACGTCGCAATGCGCGGCTTTCGCAAAGCAGCAGATATGAGCTCGTAGATCGGCTGAATGTAAATGCATTGTATAGTGTGATCACACACATATAGGGCACACACATAGGAAGGAGGGAAGGAGGGAGAGAGGCAGATGCGACCACGAGCGCCCGTTCTCCGACGCACGGGTGAAACGCCGACAAAAACAGGCCCCCGTCGAGACGATGGGCAATCGTCGCGACGACTCAGGCACCCGTCGAGACGATGGGCACCCGTGGCGACGAGTCAGGCGCCCGTCGAGACGATGGGCAATCGTCGCGAAGACGATGGGCACCCGTGGCGACCCGTCGGGACGAGTCAGGCACCCGCGACGATGGGCACCCGTTGCGACGAGATAGACCCGTCGCGGTCGCAAGTGGAGTTCGCCCCTCCTGCTGCACTGTGTGCCAAATCCTGCTTGTTTGTTTTCTGAAAAGAAAACGTATGTTTCTATATCAGTGGTTCTCAAACTTTTTCATGTCAAGGACCCCCGACATGATATGTATTTGGCCGCGGACCGCCCATCTCAAAATATGTTGTTCCAGGGACCCCCCAGATGCAAAGATTTGAGTTAAAACAATATATATTCATGATTTTCATATATTCATGATTTTTTTTTTAATAGCAGATCTACAAGCTCGTAGCGCTATGAGCTTGTATATCTGCTATTTTTCAATAGCCAAAGTGTAAAATAATGCTTTTTAGCAACAAACAAACAAAAAGAATGACACAGATGCGTTCCAGGCCTTAAAGGGTTAAATAAATAATATTAAAATTATAATTTTATATAATAATATATATAATTTTTATATATTTTATATTTATTATATAATTTATAATTATAATTGTCTTCACTCACCTGCATTTATGACAGCAGCGAATCAGGTCTTCCTGTTGGACGCGGTCGGACAGGAAATGAGGTCGACAGAGAGGAAGTCTGATCTTGGACAGAAGCTCGGGCAGCAGAAACTGTCGCTCGTCTCGTTGATGTCGAACCCACGACAATACCGATTCAAATACCTGGAAACACACACGCACACACACACACACATTAACCTAAATACCTACAAACACACAGTACAGGATAATACATTAACCCAGTGTTTCTCAACCTTTTCAGGCCGCGTGACTCCCCCAAAATAATCCTATTTGAACTGGGGACCCCCCACCCTGACAAGCACATTTAGTTTGACTCTGTGCCACAGATAAATATTGTGAAAATAACAGATCTACAAGCTCACAACGCCTTGCATTGCGAGGCGCTGTGAAGAATAATATTCTATGATTTTTCAAAGGTGAGTGAAAACACAAACAAAAAAAGAATCGCTGGCACTGTGGCAACTAGACATTTTTGTTTTGTTCTGGCACTGCATGAGTTAAAAAGTGCTTAAATTGTCGCTTCACTCTCATCTGGGGACCCCCCAAAAATCATGTGGGGACCCTCCTGGGGGTCCCGACCAACAGGTTGAGAACCACTGCATTAACCTGCTCCTAACCCAACGCAATAGTGCTTCACATACCTAAAGATACACACAGACAGCACATGATAATACACTAACCTAGCCCTAGTCTCTCGAGCCAGACTGTTGACTTACACAACGTTCAAATACATTTTAAAGATATTGTAAAATAGATTTTCGTGAACAGAAATGACAAACAGATGACCGCTTCCGGAATCGGCATTCATAGGGGTGTATTTCCCAGACTCTCTATATATAGCAGTGGTTCTCAAACATTTTCATGTCGAGGAACCCCAAAATGATATGTATTTGGCCCCGGACCCCCATCTCAATATGTTTTGTTCCAGGGACCCCCAAGAAGCAAAGATTTTAGTTATAAATGTTTGCTTAAAAAAATGTACCGTAAATTTCGGACTATAAGCCGCGACTTTTTTCCCATTTTTCGACCCTGCGGCTTATATAACGGTGCGGCTTATCTATGGATTTTTACAGCTAACGGCCACTAGGGGACCTCCTAAATCTATGGATTTTACATCCGCGGCTTATAGTCCAGTGCGGCTTATATATGTTCCAAACATTCAATTTAGCTGCTGCGGCTTATAGTCAGGTGCGGCTTATAGTGCGAAAATTACGGTATAGATGCAAAGATTTGCACAAATGTTCAAGATTTTTCAAAAATAGCAGATCTACAAGCTATGAGCTTGTATATCTGCTATTTTTGAATAGCCAAAGTATAAAATACGGATAAAAGGGGTTAAAAATGATTGTGATGCTTTATCAACACATTTTGCTGGGGACCCCCTGGTACCCCCACCAAGGACCCCTGGGGGTCCCCGGACCCCCCTTTGAGAACCAATGCTATATAGCATTCAGATATTGTGGAATAGTTTGTCTGGCTACGCGAGACCTAACCTAACCCTAACCCAGGACAATACTGCCTCAAATACCTGGAGTTAAAGGGATATTTCACTTTCAAAACAAAATTTGGGTCATTTAATCATCTACTCAGGCTTTTGTGAACACCCCAGACAGTTTTTAAGTTGCTTGATTCAGTATTTAGATATTTATTTTATCAGACACGCCCCCTTCCTATACAAACCCATTGTAACTTAATAACATTTTTACCATGATAGATTCATCAAAAACATCCGTTCTTGGTTCTGATGACTCATACTGCCCCCTAATACGTGAGAGGGCCGTGTTTTTTCCATTACTTTTTTCATTTATTTAAAAAAAAAAAGATTTGGAATTTGAAAAACATTTAACACATTGGGTGCCAGAGGTTTATTAAAATATTATACGTTGAGTGCCAGCATTTCTTCCATCCACTTGCGTTATACATTTCGTGCTGTGAGAAGCCCCGACGAGGAAGTGCATGTAAACAAAGCGTGCGTGCGAGACGGCGGAGGGTCCCGACTAACGCCTGGAACAATAATATTTCCAACGCGACCCTCCATTGCAGCGTGATCGCCGATCGAAAACGGCTCGTTTCCACCACATTAAAAAGAAATGGAGATATTAAGCTTTTAATCAAGGAGATAACATTGAAAACGCCGACCGGAAGGATTTTTGACATGGAGCCACATCCAGCTTCTTCTTCTCAGAAACTCCTTGGGTGATGTCAAAGTTTCGTTTTAGCGCCCCACGTGGCCCACATGTATAAAAATAGAATTGGGTCAAAAACGGTCCGGACCGTTTTCGGCACTTCTCGTTTGGACCCTCAAAAACGGTCCGGACCGTTTTTGGCATTCAATGTGTTAACACATTGTGTGCCAAAAACGGTCCGTACCGTTTTTGAGAATCCAAACGAGGAGTGCCGAAAACGGTCCGGACGGTTTTTGACCCAATTTTATTTTTATACGTGGGGCCCACGTGGGGCGCTCTGACGAAACTTTGGGATCATCCAAGGAGTTTCTGAGAAGGAGAGGCCGGATGTGGATCCATGTCAAAAATCCTTCCGGTCGGCCTTTCCAATGTTAGCTCCTTGACTAAAAGCTTAATATCTCCATTTCTTTTTAACGTGGTGGAAGTGAGCCGTTTTCGATCGGCGATCACTCTGCAATGGAGGATCGCGTTAGAAATATTATTGTTCCAGGCGTTAGTCGGGACCCTCCGCCGTCTCGCACGCAGGCTTTGTTTACATGCACGTCCGCGTCGGGGCTTCTACAGCACGAAACATATCAGCGTAAGTGGATGGAAGATATGCTGGCACTGGATGTACCCTATTTTAATAAACCTCTGGCACACGATGGGTTAATACAATCAAAACATTTAATAAAATAAATGAAAAAAGTTAACGAAAAAACACGGGCCCCTAACGTATTAGGAGGGCAGGGTGAGTCACCAGAACCAAGGACGGACGGGTGTTCTTGATGAGTCTATCATGGTTAAAATGGAGTTTGAAGTTACAAATAAAATGAATATCAAATATCTAAATACTGAATCGAGCAACAAAACGGTCTTGAGTAGATGAAAAAAATTACCCAATGTTTTTTTTTTAAAGTGAAATATCCCTGTTAATAGGTACTAACCTGTTCCTCAGCCTTCACATTGAGTTCGTCACAGCCCACCAGCTCCAGCACCTCGTCCGTCCTCAGACTGAGGAACTCTTCGGACAGGCTGACGTCTACGAAGTGCTGGTGGATGAAGCGGTTGGCCGAGTCGTAGAGCGTGGTGCACATCATGGTCTCGGCGAACTGACGCACTCCCAGGCAGTTCTTGGGATGCAACCTGCACACAATATGTCATTTGTTCCATTAGATCAGTGTTTATCAACCCTGGCAAACGTCCCAATTTTGGGCCGGGGCTACTGCTGAGGTGTGCCGTTTGAAGAAGGTTTGATTTTATTTTTATTTTTATTTTTTAACATTAATAATAATCAGGCATGCAAACAGCCCCGAGGTGAAAAGGGTGACAACATGCTGTTTTTTTTCGGGTCAGGTGTCACACTATTGCCCTATTTGGATTCAAAACGGCTAGTGGAAGCTGAAAAGCTACAAGTTTGCATGTCTGAATAATGCAAAACCAGAAATATTTGTTTGCATTTGCTTTTTTTCTCCCCAAATATTTTCATAATAAAAAAGTGCGTATCGTATCGAAGTTGTGTGCCCAATATCGTATCGTATCGTTCCGTGAAATTAGTGTATCGGCACACCCTTAGTGTGTGTGTATATATATATATATACCGTATATATATATATATATATATACCGTATATATATATATATATATATATATATATATATATATATATATATATATATATATATATATATAATTATATATATATATATATATATAATTATATATATATATATATATATATACCGTATATCTAGGTGTGCCCTGGGATCTTTTGGCTATGCCAGGTGTGCCTTGGCACAAAAAAGGTTGATAAACACTGCATTAGATTATTTAACCCATTAAGACCGGGAACGCATCTGTGTCATTTTACGATTTTGTTGGGCTATTCAAAAATAGCAGATATACAAGCTCATAGTATAAATCACTTCAATTTACTCCATGAAGAGAAGATGTCAGAGTTTTTTTCTTTTTCTTTTTTTGTGATGAGTGCTTGCTGCTCGTCATTTCCCCTGGGTGCTTTAGTCCCGAGGCACCCACAGTATCGGCGCCCTTGCTATGGGCCTATCCTGACCAGTACTATGGTCAGGGGAGGCCCGCTTATGGAACCCCCTACTGAAATAGCACCGGGGTTCGGGGTCAAACTCCACGGTTGTGAGGGTTAAGAAAAAACATAAAAAAACGTATGCTTGTCGTGTAGAGCTATCTATGTATTCATGCATTAGACAAATAGAGAGAACAGTGATACTGGGCAGGTGGAACATGTAGTTAAACTTGTGACCCCAATGACCGTGTGTTTCCTGTATGCGTGGTAAGAGAGACACGCTGTGAGCTTAATCTTCCTGGAACAAAGATTTTGCAGGAAGGCATTTAACCACAGCCATCAAACTTGCCTCGCTGTGCAAATGGCGCGTTGCAGAGGCGAGTTTTAAACCGTGTAAGACACATGAAGTCCGTACTCTAAAAAGTAAGAGTAAATTGTAACAGAGTAGTTTTTGTCTCATTGCAACATATCTCTGAATGTCACGTATGCCAAACAAGGGAGTTGCATCCATCCTGACCAGGCATTATAAAAGAGGTCGCGCACCAAAAGCGGGGGCTTCTCTTCTTTTTGGAATACCTTGTGATAACTATCACGCCCAGTCGCAGTGGTGGAAAAAGTACCGGTACTCAAATGTTTTACTCAAGTAAAAGTATCAATACTGCAATGTACGTCTGCCCCCCAGAAGCAAAGATTGAGTTAAAAATGTTTGCTTTGAAATAAACTATATGATGAAAGTTTTGCACCACATTTTCACGATTTTTCTAAAAATAGCAGATCTACAAGCTCGTAGCGCAGCACTCGGTGCCGCGCTACAGGCTTGTAGATCTGCTATTTTTTAAATAGCCATAGTATAAAATAATGGTTTAAGTGGTTACACAGATGCGTTGCCGGTCTGAATGGGTTGAAATATCATAAAGTCTTGTATTGTGATAGTAATCAAATGTTTTACTTAAGTAAAAGTATCAATACTGCAATGTAGAAGTACTCCGTTACAACTTAAAGTAAATAAAAAAATTACTTTAGTAAAAGTACAAAAGTATTGGCATCAAAATCGACTTAAAGTACCAAAAGTAAAAGTACTAACATGTTTGAAAATAGCCGGAAATAGCCGATCTACAAGCTCACAACGCGTCGCATCGCAACGCGTTGTGAGCTTGTAGATCTGCTATTTTCATAAAGCCTATGTATAGAATAGGGCTAAAGTGGTTAATGTATGTTTTATAATATTATAATTTTATTCTGAAAAGTAACTAGTAACTTAAGTTGTCAAATGATTGTAGTGGATTAAAAGTACTAAGTTTGCCTCTGAGATGTAGTGGAGTAGAAGTAAAAGTACTGAAAACTGGAAATACTCAAGTAAAGTAAAAATATGCTAACATTGTACTGTTACGTTGGAACTGTAAAACCGTGTAATCTCTTTATTTTCTCTGCTTGTTTTCAACCGTCAATCGTTTTGTACGCCACAATGCATGTATTCTGTACATAGACCTAGCTGACAATCAGCCTCTTGCAGGACGGTTCATTTTACCTCATTTTCAAGTTGTACTTTGCCATGTTTTATAGGTAGCCTAGGTAGATTCTAGGGAATGAATGTGTTTTAACCCAGTTAGACAGGGAAAGAATCTGTGTCATTTTTAGATTTCTTTGGCTATTCAAAAATAGCTGATATACAAGCTCGTTGTAGATCTGCTGTTTTTGAAATAAATTGTGAAATTGTGTGCAAATCTTTGAAAAAAAATAAATATATATATACATATATATATATATATACACACACACACATATATATATATATATAATTTTAAGGCAAACATTTGTAACTCAAATCTTTGCTTCTGGGGGATTCTAAAAATGTCTAAAGAAAAAGATTATGTTACTGTAATATCAGTGGGTTCTCAAACTTTTTCCATGTCAAGGACCCCCCAAAATGTATTTGGCCACGGACCCCCATCTCAAAATATGTTGTTCCAGGGACCCCCAGAAGCACAGATCGGAGTTAAAAATGTTCGCTTTAAAACATACACATATATATTATATATATTCAAAGATTTGCAAACATTTTCCACGATAAAAAAATTATGGCAGATCTACAAGCTCATAGAGCGACAAGATCAGTTCTACCTAAAGGCCTCCTGAACCATCCCTTCCAACAGAGGGACCCCCAGCCACCTGTGGCCCCCGACTGCAGCTCCTCTTTGCTCTCCTCTTCCTACCACCCACCCTGGACGAACAAAAAGAGACCTCTGAAGGGACACTCTCTCTCTCTCTCTCTCTCTCTCTCTCTCTCTCTCTCTCTCTCTCTCTCTCTCTCTCTCTCTCCTCTCTTCTCTCTCTCTCTCTCTCTCTCTCTCTCTCTCTCTCTCATCTCTCTCTCTCTCTCTCTCTCTCTCTCTCTCTCTCTCTCTCTCTCTCTCTCTCTCTCTCCTCTCTCTCCTCTCTCTCTCTCTACTCTCTCTCTCTCTCTCTCTCTCTCTCTCTCAAAGTGTTCCACCGTCAACACTGCATGTAAATCAGGTGAGCAAACCCACACACAGACGTCTCACTACCACTGATGACACAGTAAACACATTACAACCTTCCGTTTTCAGCCACACGACGTTGGCTTGCTGTGTCACAAGCCTTCACAGGAATGTCACCGTGGTCTCCCCAGACCTCCTGGCACTGTGCTGGCCCCAAGGGCCGTCAACAAACCCTTCTATTTTCTCCTGTCCCCCATACAACCATTCTCTGTACTCTTGTTGTCCAACATGTGCTGGTTCTCCAGCGGTGGCACAATGCTATGTGTTTGGCCGCGGACCACCCCCATCTCAAAATATTGTGTTCCAGGGACCCCCCAGAAGCACAGATTTGAGTTACAAATGGCTTTAAAAAAGCATTTGTTTGCACAAATATTCAGTATTTTTCATAAATAGCCAAAGTATAAAAGGTTAGAATGGTTAAAATTATTGTGATGCTATATTAACAAATATTGCAGACCCCACTTTGAGGGGGGTAATTTTCAAGTTGCTTATCTATTGTTCACCCTTCATATAAACAATTAAGCATAAATATCAAGTCAGGTTTAGAGACTCGCCACTGCCATCATTATTATTATTAATAATATTGTTTTAAAGAGGACATGCAGTTAGTTACCTGTCCTGTAGGAATGTACAGCAGGCATCTTTGACGTTGTGAAGTTGTAGAAAACTGGCTCCGACCAGCAGAGACTGGACATTCTGCTGGTCGATGGCAACGTGTCCGTTGTACGCAAAGTTAATGAGAGCCTCCAGGGCGCTGTGGACGACAAAAACACTTTTATTTACAACATAACACATCTATAACTAACCAGAGATCAGATACAAGTAAATGAGAGCCTCCACGGCGATGTGGATGATAAATACACTTTATTTACAACAAAACACATCTATAACTAGCCAGAGATCAGATACAAGTTAATGAGAGAGCGTCTGCATCTATATACACTGGAGTTTGAATCTATACATTGATCTGGAGTCTGTATCTAATAATAATACACTTTTTAAATTTGTTTAGCACCTGAAATGCAACTCAAAGTGCTTTACAGAGCAAGAATACAATTACAGTTACAACCAATTTAACAATAAAGCAAAAAAAGAAAAGCAAAAGCATAAAACAACATTAAAATAATAGCAAAAGGCAGTGAATCAGGCAATACAGTGAGGATACACCAGGGGTGGAAAATAACATCGATTCATAGATTCATCGTGATGCTGACATGGACGATTATGAATCGATTCACTAATGTCACAAATCGAACCAATAATTCTTATAATTCTTAAATAATCTTATAATAATATTGCTAATTGCACAGAGCAGCAGCCAGATTTGGGTTGGTTAACAGAATATTGCGAAGCCTTTGTTATAAGTCAGTATTAATTTAGAAAAGAAATTACTTTCTTGTTGGTTTTCTGCAATTATTGATGTTGGCAAACAACCTTCCAGTTGACAGTGACACATCTCTTCCATTTGTTTGTATTATCAATAAAAGACAATGGAAGTGCATTCATCTGCTTTCATTATGGATCATTAGAAAGCACTTTGTTTATTAGTCACACAGTGAGGGGGAAATAAATCATGTATTGGAGTCGCGATGCATCGCAATAATCGGAATATAATCAAATCGTAGCCCTCTGAATCGGAATAGGCTCTATGCACAGGAGCCATATTGGACAGAAATTGGGCCTCTTCCAGTTCCTTCGCAGGTGTTACCAATGAAACTAATGAAGGCTCTGTTCCATTCTGGTCAAACAGAGTCAGGGTGCTGATATTGAGCATGTCAGCTCACTAGAAACACTCTGCTATACACCAGTGGGTCTCAAAGTGTGGTCCAGGGACCCTCATGGTTCCTTGAGGGGGTTTCAAATGGCCCTCTACGGGTGTGTATCTCTGAGACCCGTAAGGGTCCATTTGGTTCCATTTGTACAATCTCAGAGTTATAGGGGTCCACTGTGCTACACTAAATGGAACAGAGCCTTAATAGTATCATTGGTCAAACCTGTGCAGGAAGTATGGAAGAGGCCCAATTTCTTTCCAATATGGCTGCTGTGCATAGAGCCTATTGAATCAGTCAGGTACCTAGCGATTACCGCCCCTGGTATACACCGACCTGGAGTCAGATCTTACCTGGGGTCCATGCCCTGCATGATGATCTCATCTTGCTTGGACTCCATCATGTCGGTGGTAAACATGGCGTGAAAATAGGGGATGGAAGCAGCCAGGACGATCCTGTGAGCGCTGAACTTATGGTCCCCAACCTGCACACACAAAACACACAACATGACAACACAAACATTTCATTCTTTGCCTTAAACCACTGTTTCCCAAACAGTGGGTCGGGACCCATATGTGGGTCACGGACCAATTTGTATGGGACGCAAGTAAATACCCCTTTATTTTTTTCCCTACATTTTGTTTTTAATTATTATCATGTCAAAAGATTTTCAGAAAGAATCCCAAAAATCCAAACTTTTTCAAAGTTAAAATCAAATTAAAATGTTTTTCAAAAGAATTCCATTATTATTATCATTATTGTTTTAATCCATTAATTAGAGGGAGAACATCGATTTAAAAAGCAGTTAAAATAGCAGATCTAAAAGCTCACAACACGTTGCGATGCAACGTGTTGTGAACTTGTAGATCGGCTATCCTATTTTCACTATTCACACTGTCTCTCTCTTAGCTGTCCTAGTGTCTGTCTCTCCTACGCTGTCTCCCGCTCAGCTACTGTCTGTCTCTCAACTACACTGTCCCCATATCAGCTGTCCTACTGTCTGTCTCTATCTCCGAGGGCTGGGCAATTAACCGAAAACATATTGAAACCATTGATCCAAATAAAGGAGTAGTTCACCCAAACAATTACTTATTTTCCATCAATTACACACCCCATGAAGCCTTGAATTCATGGAGAATGTTTTGGTTTTGTCGCATTCCTAAGACAAAAGAAGACAAATTCCTAAGATTTGAAGACCGGCGGACTCCCCAGTAGGAGACAGAAAGAGTCTCCTTTGTGTCGCCTACCGGATACATTAGCATCTTTATTATTACCATCAAATTATTGGCTTAGGAAAACAAAAACATCTCCATGAATTCAATGCTTCATGGTGGTGTGAAATTTATAGAAAATAATAATTGTTATATAAATAATATTTTTTTGGGTGAACTACTCCTTTAATCTTGATCATATAGGTCAATTGATTAATCAAGATGCTGGGTTTTGTGTTATAACTTTTAACATTTTCAAATTTGTATGAGCAAAACACGTTTGTTTGGATTGTACAGTATCATGCACATTTCACACTGCTAAATACATTTAATTTAGATCGTCCACGTCCACTTTATTGTCTGTGCTGTATTGCACCACTGGTTCAAATGTTACAACTAGTAGTACATGTAGTTGTAATCGTTTGAACATGGTTTTAATAGGACTAGTTGTACTCTTAATCGTGTGTAGTAGTTGTACTTGTAATAATTCAACAGGTTGCTATGGAGATTAACCCCGGTGATGTCACATAAGAGAGATAAACCTTACAGCTTATTATAATGCAGCTTACACAGCTCATAACTGTACACACTATTCTACAACAGAAGGTTATTCATGTTTATATGATGATCAACCACACTGTTCTACAAATGAAGGTTAAATCATCATATTGTCGCTGTCGACACTGTGATATGACAAAGTAGGGCATTAACCCATTAAGACCAGGAACTGTGTTGATTTTTAGATTTGAGCTAAAAAGCATTATTTTACACTTTGGGCTATTCAAAAATAGCAGATATACAAGCTCATAGCGCGGCACCGAGTGCCGTGGTACGAGCTTGTAGATCTGCAAATTTTTTTAAATCGTGAAAATGTGTGCAAATCTTTGAATATATATATTTTTAAAGCGAACATTTTTAACTCAAATCTTTGCTTCTGAGAGAGTCCCAGGAACAAAATCTAAATATGACGGTAAATGTATCATTGTGTGATAAATTACATGGTATCGGAAATGGCATAGATAGACCGATACCAGCATTCTAGGCAGTATCGGTTTCGGAACAACTCTATTGTACATTAAAGCTGCACTATGCAACTTTCCTCTTCTAACCTGGTTTTGAACCCGGTTTCCTGCGCACGTGCTGACATTTTTACCGTTGAGCTAATAGAGCCTGCCTGCTTGCTGCAGGGGATAAATTGAATCTTGACCATCAGGTCAAAATTGGTATCAGATGAAGCTATCTATGAAATCTATGAAAAAGTTAAATCTGCGACACAATTTTATACAATATGTAGTGGGGGGGTCCCTCGGGGGGGGTCCCTCCCTGCTTCATCTCTCTCTGGGGGCGGCCATAGCTGAGTGGTTAGTGAGCCCGCCTAGGGAACCAGAGGCCCTGGTTGCCCCAGGTTCGATTCCAGGCTATCCCAGCATATGCGCCGATGATATGAAATTTGTCCCTGAGCAAGACTCTTAACCCCAATTGCTCACAGGTGCTCATTGGAAACAAGACCGCAAGGACTTTCATGAACGACCTGTTAAAAAGGAATTATCCTTATCCTTATCCTCAGATAAAACGTTGAAGATCCCTGAACTAGACCACACTGTACATGCTCGACCTAATAATTAGCCAGTCCACAGATTAAATCATAAACGACTTTTGAACGCAAACAAAAAACACCCCACATGGTGTTCATTTGATAAGCCAGTGGTTCTCAACCTGTGGGTCGGGACCCCACGTGATATTTTTGGGAGGGGGGCGGCTGTCCCCAAATGACAGTGAAGGGACAATTTAAGGACTTTTAAGACAAAAAAAAGAAATAAGTAATCAACAAATAATACTATAAAAACTTGTCAAACATTGGCCAAATTGTCAAACCATATAAGAGGCAAAGATTTAGAAAATAGCAGATCTACAAGCTCACAACGCGAGGCGTTGAGCTTGTAGATCTGCTGTTTTCACAATATTCTATGATATAATCTGGGGAACCAAGTCAAATATGATTATGTTGGGGGGTCCCCACTCACCAGTTCAAATATGATTATGTTGGGGGGTCCCCAGTTCAAATATGATTATGTTGAGGGGTCTCCAGCTCAAATATGATTATGTTAGGGGGTCCCCAGTTCAAATATGATTATGCTGGGGGGTCCCCAGTTCAAATATGATTATGTTGGGGGGTCCCCACTCCCCAGTTCAAATATGATTATGTTGGGGGGTCCCCAATCCCCAGTTCAAATATGATTATGTTGGGGGGTCCCCAGTTCAAATATGATTATGTTGAGGGGTATCCAGCTCAAATATGATTATGTTGGGGGGTCCCCAGTTCAAATATGATTATGTTGAGGGGTATCCAGCTCAAATATGATTATGTTGAGGGGTATCCAGCTCAAATATGATTATGTTGAGGGGTATCCAGCTCAAATATGATTATGTTGGGGGTCCCCAGTTCAAATATGATTATGTTGGGGGGTCCCCAGTTCAAATATGATTATGTTGAGGGGTATCCAGCTCAAATATGATTATGTTAGGGGGTCCCCAGTTCAAATATGATTATGCTGGGGGGTCCCCTCTCCCCTGTTCAAATATGTTCATGTTGGGGGTCCCCAGTTCAAATATTATTATGTTCGGGGGTCCCCAGCTCAAATATGATTATGCTGGGGGGTCCCCACTCCCCAGTTCAAATATGTTCATGTTGGGGGTCCCCAGTTCAAATATGATTATGTTCGGGGGTCCCCAGCTCATATATTCTTATGCTTTGGGGTCCCAAGTTCAAATATGATTATGTTAGGGGGTCCCCAGTTCAAATATGATTATTTGGGGGGGGGGGGGGGTGTCGAGAAGCACAGTGATAAGCAACCTGTTGCGTTTACTTAAGTTTCAAACGTATACAAAAGAGTGAACTAGCCCGTTAGCTTAGCAGCTAAAGTCTCAGCACCAGTGTTTACATATAAAGAGTCAACTAGCCTGTTAGCTTAGCATGCTAGCACCCTCCTCAGCACTAGTTAATGTTTACCTTCAGAGTGACGTCACACAGCTTGCCCTGACGTCGGATCTCCTCCATGACGTTGTATCCCCGGGAGGGCAGGTCGTGCACGCAGAAGTGCACCAGGTCCTCCAGCTCTTCACTGATGGAGTCTCCCATCGTCATTATAACGAATACACACACACCCTGCTAACCCACCAGCTAGCTGTTAGCTAGCCTAGCAGCACAACCCGTTGAGCTCACACAACAACTCCTCTCTGACCAGGAACTAGTACACACTGGTGTGGCCTGTTGTTACACCGCCAGTGGTGACCCGTTGAAACCGGTGTCTCTCACACGCACCGCACGCCGAGTGGTGCGGCGGTTAAACGCGTCCCCGTAGCTTCAATCAGTGTTGCCAGGTTCTGTGAGAGAAACAAGCAACCAGGTCTAGGAAAACCAGCCCAAAAGAAGCGACTATGGGCCACATGAGCACTTTAACATATACATCAGCTATTTGAAAATAGCAGATCTACAAGCTCACAACGCGACTCGTTGTGAGCTTGTAGATCGGCTATTTTCAAATAGAATATTGCGGGGAAATTATAATAAGCAGATCTGGCAACCCTGCCTTCAATGCCAGGTCAAATAATGGTCTCGGGATATCGATGATTCAGCGGTAAAAAGTAACTAAGTACATGTAGTAAGTTACTTACTACAGTAAGTACTGTACTTCAGTAAAAATGTGAGGTATTTTTGTTTTACTTTACTTATATGTTTACCAACGTTGAGACTGGATGCACAGGTGATTGTTTCATGCAATCAATTCTCAACCTGTTGTTTTGGGGTGCGCTTCCCCAACCCCCTCTTGTGTGTTGGCTGGAGACAGAATGGGTTTCATTGCGCGCCTATTGGTTGCACGCATACTGGTTCTAACTTCTTATCAGTGTGACGTCGTCTGTTAATAACCTGACTCTGTCAAATGGAAGAAGCTTGCGACACACATTTTGTTTCACAGCCTACTTTCAAATGCAAATGAGATTTCCGGAGGCTCCTCCGGAAATCTCATTTGGTACCAGGCTAGTCTGTTAAGGGGTCTATTTCCAATTTTCTGTACGTTTACTTTAAAAAAAAAGTAACTACTAAAACGTTGGCCTACCTCTATATACTTTGGCTATTTTCAAAATAATTTATACATATTGAAGACAGTTGTGAAATGGGACATTCTGCGAATCTGTGATGATACTTGAATTTTTGGTACTTTTGTATATTTTCATGCCAATGCTTTTGCACTTTCACTCAAATAAATGTTTTTTTACTGGACTTTTACTTGTAAAGAGTATTTCTACATTGTGGTATTGACGAATGGTAACAGACTTCAGTAGGTCACCGAGCCCCGTGTTACATCTGCCGGTTAGACCGTGTTCAGACGGTTTTCAAAATAAAGGCATGGCTTTTGTCACGTGCTCATGCAAGTATGTGCCGTGAAAGGTTGCGCAGACTGAACGCATTAGATAAATAGTATTAATAACTGATAGAGATCTAGCATAAAATAAGGCTGCTTTAACCCAGACAGTTTAGTTTCATAAAGTCCTAGACAGCACAGATGTAAACATACGATAACAAAACACAGTGGTGAAAAAATAGACCTATACTTATTTTTTTTTACTTGAGTAAAAGTATCAATACTGCAAAGTAAAAGTCCAGAATTCGAAATTTACATTTAAATATTGGTATCAAAAATGTACCTAAAGTACCAAAGTAGAAACTTCTCATTATGCAGAAGAATGTCCCATTTCACAAGTTTTAAAATGTAGCCTATAAATGTATAAAACTAATTATTTTTAGTTAAGCTCACAATGCGTCGCATATATCGCAACGCATTGTGAGCTTGCAAGCTCACAGCGCGCCTACCGCGATGCGTTGTGAGCTTGTAGATCTGCTATTTTCTAAATATTTTAAATTTTAATGAGTAGGCTACTTTTACTTTGGTACTTTAAGTATATTTTGATGCCATACTTTGTACTTTTACTCAAGTAAATTTTGATTACCGTACTTTTACAGTATTGATACTTTTACTTAAGTAAAACAAAATAGTACATTTTCCACCACTCTTAATAACTTATGAGTGACCACTTTCAGTTGTAGAATACATTTTGTGTTTTGTCCACATGAGGGCGACAAAGACCGTGGAATAGAAACAGATTGATGGAGTCTCATGCCCTTGCACTTCATGTAAACCAGTGGTTCTCAACCTGTGGGGGTCCCCACATCATTTTTGGGGGGTCCCCAGATGACAGTGAAGTGACAATATAAGGACTTTTAAGACCTTAATACCTTTGTTGATTACTTTTTAAACCTAAAAGTAATCAACAAACTATAATATAATATATTATATAAATAATTGTCAAATAATAGAAGAGAGACCCACACTTTTTGAAAATCACAGATCTACAAGCTTACAACATCTCACAACGCAAGGCGTTGTGAGATGTTGTAGGTCTGCTATTTTCACAATATTTATGTGTGGAACTGAGTCAAACTAAATATAATGCCTCAACTTCTACAATTCCAGGTGCTTGTCAGGGTGGGGGGTCCCCAGTTCAAATATGATTATTTTGGGGGGCCCCCAGTTCAAATATGATTATTGTGGGGGTCCCCAGTTCAAATATAATTATTGTGGGGGGTCCCCAGTTCAAATATGGTTATTGTGGGGGGTCACAGCCTGAAAAGGTTGAGAACCACTGATGTAAACATTTAACACAATGTTAAATAGTTCCATGGATTTAGGTGAATGCTGTGTTTTTGCTCCATAGTTTGTTTCTTTTAAAGAACGTTATAGGACAAATAAACAAACAGCAGCAATCAAACAAACTCTTCTTCTTCTTCTTCTTCTACTACTACTACTACTACTACTTCTTCTTCTTCTTCTTCTTCTTCTTCTTCTTCTTCTTCTTCTTCTGTACATTTGACACTGCTGCTAAAAATATAAAGATAGAAGATATTAATATGCTTCTGTTCTATCTATCTATTGTCTTGTTATGTTGTATGAGTAGCCTATGATGTAAAAATAACTTGTTGTTTACCCCCTTTTCTTCTCCCCAATTTAGTGGTTTTGCCACTTGATTCCCCCCCCACACACATTTGTGTGTTGTCACTGCTGTTGTTTCCTACTGAGTCTGACTCACCTGCCAGTGAGGAGCCCCCACAGGGAGGACGTAGAGCCTTCGTCCCATTCCTCCCGCCCAACACTCCCAGGTGACAGGTGCCACCCCCAGTCTGTAAGAATACGTGCAATGACCATTCCCCCCACCCGGCTTCCCTCCCCCGAACACGGGCCAATAGGCTCTATGCACAGCAGCCATATTGGAAAGAAATTGGGCCTCTTCTTACTTCCTTCACAGGTGTTACCAATAATACTAATGAAGGCTCTGTTCCATTCAAACAGAGTCAGGGTGCTGATATTAGCATGTTGGCTCACTGGAAACACTCTGCTACACCAGTGGGTCTCAAAGTGTGGTCCAGGGACCCTCATGGTTCCTTGAGGGAGTTCCAAATTAGCCTCGCGTAGCCAGACTATATCATTGCGTGGATATGAGTCTGGTGCCTCTATGAGGACGCTTTTTTTCCAAGGGGGCGGGATCAAAACAATGGCTCTGGACGCAATTGGTTAGACCTACAACCAACTACCAATTACAGTCTCCCATATTTGAATACTGGGCCCTGATTGGTTACCCCAGACTTCTGGAGCAGGAAATGGATTCACAACGGAGCGGGGCCAGACCCAAATCTCTGAGGGCAATTTTGTTTTTGCACTGGCAGATTCGTCTGGTCCCAGGCTAGTTCCAAATGGCCCCTTACGGGTGTGTAACTCTGAGAGTGTACAAATGGAACCAAATGTCCATTTGGTTCCATTTGTACACTCTCAGAGTTATGGGGGTTTGAGAACCATTGTGTTTGAGAACCACTGTGCTGGTTCCATTTGTACACTCTCAGAGTTACACACCCACTGTAAGGGGCTATTTGGGAACCAACATGGAGTGTTTCTAGTGAGCCAACATGCACAATATCAGCACCCTGTCCAGAATAGAACAGAGCCTTCATTAGTATCATTGGTAACACCTGTGAAGGAAGTAAGGAAGAGGCCCAATTTCCTTCCAATATGGCTGCTTTGCATACAGCCTATTGTGTTCACATATAGAAACCCGACAAAGCCGAATGCACCACAGTGGATTTGAACCCACAACCTCTGTCAGGGACTTTTACCACTGCGCAAACCCGATTCTTGAACATAAAACCAAGCAATGTCTGTCATGTGTCATGGCAACAATCGAGCACTTCTGGTTGTTTTAAAAGTATGACATAAACATAATTAAAAACACATTCCCTGATACAAAGACAACTTTGGCTTTAAAGTGTGAGATGAATCATGTCCGATATAGGGGGTCGGGGGAATAAAAGAGCAAATGTGTAGTCTTGCACGGCACACTTAAATCTTAACAATCTAACATGAAAGCTATTTAGACCTACAAGGGAGATGCTGCGGCAACTGGCTGCAATTAGGCGTTGTAATACAAATTAAAAGAGAGAGAGAGAGAAGGGGGGATCTGTTTATTATTATTATTACTATTATTTATTTATTTTTCAAAATTTAAGCATACTTGATGTGTGCTCGCAGGTACACATGCTTATGGGTATCTGTTGTCAATATCAATTTGTTACTGTATTTATTCAGTTATTTATCTTCAGTTTTTTATTTTTACTTTGTATTTGTATATTTACTTAGGCTATTCATTTAGCTTTGTCTGCTTGGACATTAACCAGTAATGGGGGGAGGGGGCATATGGGGGAAAAAACAAAAACGAAATGATGTTTTCTTCTGTCTACTGTGCTGAAAAATGCTAAATAAATATAGCGTTAACAATAGGGGGTACAAAGAAAGCTATTTAGAACTAAGAAAGGACAAGTTGTACTGTATGAACTATCTTTATTCACCTTTAGATAAACAGTCATGGGTGTGTACATGACAGTGAGGGCTTTACTGCACCAACACAGGAGGTGACATTTAGTTTTGATACCACACAGTCGAACATAGATTGCATATCTGATTTCTTCCCTGTGATCAGAACTTTAAAAATATAAAGTTGAATCAATTTCATCATCAGAACACATAAGTTTCATTCACAAATAAACATCTTCATATATATTTGCTGGTTGGTAACTTTGATATATTTAAATGGAGATATACTTCATAAGGATATTATATAATATTTTGTTTTGTGCCCCAGGGAAGACACACTTTTTTCTCAGCTTGATTTTCATTTAAATTATTTCCGGTTTTGCAATATCTGTATCTGGTCAGCTCTAGAATGTCACTTTCATTAAGGATTTCTTTTCATTTAAAAAAACAAAAACAAATTCATGCCGGAACCCTATAGAATGATCATCCCGTCGCTGACACGAATGCCAGTTATCTTTTGGCAAAAGCACAGCAAATATTATTGTTTAATGCAGTGGTTCTCAACCTTTTTCAGGCCGCGACCCCCCAAAATAATCATATTTGAACTGGGGACCCCCACCCTGACAAGAACTTGGAATGTTGGAGTTGAGGCATTACATTTAGTTGGACTCGGCTCCACAGAAAAATATTGTAAAAATAGCAGATCTGCAAGCTCACAACGCCTCGCGTTGTGAGCTTGTAGATCGTCTATTTTCACAATTGTGGCCCCTTTATAGCCAATGTTTGACCAGTTTTTATAGTATAATTTGTTGATCACTTTTGATGCAGTAATGCTCTTTTTTTTCTTTCTTTTTCTTCTTTTTTGAGGTTTTAAAAAGGTCTTAAAGGTCCTTACATTGTCACTTCACTGTCATCTGGGGACCCCCCCACCCCAAAAAAATCTTATGGGGACCCCCGACCCACAGGCTGAGAACCACTGGCTTAATGAACAATGTCAACACCACCTCTACGCCGAAAGGAAATGACCGCACACAGTCAACACACATTCAGCCATTATTACACTACAACGTCAACGATGATGCAAAGGTAACCGTGGTTAAGAAACCACGGCCGAAATGTTCTGAAAGGAAACACTGAAAAAGTCGTCATGGAACACTCAGAATGCTAAATAGATTCACAGCACTACAGATTCTGATCAACTCTCCAATACAATAACACTTGGTGCAGAGAGGATACGGACGGAATATGTCCCGCGTTTGATAACAAACGGCGGGACTAAACGCGCCATCCTTCTCCCACATAAAATCACACAATAACCCATTCAAAACCCGGGAACGCATCCGTGTCGTTTTTAGATTTCTTTGGCTATTCAAAAATAGCAGATATACAAGCTCATAGCGCGGCACCGAGTGTGAGCTTGTAGATCTGCTGTTTTTGAAAAATCCTGAAAATGGGTGCAAATCTTTGAATATGCATGTTGTTAAAGCAAACATTTTTAACTCAAATCTTTGTTTCTGGGGGGGGGGGGGTCCCTGGAACAAAACATTTTGAGATGGGGGTCCACGGCCAGATACATATCAAAAAATTGTTTCTAAATCCTAACAGTGTGTTGTTATATCAGTGATATAGCAACATACTATATTTTTCCATGTCAAGGACCCCCAAAAGAATACGTATTTGGCCACAGACCCCCATCTCAAAATATGTAGTTCCAGGGAACCCCCCGAAGTTTTTTTTAAGTAAAAAAATGTCGCTTTAAAAAAAGTATATTTTCAAAGATTTGCACAAATTGATAGTGCGGCACTCTATGAGCTTGTAGATCTGCTATTTTTTAATAGCCAAAGAAATCTGAAAATGACACAGATGCATTCCGGGTCTTAATGGATTAAGTCGTTGGTTTTGAAGAGGATTTCTTTTTTTTTTCTTTTTTTAAATCCAGAGGAGGGGACATCATGCTTGTGTTGTATTTTTAGTTGTTTTTTTTGGAAGTAAGGTACTAGTGTTTTGGCCAGACAGCCGGGCTACTAGGCTTGACTGGAGAACATTATGATATCATTATGTCGATGTCATTGTCGTTATGATGTCATTATGGTCTTTTCTTCCTGCTGTTGTTATATTATGTTATGTCCTCTTGGAGTCCCTCCCGGCTGTTACTCCACGCGTTGCGTAAAGTTCTCTGGGAAGAGTCCTTTCTGGGCGCTCGAGCCCAGCGTGGACCAGTCGCTTTCTTTCATCCCCGTGAGCCAGCCAGCATCCTGGGAACAAAAGTAAAAGGAAGCCATGCGTCATCATTCAGTCAAGAACAAAGGGGTTCCAGACAAATTCAGGGCTGGTCCGCAGTGGTGGAAGAAGTACTCAGATATTTTACTTAAGTAAAAGTAGCAATACCACAATATAAAAATACTCTGTTACAAGTAAAAGGCCTGTGTTCAAAATGTTACTTGAGTAAAACTACAAACGTATTGGCATCAAAATATACTTAAAGTCCCAAAAGTTAAGGTACTAAAATGTTTGAAAATAGCAGATCTACAAGCTCAAAACGCGTCGCGATGCAACGCGTTGGAGTAGAAGCAAAAGTATTGAAAATTGTAAATACCAGTAAAGTAAAAAATACCTAAAATTGAATGTAAGTACAGTACTTGAGTGAATGTACTTAGTTACTTTACACCACTGCTGGTCCGGTGCATCTCAGGAGCGGGACTGGTATGTGTAGAAGAAGGAAGGCCCTGGAGCAAAGTCGGACAATGAAATCCTTTTCTATTCACAGGGTGCAGGCTAACACGTTATTAGCCTGCACCCTGTGAATGAAAAAGGATTTAATCTACCGAGTTTGCTCCAGTGCCTTCCGTCATCATTCAGTCCCTTCTGCGCTGTCAGTGTTAATTTCGTCGACTAAAACTATGACGAAAAATGGACGCCGACTGCCTTTCTTCACTGACGAAAACTAAACAAGAAACCAAGGGTGCGTTTGGAAATACAGCACTGAGCGCACTGGCCAATACAAACTAATAGGCGAGTGCGCTCCGGTGCGCAATTTTCCGAACGCACCCTAAATAAAAACTAAACTATGCTGACTATAAAGCTATGAGTTAAATGTACTGGCAATTATGTCAACAACAAAAAAACTGGACTAAAATGTTAGGGAGGACAAGAGATCTAGTAGAACTAAAGACATTTCTGTTCATTTTCATTTTATCCTTGATTGCGTGTGGGTGTCGCGCTACAAACATAGCCGATCTACAAGCAGTGTTGCCAGATTCTGTGAGAGAAACAAGCAACCAGGTCTAGGAAAACCAGCCCAAAAGAAGCGACTATGGGCCACATGAGCACTTTAACATAATACATCAGCTATTTGAAAATAGCAGATCTACAAGCTCACAACGCGTCGCGATGCGACGCGTTGTGAGCTTGCAGATCGACTATTTTCAAATAAAATCTTGCGGGGAAATTATAATAAGCAGATCTGGCAACCCTGTCTACAAGCTCACAACGTGACGCGTTGTGAGCTTGTAGAACAAGCTATTTTCGGCACACAGCTAAGTATGGATCGGGCATGAGCGTGCGCTTTGGAGCGTTGTGGGTCAGAGTATAGCGTGCTCTCACCTGATCCTCTAGCAGTAATGTCGGGATGACCAGAACCACATCGCCGGACTTCAAGTCCAACTCATCAGAGTTAGCAGCTTCAAAGTCGTGCATCGTCTCCACCTAGAGGGGAATCATGGTACTAGAGTTAGCATAATAAGTAAGCATAATATACAGTACAGATTATGATCATATCCATCCATCCATCCATCCATCCATCCATCCATCCATCCATCCATCCATCCATCCATCCATCCATCCATGGGGTGAAACGGTGACCTCCTGATTACGTGACATCCCTTCCCAGATACAGCCTCCTAGGCCGCCACCCTCCAAAATAATCCTATTTGAACTGGGGACCCCCCCACCCTGACAAGCACTTGGAATTGTAGGCATTACATTTAGTAATTTTTTTTAGCAAAACTAAACAATAAAAGCCTGGAGATCGAGGCTACATTTAGTTTGACTCGGTTCCACAGATAAACATTGTGAAAATAGCAGATCTACAAGCTCACAACGCCTCAAGCCTCACAATGTTTGCCTCTTTCTTAGGTAATATTTGACAATATGGCCACTTTGTAGTGATGAGCAGGCCGACCCGTAACCCGCGGGTCAACCCGCGGCGCGGGTGGTCGAGTCAGGATTTCAGAGGCAATTATGCGGGCAGCGGGTGAGCCGGTCAGCCGCTCTCACAAAAAAATAATATATATATATTTTTTTTGAACAACATGCTTGTTTATTTAGCCCATGACAATGTTGTGCTACTGCAGACATTTAAAGCGACTTTGGGTACTTAAAAGAGCGCTATATAAATCTGAGCTATTATGATGATGATTATATATTTTTTCCCACCGCGGGTCGTGGGCGGGTTGAGCCATATATTTATATATGGGTTCGCAGGGCGGGTTGAGGCGGGTTTGGTTCCGTGGTGGGGCGGGGCGGGGCGGGTCATGAAAAAACCCGACCCGCACATCACTACCACTTTGGTATTAAAAAGGTCTTAAAAGTCCTTACATTGTATAACTTTAGAAATGTGCAGATACACTTGTACCGTATGTTGGTTTGTTAACTGTTGAGTGAGAAAACAATGTTGCACATTAAGCCAATCATCTGGGGGGACCCCGAAATAATTTGGGGACCCCCTAGGGGTCCAGACCCCCAGTTTGGGAGCCACCGCCCTAGGAAGGAACTAAAACACTGAGCGGAACACAAAGAGCTTAAACGGTTGACAGAACCTGGCTGTGTACCAACCAACGCGTAAGTTCACAGCCAACTCTCTCCTCACAATCCCAGTTGGTCTGTAGCGATTACTCTGTCACTGCAGTTCCGTGTTGACAGTAATGTATTAATGTATGTAATGTGTATGCAATGACAGTAATATATGTATGTCAGGGGATCCCAGTGGGTCTGTAGTCACTGCAGTTCTATGTTGACAATAACGTTCATCTGTTTATTACATTAAACATTTAGTTTGTTTTGCATTAACCCATTCAATCCGGGAACGCATCTCTGTCATTTTAGATGTCTTTGGCTATTAATAAAACTAGATTTGAGGGCCGCTTTGCGGCCCTCACATCTAGTTTAACAAATACAGGTCAAGAGACCCAAAACGCCAAAGCCTGGTGTGAGGAGATGCTTCGTGGCCCTCACATTTAGGCCCCAACCTTATATTGTTCCAATTCTTCTCTTTCTACCTGCCTGGCATTTGCGTGGCTCAAAGTCAAGACACTATTGCAGCGCTCTAATTCATCATAGTCTTCGATCTGTAAGAGATATGTATTTATGAACGATGACGGCGACCTGGCCTAATTATAGCTCTGCACACACGTCATGCAAAGTCCGGCCTCTCTGGCTTCTCCTCTCCTCTCGGCTCCTCTCCTCCCCTCTCCTCCTTCCCCGCTTTGCTTTGCGGCCCTAACCTCTAGTCACATCCTCCCAACCTCCCAACCTCGGTCATGTGATAAAGAGGTCAGACTTCCTGTATCTGGTTGCTATAGCAACCTGCCAGATCAGGCTGAGGGTCTGATAGGCAAATCAGAGAATCAATCAAACCGAGAGTCCGATCACTGATCGAGGTGGGGTAAGATGCCTAAAACATAGCCATAGCTCTGATCAAAAGTCTGTGACGGGTCTTGGAGGCATGTGGAGTGATCCTGTGCTTGCGAATCGCTGCCACACTTCGGAGCTTTTGTCAATTATATAGTAGTAAGATAGCAGATATACAAGCTCATAGTGCGGCACCAAGTGCAGCGCTATGAGCTTGTAAATCTGCATTTATTTTAAATCGTGAAAATGTGTGCAAATATTTGAATATGTATTTTTTAAGGGAAATATTTTTGACTCAAATCTTTGCTTCTGGGGGTCCCTATTACAAAATACTTTGGCCAAATACATATCATTTTGGGGGTCCTTTAAATGAAAAAGTTTGAGAACCACTGATATAGAAACATACATTTTTCATGTAGGATTGTAGGATTTAGAAGACATTTGTTTTATCCCCAGAAGCAAAGATTTTAGTTAAAATGTTTGCTTGATTTGAGTTAAAATGTATTCAAAGATTTGCACAAACTTTCACGATTTCTCAAAAATAGCAAATCTACAAGCTCATAGCGCGGCACTCGGCGCCACAAAGACACCCATGTACCTGTCAAACTGCTTCAAAAACGTCAATGACGTACACAATCACAACACCAGAGGGAAGGAACTAATCACGTTCAACCCAGATTTGGCTAGGGATTAAATTAGTTCTACTGCTATGCCACCAAAATGTGGAATGCCCTACTGACAGTCATACAAAAGTGTGAATCCTTACTCTCCTTCAAAATCTCTCTAAGAGAGCACTAACAGGTGGCTACAATAAGGAACTGGCTGCAAAAACTAAAAAGTCAAAGCCTAGCAAACCCCTTACTGTACATATATGATGTTTTTGCATAGTAGTGTATATTTGTCTGTCATTAAATGTTTCGATGAATTGAGTACAAAGGACCCCAATGGAAACAAGCCATAGTGCTTTCTTGGGTTTAAAATCGCCTTAACAGACCTTGTATTGAACTGCACTTTCCTGTGCTTGTCTTTGACAGCTGTTAATAAAGTATTCAATCATCAGTCTAAATCAGGGGTCTTCAACAGGGGGTCCGGGACCCCCTAGGGGGTCCTCAGAGTTACTACAGGGGGTCCGCCAAATCTTTGTGTGGTGGGGAACATTAGCATAGCAGATCTACAAGCTCACAACGCCTCGCGCTGCGAGGCGTTGTGAGCTTGTGGATCGGCTATTTTCGGAGAGTCAGTGTAGAGGGGAAAAGAGCAGACCAAGTAATGAGCTAACTAAATATTGATGGTTTAAAGGTTAACTATCTGAAAATACAAATGAACATGAATCCAGCTATCTATGAAATCTATGAAAAAGTGTTTTCTGCAACACAATTTTACACAATATGTAGTGGGGGTCCCTGCTTCATCTCTCTCTCAGCAAGGGGGTCCTTGGCCTGAAAACGTTGAAGAACCTCTGGTCTAAATAAGAAAAGGTGTTACTCAAACAAAAAAATGTGAGTGGTGCCTTCGACGAGTTCATTTAATTGAGCTATTACTAGCCTAAGACTGCTTTAAAAGTACTTAAAGTACTTAAAGTGTGTGTGTGTGTGTGTGTGTGTGTGTGTGTGTGTGTGCGTGTGTGTGCGTGCTTGCATGCGTGCGTGCGAGTGCACACGGTCAAGTGTAGGAGTGGCTGGCACCACTCAAAAACACAAGAGGTTAAAATACGGAGATAAGAGGTTTCAGCCCGGACAGCGACATGATCATAAAATCAGTGTATATGAACGACAGAGTGGAGCAGGTGACCTTGTACATGAAGCCTTCAGGCAGACCGGAGGCTCCCCCAGAGGAGCTGATGGCGGTGGTGATGATGGTGGGAGAGACGATGTCGTTGTCCCTGTCGTCGTCTCCTTCGTTGCTGGAGGCCGGCTCGATCACCACCGACGGAATGGACATCTGCTCCTAGACGACGGCAACCAAACACATGTCAACCCATTAACCCATTAAGACCGGGAACGCATCTGTCATTTTAGATTTGAACCACTTTAACCATTATCTTATACTTTGGCTATTCAGAAATAGCATATCTACAAGCTCATAACGCGCATAGACGCCCATTCTCAAATCATGTTGTTCCAGGGACCCCCAGAAGCAAAGATTTGAGTTAAAAATGTTCGCTTTGAAAAATATATATATTCAAAGATTTGCACAACCTTTCACGATCCGTTCCCGGATTGAATGGGTTAACCCATTCAAACCGGGAACGCACCTGTGTCAGTTTAGATTTTATCCATAAAAGTGAAAAAGAGGTAGGGAAGTGTGTGCTCTAAACTCAAGGCATAGGCTACACACCGGCGATTATGCGAATATGCGCAAAATTCGGACTCGGTCCGAATAAATAAAAGACGCTTTTTCGCTCCGCGAAACTGATGTGGAAGCTTGCATTGACTTTATAAGGTTTTAAAAAAAAACGTATTATTCGCATGAAAAAATCGCCCCCGGTGTGTGGACCTTAAAGGAGAATTTTGGACTAAAGTTTTATTACCTTTTCTATGATGTTATGATATCTTAGGATGAATGGTACAGTAGAAAAATGTCATAACTCCACCCCTGGTCCGCCACAGCTTAAAAGGTGCGCGGATAGGCCTTAGGTTAGATCACATATTTTAATAACTTTTTTTTTTTTTTTTTTTTGTGAGATCTGATGTTCATAGTGACAGAACACTGTCAAAATTCTCCTTTAAGGGCTGAAAACAGGTGCGGGAGGCCAGCATGAACGTCCATAAACAACAAAAAGGCTCGCACACTGAAAGATGAAAACTGAGGCTATTAGATTTTAAAAATAGTCCTTTACTTACAAAAGTGCAAAAAGTGACATGGTGAAATAAAGTGACACAGAGAGTGGACGTTTCGGTCCTGGCACAATTTTTTTTTGAGAATCACTGATTTTAGAAGACATTTGTAGAATCGGCCTCAGGTCTTAACGCGCTCGTTTGACGTCAAGGGACAATACAAAGACTGTGGTTAAAAAGAACATGGAACCGCGTGACGGAAATAATTGGAAGGTGAGTGGAAATGGCTAAACAACATTTGGTAGCTTCAGTTGAAGCCAGCTCAACTTGTACTGTAGCTTTGCAGGTTGTGTAGCGGCTACAAACGCCGGGTGTCACTGGCCTCCATTGAAAATGACCAGCCTGTAACTAAATGTTTTACTGTACCTCTTTGCTGTTAAATTTTTTGACTAATGAAGTATTCAATCAATCAATCAATCAATCAATCAATCAATCAATCAATCAATCAATCAATCAATCAATCACCCCATCCCTATAGGGTCAAAACATTAATTGATCATCAAATCACAAGAACATACAGCCACGAAACTGCTGATCTACTCAGATCAATATATAGACACTGATATTGTAGCTGTTTCAAACATTGTAGTAATGTGATCATGATTCAATTTAGTTCATGATAAATGGTGGAGTGTTTTTGATTCATGAAAAAATCTATTTACCAGAATCTCTTCTTTTGGAGACTGACTGTCGTCTGCCACAGTCTGAAACAGGCAAAGACGTATCAGAAACACTAGAATGTTAACTGAATTTGTGTAGTCTGAACCGGCCATAACGCTGTGTTAGTGGTTGGATGACAAGGCTATCATATTATGAATGTTAGTGGTTGGATGAGGCTTGGGGAGATAAGATAACATATGTTAGTGGTTGGATGATGTGATGCAATGGGATTTGACATTGTTTATTGACTAGAGTTCTGCAATAAGGATAAGAGCGTATGCTAAATGTCTGATTGTAAAGGTAAGGATCGCCCCAAAACACACTCGCCCCCATTTTCTTTCGCGGACCGCTCGCCCCTAGCGGTTCTTGTATTATTGTATTTGTTTTACTGAGGTCAAGGTTAGGAATAAGGTTAGGGTTAGGCATAGTTTTACTAAGGTTACGTTTAGGATTAAGGTGAGGTTTAGGCATAGTTTTACTAAGGTTACGTTTAGGATTAAGGTGAGGTTTAGGCATAGTTTTACTAAGGTTACGTTTAGGATTAAGGTGAGGTTTAGGCATAGTTTTACTAAGGTTACGTTTAGGATTAAGGTGAGGTTTAGGCATAGTTTTACTAAGGTTACGTTTAGGATTAAGGTGAGGTTTAGGCATTGTTTTACTGAGGTTACGTTTAGGAATAAGGTTAGGGTTAGATATAGTTTTACTGAAGTTAGGTTTAGGAATAAGGTTAGGGTTAGGCATAGTTTACTGAGGTTACGTTTAGGAATAAGGTTAGGGTTAGGCATAGTTTTACTGAGGTTACGTTTAGGAATAAGGTTAGGTTTAGGCATAGTTTTACTGAGGTTACGTTTAGGAATAAGGTTAGGTTTAGGCATAGTTTTACTGAGGTTACGTTTAGGAATACCTGGTGGCAACCGTTCCGAGGTCACCGCATTAGACCCGGGGTGAGCGTGTTTTGGGGCGAGCGTTCTTGTATTCATTGTAAATGGACAATTGGAGTCATTTATTTACCGGTGTTTCCTCAGCATTGCTGACTTGTCTCTCCACTGGAGCAGAAACTGTCTCCTACACATGATGAAAAAACACTCTATTATGAGATCATCATCATCATCATCATCATCATCATCATCATCATCATCATATTCATCATCAAATATACATTTGAAACAGTGACTGTCTAATCAGTGACTAATGATGTTTAAATGTTTGACCTTAATGAAAACGTGATGTTTGAATGTTAGTGATTTATTTAAACATAATTATTTAAATATTATTCATTCATTGTCTCCGCCAGAGGTGGAGAGTATGTTTTCGTTCTTGTCCTTCCGTGTGTCCCCCCGTCTCAAGCGGACATTGGTCAAGCTTCACGTGACACGTGACAATATTGTTGTCACCAATGCTCTGATTGGCTAGCGAGATGCATGATGACATAGAAACCTATAAATAGCAAATGTGCTTCAAAAAATCATTTATATTTTTTGAAGTGAGCTTCCATCAGCCAAGCTAACATTGGTCAAGTGACACGTGACAATATGTAATATAAATAGGTAAGACAGGATTAATCAGGAACAGTACTGGCGGAGACCTGTGCTCCGAGGAGCACATTTTCTAGTTAAAACATATTTCAATGTTAGTCATTCATTAAAACATTATTTAAATATTAGTCATTCATTAAAACCTATTTAAATATTAGTCATTAATTAAAACATTTAAATATTAGTCATTGATTAAAACATATTTAAATATTAGTCATTCATTAAAACATATTTCAATGTTAGTCATTCATTAAAACATATTTAAATGTTAGTCATTCATTAAAACACACTTACCCAGGGAGTATCTTCTCTTGGAGGTGTTGTGTCCAAAAGTCCAGCAGGGGGCATCTAAATGCAGAGAGAAGCAGGGTCAGTTAACATGGGCACACAATGTAATGCATTGTGTGTATTGTTTGTCATTTTGTTAGAATGTGGAAGCAGTTGGTTCTGTAGCCTAAAATAGCCTGATCTACAAGCTTGTAAATCTGAGCTTGTACATCTGCTATCATCTACTTGTCTTATGCTTGTTTTATAATATGTTTATGTAAAGTATAAAAGCTAGTAAATTCGTAAAACATGTTTGCTCCATAATATACCTGGTTCTGTTCTTCTCCTTGTGTAGTCGCTGTTTCATCCACAGGAGAGCTGACAGTGGACTTTGAAAAGACAACATCCATTTTACTTCTCACATCTTCAAGTAGTGATTAAAACCATTATTACATGAAAATGCGTTATATTTACTACGTCTAAGGTTGAATCAAGCATTAATTAATTAATCTAATGGGATATAATGGCCTATGTTGCATAACTCACAAAATATATCAAACAGATTAGGATTAAAATAAGTGTTAAATAGATCTATATTCTGATAGTACTCATTGATATACAGAGTGTTTGTATGTTCAGTAAACAGGTTCAGTAACAGGAGTCTCCATGTCTCGACTGCTCTTCAATAAACCAAAACTGCATTTTCAGGTCGGGATACCTATTTCATCCAATCAGCAGAGAGAACTTGCACAGAATATAGATTAGACAAGTTAAATTGGAAGTGACGACACAAAGAAATGAGTAGACTAAATTGGAACTCGATCACTATAAAATTGAAGCTGATAAATGGGTACTCTCTCCTGATTGGCTGAACATTTAAACCCACCTGAAAATGTATTTTCTGTTTATTAAAGAGGAGAGGCGGGGAGACCCCTGTTACTGAACAAACACTTTACAGCAATCACTATCACAATATAGAGCTTAGA
>NC_137611.1:51815063-51902563 GCF_963280865.1 Gymnoscopelus braueri | reverse complement strand
CAGGAGGAGAGGACTGGGGTTCTGCTGAGAAGCACGATCCTGGGGGTTTATTTGTATACTGCTCTTGGTTCTACAGGCAGGTACAAAAAGGATCCTGGGGTTTATTTCTACCCTGTGGGTTTCTTTTTTCTTTTCTTTTTTAACTGTCCTTCATTCTACAGGCAGGTACAAAAGGGAGTAGGGGTTCTGCTTGTTTCTAGTCTACTCCACTAGGTAGAGAGGAAGCAAGGTACCTCTTCCGCTTGGTACAACTTTCCATATCTTCGGTTCGCGGCCTCGTCTTCGGACATGTCTGAACTTTCAGGGAAAGAGGGGAAACCTGCCTGTGTTGTGTCTCCAGCGGAGAAGCCACCGCTGTCAGTGACTTCCTGCCAGGAGCCCGTCTGTGACGACGGATCTGGGAAGCTGCCGGTGAAAGGGTCTTCTCCCGCTACTTGAGCAAACGGATCTGTGGTGAAGTCGTCCACTGCGGCCTCTCCCTGGCTCTCTGCGAAGGGATCATGTTCAAAACAACCGCCAACCTGATCGACGGGTATAACCGACTCCTGAGGTTCGAGTGACTCTCCCGTGCCTGCCCCTTGGTTTTCTGCGAAGGGATCGTTTTCAAAGCCGACTCCCCCTTGGGTTTCCGCGAAAGGGTCGCTTTGAAATGCGCCTCCGTCCTCTCCGAAAGGATCAGACGTGAACCCGCCGGCGGCCTCGGCGAAGGGATCGGAGGTGAAATCAGCTGTGCTCTGTTGTGGGGTTTCTTGCTGAGAACTTTCCGCAGTGAAGTCATCGCTTCCAAACCTCGAATCAGCAACACGTGTCTCACCTTGGACGGCTTCACTGTTCACTGGAACAAAGTCCTCAGAAGCCAGCTCGTCATCTGGACTCATCCAGCCTGCGCCCCCTTCCTCGGCGGTCTCATAATCATACTCGGACCCAGAGCCGTCCGGAGACCTGGACGAACCCCACCACTGGTCTCCCCCGTCCTCCGTGGAATCCTCAATCTCTTCGCCGTGCTCATTGGTGAACATCAGTCCTGGGGTGGACTTCCTACGCCCCTCGTCTCCCCCCGAATCGTCCCGCTGCATCCAGTCTCCCCTCGCCCCCCCTGCCTCTGTCTCATCATGTGACCCTGAGCCCGCTGCGGAACAATCAGTGCTGCTGTTAAATTGGACGTTCGGTTCCCGGGCGCTAACCTCGTCTCCTTCGGTCGGAGCCTCGCCGTCCTGTGGCTGTGCGGGTGTCTCCGCTGCCGCCGCCACCGCGGTTGCCTCGCCGGCCCAGCCGCCCGCCGCCGCAGTCGCCTCGCCAGCCCAGCCGCCGCCGCCCGCCGCCGGCCAGCCCTGAGCCGCGGCGTCCTCCTGTCCCTGTCCCGCCGCCGCCGTCTCTGCGGTGGCAGTCGCGTTTCCGTTAGCCGCCACCGCGGCAGCGCCGAAGTCGGCCGACCAGTCTGCCACAAAGCCGGTGTCTGCGAAGCCGGTGTCTGCGAAGCCGGTGTCTGCGGCCTGCTCAGGAAACGGAGGGTTAAAGTGCACAGCTTCAGCAGATCCAGCACAGTCCGGCTGCAGGGCCGGTGCATGCAAGCAAGATGAAGAATACACAGTTATTGTGAACCGTTATACACTGTTATACACTGTTATTATACATAGGGTTGGGATCCGGAAAAGGAGGAACCGGAGGAACTGGAATCGGTTCCATCACATTTGGAACCGGTTTGTCACACTGTCAGACAGTATGTGTGGACTTCAACGTCTGCTGTACAATTATAATACCGGAGGTTCTCAAACTTTTGAATTTCCAAGACCACGGTCCACCATAACTCTGAGAGTGTACAAATGGAACCAAATGGACCTGTAAGGGTCCATTTCTTTCCATTTGTACACTCTCAGAGTTACATGTCTTTAAGGGGTCCATTTGGAACTCCCGATAAAAATCGTCAAAGGGAACCGTTAAGAGGGAATTGTTAAAGGTTTCATGACATGCTGTCTTACAAAACATTCAAAGTCTTTATCATGGTCCTTCAAACGTGTATCAAAAGGTTTTAACTGAAAAATGCACTCCAGTGAGCCATGGCAGTTTTTTTTTGTCTCTGCCAGCCCGAAAGGCATGGCCGAACAAATCATGAACACAGCATGCAATTTCCGTGACATTTTACACACATATTCTCACTAGGCAAAGGAAGAATCGCCACTTGAACATTTTCAAATCAGCCTCACGTGGCACTATAACAGGCCGATTCAGAGAGGTGTGGGGGGGGGGGGGTTAATGGACTGTGACATCAAAGTCCACGGGCCAATCACAGCACTTTTCTGAGCCTAATTATTCAGAAAACCCCAGACCACAGAAAATCCACTGAATGTTCAAAGTTCTTTTTTTGCGCGTAATTAAGGTCAGAAAACACAAATAAATAATAAATTGAAATTTGATGTCATGAAACCTTTAAGGAACCGGAACCGTTACAATCCTAAAGGATGCCAACCCTAGTTACACACTATTATTATACACACTATTATACACAATTATTATACACAATTATACACAACAGCAGAGCATGCACGTGCACGTAAGATGTAAAAAAACTAAGTGCTTATTGTGAGGGAAAGACAGGAGTGAAGCTAGCATAAATATGAATCAATCGTATTAGTAGATTCATATACATGTGTATCAATATATTAACGCGCGTTGTGAGCTTGTAAATTGGCTATTTTCACTACTTCTGTGTGACAGAGTAGGGCATTGATTTACGAAAAAAATGAAATATGGAGATACGAGGATATGCTTATACTGTAATGTATAGAATCATAATGCTGCCTTCTAATGTATAGAAACATTATTGTAATGTATAGGAACATGGCTATAATGTATAGTACAATATGATTAGCAAAGCAGTGGTGTGTTGTGAAGGTTACTTACAGGCTGCGCTGGTTGAGTGTTTCCCTAAAGGAAGAAACAAGGTTGTGAGATGTTGTAATGGAATACATTACTAGAAGAGTGGGCTAAAATGTGCTATTTTGTCCAAAATGTATACAAATAAAATATTTGAATAATGGTCGTAAGTAATGTAACGTTTACATGGTGCTCTCAGGTGGGCAAGGCGGGCGTTCCACAGTTCGGGGGCAGCCGAGCAGAAAGCCCGGTCGCCCATGGTCTACTACTTGTATTGAAAGGCCTTAATTCATGGCGTCATGTTTTTATTCTGATGTTTCATCAGATTTTACAGTGACTTCCGTTTTATGTAAAACACTTTGTAATGTCGTTTTGATAAGCGCTTCTAAATAAAGTGTATTATTATTATTATTATTATTATTATTATTATTATTATTATTATTAGTAGTAGTAGTAGTAGTAGTAGTAGTAGTAGTAGTAGTAGTAGTAGTAGTAGTAGTAGTAGTAGTAGTAGTAGTAGTAGTAGTAGTATTGTGGTATTATTGTTGCTCATTCACATTAAGAATGTTACAACAATATAAATAAAATGATGACTCACCGACCACATGTCCCACGGTAAGGCTGTCTGTTGGAGCAAAGCAAATAAATAAAAACAAATTATTGAAAATAATGTGTCAAGCTTTGGGCACAAAAAATAAACTGGGTATTTTGTTCCATTTAATGAATTTAAAAAACATTATTATTTATTTTTTGCAGTTCATCAAGTATGACATTTTCTCAAACCAGAGTCACATGACTTCATATCTATGAATGCATAGCTCTTTATTTGATATTGCATAGGTGGTATGGGTGGGGGTGGTGTAGTATGGGTGGAGGTGGTGTGGGTGGAGGGTTACCTGTGGTAAGGGTGAAACGCTGTCATCTGGTTGGAAAGCATCAAAGTCCAGGTCCAGGAGAGATTCTCCAGGTCTTTCGTTGGGCTGCAGGGAAAATACATTATGAGATTCAATTGTGATAATAATAATGCTCAAGATGTGATTCTGATTGTGATTAAATCAAGATAATAATCTAGATCATCATAAGTCATATGAGTGAAAAACCAAAAGAAGCAGAAGGAAAGGGTCATTATAAGTCTGTGAGTGCTTCTATAAAAATGAGAATTTCAGTTCAGAAGTGCAGATAATCAGTAGACCAGTGGTTCTCAACGAGGGGTGCAGGGACCCTCAGGGTATGTCTTTGAATATTTGTATTTTTTTAAGCGAACATTTAAGAGAACATCATAGAGCTTGTAGATCTGCTATTTATGAAAAATCGTGAAAATGTGTGTAAATCTTTGAATATATATTTTTTTAAGCGAACATTTGTCATTTGTCAAAAGTTCATTTTGTCAAACATTTGAAAAATGTCTTCTAAATCCTAACAGTTTTATTTTGAAAAAAAAAACGTATGTCGCTATATATCAGTGGTTCTCAAACTTTTTCATGTCAAGGGTCCCCAAAATTGTATTTGGCCGCGGACCCCCATCTGAAAATATGTTGTTCCAGGGATCCGCTTTAAAAACATATATATATTCAAAGATTTACACACATTTTCATGATTTAAAAAAAAATAGCAGATCTACAAGCGCTATGAGCTTGTATATCTGCAATTTTTTTAATAGCCAAATAAATCTTAAAATGACACAGATGTGTTCCCAGATTGAATGGGGTTTAATCAGACCTGTGGTTGTGAAGAAACAGGTGGAGCCGCGAGGAATTCTCCTCCAAACAGATCGATGATCTGCTCCTGAGCCACTTCCTTAGTGGGGGTCGCCATGGGGGGCGGACGGATCGGGGGTCCCTTTTTTGCCTGCAACACAAACGCAACAAGATTTGATAAGAGTTTAAGAAACATATTTAAGAAATATATATATACACATAGGCGATGTTTGCCTCTGCCAGCAGGGGGGGGCAAAGGAAATATATTAACATGTATGTTTTTATATATCGTTGCTGTCGGGCAGAAACCAGCTAACTCCATTTTTATGCTTTTGCATTTTTTTTCCATAAATCAGGGCCATTGAACACACTTTACATCTGTGTGTTGGTAAAAAAATTATTGAACCAATGAAAAGCATTAAAAAGAGCTTCTGACAAATCCATCTAACTCCATTGGATCCTCAAAACTTTCTGCTAAATCAGCTAACTCCAGTTAGCTGGTTTTGCTGACTCCAGGCTCCACCCCCTTTTGACCTCCAACCTCATTGTGAGCTTGGAGGTCCATTCAGCTGTTCTTATCAATGATGAACAAAACCTTGTAACTCCACTTTTTTCATTTCCTGAAAAATGAACATTTTGGAGTTACCTGGTTTCTGCCGGACAGCAGAGATATGCAACATATATGTCTATCATATATGTGACATATTCGAAATTAGCCGCCTGCATATGTCTCTACATATATGTGCATATATATCCATATATGTGGACATATATAAGCTATATATGAGAGAGATATTTCCTATATATCCACATATATTATGCACATATGAACCTGAATATACTTGCCATATATTAGCATATAATATAATAAAAAAACAAAAACTTAATAAAATAAATTTGCTGGCCGCCAGGGGGGCATTTGGAATCGCCCATGCACATACAGTAAATAATGGTTTGTAAGTCCATCTAACACGGAGGTATTTATTTCTCTCACAAACAAAGGAAACTAAGAAAGTTGACCTAGAAAGAGTAAAGAAAAATAACGTTTGTGTTCGTTATATTTTCTAAATTATGTTCTGTAGCCAGTGGTTCTCAAACGTTTTAATTTCGACAACCCCCTCAAGGACCCCTGGGGGTCCCCGGACCCAAACTTTGAGAACCACTGCTAATAGACAACACAACTAGCACTTACAACACTAATGACTACAACTCTAGTGATTTTTACTTACCAGCACAATAGACCAAATGAGCAGGAAGGGAAAGAATAATACACCCATTCAACAACATGAGAAAAACAGTTTTTTTTCCCCAGTAAGGAATATTCTTATTACTTATCTAGGCCTATCTATATTCTATTATCTATAACGGGGGTCTACAGGGGGTAAGGGACCCCTAGGGGGTCCTCAGAGTTACAAAGGGGGTCCGCCAAATCTTTGTGTGATATGATTTTCTCTTTTTACATTAACCACTTGAACCCTAGCATCCCTTTTCTGAGGAAACTTTAGGCAAAAATAGCAGATCTACAAGCTCGTACTTGTAGATCTGCTATTTTTGGCAACGAGGTAATAGGTGTAGAGGGAAAAAAGAGCAGACCAAGTTAAAAGTTTAATATGAAACATAATTGTATACAATGTAGAGGGGGTCCCTGCTTCATCTCTCAGCTAGGGGGTCCATAGCCTGAAAAACGTATCTATAACATGAGAGGCAGAGGGAAGGAGAAAAAATACCTGATTTGGAAACTTGGGTCTGGGTGGACCAGGTGGGTGGACCAGGTGAGACATATTTACCTGAGACGGGGACTTGGTTCTGGGTGGACCAGATGGGTGGGACAGGTGACACATATATATACCTGAGAGGGGGACTTGGGTCTGGGTGGGCCAGGGGAGACATATTTACCTGAGAGGGGGACTTGGGTCTGGGTGGGCCAGAGGAGACATGTTTACCTGAGAGGGGGACTTGGGTCTGGGTGGGCCAGGAGAGACATATTTACCTGAGAGGGGGACTTGGGTCTGGGTGGGCCAGGGGAGACGGGTCGCAGCATGTGATTGAAACCAGCATCTGGACTTTCTGGTGAGCTGTCGTCATCCGGAGGCGAGGGGGTTCTGGCCAGACGGAGAGGACCTGAGTCACTGTGGAACCACACAAATACCAACTATATGAATACCAGTGGTGGGAAAAGTACTCACATTTGTTACTTAAGTAATACAAGTATCAATACTGCAATGTATAAATACTCTGTTACAAGTAAAAAAGTCTGGAATTCAAAATTTAGTTGAGTAAAGTACAAAAGTATTGCTATCAAAAATGTACTTAAAGTACTCATTATGCAGAATGTCCCGTTTCACAAGTTTTCAAATGTATAAAAGGTATGCTAATCTTTTGAAAATAGCAGATCTACAAGCTCACAATGTTTCACATCGCGACGCATTGTGAGCTTGTAGATCGGCTATTTTCAAATGGCCGAAATATATATAGGGCTGAAGTGGCTAGAGTAGGTTTTGCAATAATAATCAAAATCTACAAAGTAACTAGTAACTCAAGTTTTCAAGTAATTGTAGTGGAGTAAAAGTACAATAGCCTCTGAGATGTAGTGGAGTAGAAGTAAAATTATTGAAAATTGGAAATACTCCACTGAAGTAGAAATACCTCAAAAATGTTACTTAAGTACAGTACTTGAGTAACATTTAAAAAAAAGTGAAATATCCCTTTAAGGCTAAAAGGATAACACAAAAAAGTCCTGAGGGCATTGTGGTCCTATGTATTCAATTAATCAACATAACATAAAAATAACACAATAATAAATACGTTCATGTCTGCATTCTGATGCTGGAACATAATTTCACGTTTATTTCAAATTATTTTCTACTGCATCTCCACAAAATTTTTCTTAGCTTTAAACATAATTAAGCTCTTGGTACCTTCTTTATTAGATGGATCCATAATTAACTTTATTATACATTAATTTGTATGTTTTGGGGCGCTATTTTTATATGTTTGTGATCTACACATATCTGAAACGATCTGAACTTGTACATCGCAGACAGACAGAGTTAGGTGCTGACCTGGGTGCTCCTTGGATGGTGAACATCTTGTCTGAATGCTGCTCTCCAAGGTGGGTCATAACTTCATACAGCTGTTTACAGAGCTGGAAACACAAGAACGGTACACCGTTTAGATGTAGAAACTCTTTGTTTAAAAAGCAGATCTACAAGCTCAAAGCTCTATGAGCTTGTACATCTGCTATTTTTTGAAGAATCGTGATTATTATTTTTTAAATCTTTGAATACATATATTTTTTAAAGCGAACATTTGTAACTCAAATCTTTGCTCTTGAACAAACAAACAAAAATATTTTCAGATGGAGGTCCGCGGCTAAATACATATCATTTTGGGGGGTCCTTGACATGAAAAGGTTTGAGCACCACTGATATTAACATACTTTTTTTCAAAAAACTGTTAGGATTCAGGATTCAGAAGAATTTGAGTTACAAATGTTCGCTTTAAAAAAAAATACAGTATATTCAAAGATTTGCACAGAATTTCACGATTTCTCAAAAATAGCAGATCTACAAGCTCGTAGCTTGAGCTTGTATATTTGTTATTTTTTAATAGCTATAGAAATCTTAAAATGACACAGCGTTCCCAGTCTTAATGGATTAAACAAAGAGGTTCTACATCTAAATGTACTTACGTGCCATGAACAAATAGTACAATTACATGGAGAGAGTCTTGTGTTCATTGATGGAACATTAGAACATTTAGATATAGAAACTCTTGGTTTGATGGATGCAGGACATAACATTGATACGTAGTCCAGAAGAATAGAGATGACACACTGATACTAGCAGGTTCTATTCTCATCTGACAGAATATTAAACGACTTTACACGAAATACTAAACCATCACATTTTGCATTTTATTGCTGGCATTTCTCTGACATCCTTCCAGTTGTGTTTTCCTCTCGACTGCTTTAACATCACTGATTCTCAACCTTTTCATTTCAAGGACCACCATTTTGATATGCATCAGACCACAGACCCCCATTTCGTACTTTTTTTGAATCTCTGGAAGCCCAATCTACACCCTAAAATTCTGTGTTTATTTAACTCTGAGAGTGTACAATGGAACCAAATGGACTCGTAAAGGTCGATTTGGTTACATTTGTACACTTTCAGAGTTACACACCCATAAGGGTCCATTTGGTTACATTCGCACACTCTCAGAGTTACACACGCATAAGGGTCCATTTGGTTACATTCGCACACTCTCAGAGTTACACACCCATAAGGGTCCATTTGGTTACATTCGCACACTCTCAGAGTTACACACCCATAAGGGTCCATTTGGTTACATTCGCACACTCTCAGAGTTACACACCCATAAGGGTCCATTAGGTTACATTCGCACACTCTCAGAGTTACACACCCATAAGGGTCCATTTGGCTCAGTGCAATGGACGTCGGAAGTAGGATAAACTTTAAATTGTCATTATGAAAGTTTCTTCAATTTTGACAGTTTAATTTAGGCTACATTATTGAGCAAGAGAGGAGAGTGTATCTTCTATTGTCTGCTGCACTGTCATTCGTACAGTACACTCTCATGTTACACACCCATAAGGGTCCATTTGGTTACATTCGTACACTCTCAGAGTTACACACCCATATAAGGGTCCATTTGGTTACATTCGTATACACTCTCAGAGTTACACACCCATAAGGGTCCATTTGGTTACATTCGTAAGAGTTACAAACCCATACCCATATTTAGACCCCTGGTGATCCCGATCTTTATCTTTACACTATCGACCTTCAGTGACCCCCCCTGACCTGTAACCCCTTAACCCTGACCCTAACCAATAACCTTTGACCCCATGTGCACTCACCACAGAGATCTCTCGGTGGAACTTGGCCTCCAGGCTGGTGACGCTCTTGAAGGTGTCCACGTAGAAACCCACGCGACTGCGGACACACAAGACACGTTACTGTAGCAACAGGCATCTTAATTAAAAATGTTCATGATTATGTGCAGGCGTGCAGACTCCTACAATGGCAGCGGATATTAGATTTTAGATTCGACAATGAGGTTATTTGATTTGAGCTTAGATAAACGGCACATTTTACTTGTTGGTCTATTGAGTTGTCGATGTTGAGGTTTTTATTGCAATCAGCAGAGTAATTCAGTGTTTTTAATGTTTTCAATTTTATAACCTGTGATCATGCTGGAAGCTGAAACCTGTCAGGCAGAAACCTTGTATCTCCATATGTCAACTTTTCCGCGGCCAAATATATATCAATTTGGGGGTCCTTGACATGAAGAAGTTTAATAACCACTGGTGTATGGTATATAACTCACCGGTCCAAAATAGTGGGTAGTATTAGTCTATAGTATAGTGTATGTATAGTGTAGTGTATTGTATGGTATATAACTCACCTGTCCCATAGAGTGGGTAGTTCATCTTGTAGACCAACATTTAATTCATCAAACACCTTCTGAGCTTTTTTCAACTCTTCCTCTGCCTGTAAAAGAAACAACAGCTGATAATGGCTACTGCTATACAATCCTATTATATACAATACTCTGCTATAACACCCCATGACATTGACAAATTGATTGTCAATTCACCACGATTGTCGATTCATCACAATTTGCTTTATCAGTGTATCAGTGTATCATTTAAAAATGTAAATAATTGTAACAACATTGTTGTTACAATTATTATATAATATAGGCATTAAAGGGACATGGACAGACAGATACAGATACCTCCATATATGGGCATATTGGTCGGATCGGCAGTGCGACATAGGTGTGAGAAAACAATATTTTTTAAAGGTTTGGGGTTAAATATTACTGCTTAAGTATTACTGCTTTTACACAGTAAATTGACACAGGACAAAGAGGGACAGACAGACAGACAGACAGACAGACAGACAGACAGACAGACAGACAGACAGACAGACAGACAGACAGACAGACAGACAGACAGACAGACAGACAGTCAGACAGACAGACAGACAGACAGACAGACAGATGTACCTTTAACATCTTGCGGTCGTTTCTCATCCCAGATGCCTGCAGGGTTCATTCTATTGGTTAGTATTTATTTGTATAGTGTATGTGTTTATTTATGAATAATTGCACTTGTATATACAGTTTGATTATTCATGAATTGTTTTTTTGTTGTCCTGATGTTCTTCTGTCCTGATGCTCTGTCCCGATGTTCCTGCTTTGCGACCACGTGCGCACGTGTGTGTGTGTGTGTGTGTGTGTGTGTGTGTGTGTGTGTGTGTGTGTGTGTGTGTGTGTGTGTGTGTGTGTGTGTGTGTGTGTGTGTGTGCGTGCGTGCGTGCGTCTCCTGTTTGTGTTTAATTTCTGTAACTGGTTGCAGCTTTGTGTTGCAATAAGCTGCAGCTGTTGATGCCGTGCTCATACATACGGACAAACACACTCAGTCACTTGTTGGCACTGGTTGGAGCGGCTGGCACCGCTCAAAAATAAAATATACTTACTACCTGCAGGGTTTCCATGTGGTGACGAGCGCTGTCGTAATCTATCAACTTCCTGCTTCGCTTCGCCACTCGAATCTGACGGGAAAAACAATCATCAGTTGCACTTTATCTTTCATAAACAACTTTAAGATTATCAAATAGATTAGTACTGCAGAAAGCACCCGTTCAAAATGAGTTTGTAAAACGTAGAAATATACAGTATGTTACAATAATATAGAAATGTCAGTGTCTTTAAACCAGTTACCAGATGTAACCTTGGAACTGCTGCTGACTTAAAATATGTTTTACATTATATATCTGTTCACTCTTGTTTACATCCGCAAAGAAGAAGAAGAAGAAGAAGAAGAAGAAGAAGAAGAAGAAGAAGAAGACAACAACAGCAACAACAACGACAACGACAACATGAATGATTACCTTTAGGTCAGGGAACTGCAGGAGATATGCATCAAGGTTTAGCAGTGTGGAGTCGATCAGTTTGTTATGGAAGTCTTCCCACAATGCATCACAGTCCTGAAGGAAACACAAAGTTTACACCAAACAATAAACACAGTTGTTCTTAGAGGCACCATTACTACAACAACAACAACTGTGTTACCATTACTACAACAACAACAACTGTGTTACCATTACTACAACAACAACTGTGTTACCATTACTACAACAACTGTGTTACCATTACTACAACAACTGACTGCTTTAACACACCTTGACCTACCAGTAATAACAATGATTGTTCACACACTGACCTACCCAGTAATAACAATGACTGGTTAATAATTTAATAAGGTAGAGCTTGGGAAACGGAAGGTTCCCAGTTTGTTACTGTTGGAGCGTCCTTGAGAAAGACACTTAAAGGGGAATTTTGGACCATGGTTTTCTTACCTTTTCTATGATGTTATTATGATATCCTAGGATGAATGGTACAGTAGAACATTTTCATAACTCCATCCCGGGTCCGCCACAGCTAAAAACGTGCGCCAATAGGCCTTGCGCTAGATCGCATATTTTGATTTTTTTTTTTTTTGTGAGATCTGAGGTTCATAGTGACAGAACACTATGCAACGTGGGTTGTCTTGAATGCGCCCCACCGGAAGTCTCGCTAGACGAGATTGAAATCTCATCTAACGAGACTTCCGTGCGTTTTTAGCTGTGGCGGACCCGGGAGGGAGTTATGATTTTTTTTTCCTACTGTACCACCACCCTTTAACCCCCAAATGCTCCTGGCATGGTCTCCTCTGCCGTCAGTGTGTGAATGGGTGATTGAATGGGAGAATGAAGGGTAGGGTTAGGTTAGGCCTAAGGTCGGGTTTCACACTGACCTTGCCTATTACCATGACGTCATCTTTCCCGTGCCAGTCCGGTTCATAGACTTCATGTAGAGATTCTGTCAGGTTGATGGAAGCCTGCTGCATTCCTACAGGACAAACGCAGTCAGTTACTATCTAGTTATATCGCTGTTGTCGGGCAGAAACCTTGTATCTCCCAAGTTTAAAATGTGTATGTTTTTTTCCGTAAATGAATGCCCTACTTCATCACACAAAGAGTGTTGCACAAAAGTTGTGAAAATAGTCGATCTAAAATGCTTTAAAAATAATAATAAAAAAGGAACGTTTTTGGCCATACAAGGTTTCCACCCGACCACAACGATATCACACATAGTTGCAGTTATGGTATCCTATCACACACAATATCACACAATTATCACACAATCAATCAAAAATCTAAATCTAGAACAAGTCAGTTGAATGATTTGTATCTAAGACTATACTCATTTACTTAAAGCAGTAGTTCACCCCAAAACATTACTTATTTTCTATCAATTACACACACCATGAAGCCTTGAATTCATGGAGATTTTTTTTTATTCTTATCGCAGATTCCTGAGCCAATAATTTGATGACTCAAACGCGGAGACTCAATTGAGTCAGGGCTTCATAGGGTGTGTAATTGATAGAAAATAATGATTTTTTAAAACTGAACTACTCCTTTAATCTGGTAACACTTTACTTGAGCAGGCAAATTCATACACGTAATTAACGCTCAATTAATGATGCATTTTCAGATGCATATTTTAATGCACTTTTTAAGTTTAAAACGAGTAATGACCGTCTGGCCGCCATCTTGAGTTGGATAAAGAACGGAGCAGCCCAAGAGTGTCTCCCTAATGAATATTTGGTGCGAGTGGAGGAGCGTGAGCTACGGGAATCCCACAGGTGAATAAAATCATGACTCATATACGGTATATTCATTCAAGGGCTTACGTTTGACAGATAGTCATTAAAATGTGACTTTTAGGGCCTTTTGCTATAAGAATACACACAAATTGATTGTTTGGCATCTAATGATAAGTATATCCTCATTATTACCACAGGCATGCTCTAAAAGTGTGAAAAACATATTTCATTAGGTCTTTAATTGAATTTATCATGAACTCATCATCAATTCCTGCAATTAGTGCACGCGCGTGCACGCACGTAAAACATTTCCTATACAAACATGTTTCCTATATTTAAGGTAAAATAAAATGTGTGCGGTGTGTGCGTGTGACGTCATTAAAATACCATCCTGCCAGTAAGAAAATCACCATGACACCGCCGCCCAGGACGAGTGCTCATCATGGGCAAGTAGGAGTAAGGGAGGAGGGTCGGTCATCGAGGCTATCAACTGTGCCATAACGTCCTTATGTAATGATATATTACACCAGGTTAACACGTGCATGCGTGTTGGTGTGTATTGTGTGTGCGTATTGTGTGTGCGTATTGCGTGTGCATAATGTGTGTGTGTGTGTGTGTGTGTGTGTGTGTGTGTGTGTGTGTGTGTGTGTGTGTGTGTGTGTGTGTGTGTGTGTGTGTGTGTGTGTGTGTTTACCTTTAATAGCAGCCATGTAGGCCTTCATCTCTCTCTGTAGTCTGGATCCTTCTGACTGGAGGAAACAATCACAGACTTACATCATATATACAGTATATAATTGATATACACACAGTAGCAAAAATAGAAGATCTACAAGCTCGCAACATTTTGCGAGCTTGTTTATTATTATTATTATGATTATTATGATTATGATTATTAACATTATTACTACCTGCTCATCTCATACCAGCCTGATCTCACACAATTTAGTATACATTGCACGGACCCAGTGCACGTCATTCCGTGCATATGTACGGCGAGTCCCACGGTGGACGTAACCCGGGAGCAGCGCAGTCCCTCAAACGGCGCTGAGTAGGCTCAAGCGAACGTCGCAACAACGTTCGGGACGGCAACTTGTTCGCTTTGGCTCGCTCGGTGGTCCCTCACGTGGCTCCAGTTCGGTTGAGACTGCGCGCCTCCGAAATGGTTCAGTCAATGGAGGAGATGCGAGGCGGCTATGCGCAGATTTTGGGGTTTTCTAGGTGTCTATGCACGGAATGACAGTCCGTGCAATGTATACTAAGTTGTGTGAGATTGGGTTGCTCATACACATCTTAAAAGGTCAATTATATCCGCACACCCGCTACATATAATTATAGTACATCATTATTTTACAGCTCTGTTATGGTTTATCATGTAAATCATATCTATATGAAAGAATTTGTGTCGGCTTTTATTACCTCCTGCCTCTTAAAGTTGACGACAACTTGTTCAAACTGCTCATCTTTAGTCTCATCAGCTTTGCCCAGCTTCTGCAATACCTGAAGACAGAAATACACACATGAATGCACAAATAAACATAAGTAAACATGAATACCCCTGAAAACTTAAATACACAATCAACAACCACATAGAATAAAGCAGTTACTATTCACACATTATAGACTAAACCAGGGGTCTTCAACGTTTTCAGGCCAAGGACCCCCTAGCTGAGAGAGAGATGAAGCAGGGACCCCCTCTATATTGTATAAAATTGTGTTTCAGATAAACCTTTGCTGCTCTTTTTTCCCTCTACACCTATAACTAAAAAAAAAGCCGATCTACAAGCTCACAACGCCTCTGGGCGCTGCGAGGCGTTGTGAGCTTGTAGATCGGCTATTTTTGGCTAAAGTTCTCCTCAGAAAAGGGATGCTAGGGTTCAAGTGGTTAATGTAAAAACAAAAAAGATCCTATATCCTATACAAAGATTTGGCGGACCCCCTGTATTAACTCTGAGGACCCCCTAGGGGTCCCGGACCCCCTGTTGAAGACCCCTGGACTAAACTGTGCATTAAAGCGGCACTATGTAACTTATTTTTTTACGAATAAGATGGAATTGTGTCCAATCTGTATGGTAGTATGTTAACACAATATAACTTATACAATTGGGATGATTTTGTTTCGTCTCCCTGCTTCTATTGAGACATTTAGATTATGCCAAAGGTCATGTCTCATCTAGACACAGGATCTGACATGAATTTTGACCTGATGGTCAAGATTCAATGTATCCCCTGAGCAAGCAGGCACGCTCTATTAACTCAATGGTAAAAATGTCAGCACTTGCGTAGGAAACCAGGTTCAACTTAGGGGTAGAAGAGGAAAGTTACACTCTCCTCTAACTATAGACTAAACTGTTAATATCCACACATTAACTATAGAATGAACTGTTTACAGTACATCCACACATCAACTATCAAGCTTGAGGAACCGAATATAACATGGCGCCACTTCTCCATTGAACTTCAATGGACGTGGGCCGCCACGTCCTTCTCTGTCGCCCTATTACTTTGAACGGTGTGCTGGTTCTTGTTAGAACACATTGTTTATATCCACACAGCATTGCTCAGTGATCCAGACAGCAACCATCTGGCTTCCTGCCAAAAGCTTCAATCCTCTTACACTTGGATTCTAACCTTTAACACCCACACACCGTACACACCGTACACACACACACACACACACACACACACACACACACACACACACACACACACACACACACACACACACACACACACACACACACACACACACACACACACACACACACACACACACACACACACACACACACACACACACACCACACACGACACCACTACCATACCTATACCATACATAATTAATTAGGGCATTAACCAAAACGTTGACGCATCAACGTGTCGCGCCCATCAGGCAAGTGAACAGAATGCAATCTGTAGGAATGGTTTTTATCTGTCAAGGACAGGAGTGACTCTCCCTTTTCCCCAATAGCAGTGTTATGATCGTTTTGACCATCCATTAACCCATTGAGACCGGGAAAGCTATTCAGCAAAAAAGAAATTGAAAAATCGTGAAAATGTGTGAAAATCGTTGAATACATGTTTTTTAACTCAAATCTTTGCTTCTGGGGATTCTACAAATGTCTTCTAAATCCAGTTAAAAACAGTTAAAAAAACGTACGTCGCTATAATATCAGTGGTTCTCAAACGTGTGTCAAGGACCACCCAAAATTAAATGTATTGGCCGCGGACCCCCATCTCAAAATATTTAGTTCCAGGGACACCCATGCAGAATCAAAGATTTGAGTTAAAAACGTATATACATATTCAAAGATTTTTCTAAAATAGCAGATCTACAAGCTCATAGCACGGCACTCGGTGGCGCGCTATGAGCTTGTAGATCTGCTATTTTTGAATAGCCAAAGAACTGGCCTGAAAGAAACATCTATCAGGAGACCACTTCCCATCGGAAGGAGATGTCATTCACTGCCGCCGTTTTTTCCCTTTTCTCCTTTGTACATAATATTTGTATTTGTTGATGTATTATTTTTTATGCCATGTTGATGAATTGAATACATAGTACCACAATGGAAACAAGTCCCCAGGACTTTTTTGTGTTATCCTTTTAGCCTTAAAGGGATAGTTAACCACGAAAAAAATATTTGTTTCTATCGATTAGTCACCCCATGGAGACTTGAATTCATGGATATTTTTTTTGTTTTTGTCGCATTCATAAGCCGATAATTTGATGACCGGTGGACCGGTACGGAGCGGTTCCGGTAGGAGATACAAAGGAGACTCTTTGTGTCTCCTACCGGAACCGCTGCCGGTCATCAAATTTTTGGATTATGAATGCGACAAAAACAAAAATAATATCCTCAAATTCAAGTCTCCATGGGGTGACTAATGGATAGGAAAAAAAGTCATTTTGGAGGTGGACTATCTCTTTAATGTCTTACTGTACCTCGGCTCGTGCTGTTTACATTTCTGACTAATAAAGTATTCGATCAATCAATCCATCAAATGTGCGAAGTGCGCAGACTGCACTCTGTTGTCCCGGTGACAGGCTGAACTGCTCCTGTCAGAACAGGAGCCGCAAACCTCATCCTGTTGGATAAATGTATCCATATCGTCTCTGTCCGTTGGAAACCTCACATCATGCTGTCCAAAACTGTTACTTTTCAGGATTCAAATTCAAAAATAGCCAGTGGTGGAAAAAGTCTGTCTGTCCTTGTCCTTGTCCTTGTCCTTATCCTTATCTGTCTGTCTGTCTGTCTGTCTGTCTGTCTGTCTGTCTGTCTGTCTGTCTGTCTGTCTGCTGCTCATTGTTGGACTGCAGTCTGTGGTTCACCGCCTTGCGTGTCAATGTGATGATGTCATCAACCGACACGTCTCACATGTTCACATCATGTTCACATCATGTTCACTATATATTCACTTGTTCTTTAGTCTACACCTAACCTCCCAGCACTCACCTCTTCACTTTCCACCTCAGCATGTATGTACTGTATGTATGTACTGTATGTATGTACTGTATGTATGTACTGTATGTGCGTACTGTGCGTGCGTGCGTGCGTGCGTGCGTGCGTGCGTGCGTGCGTGAGTATGTATGTGTGTAAATGGTAAATGGTGCATTTATATAACGCTTTTATCCAAAGCGCTTTACATAGATTGTGCATTACATTCATCCATTCACACACCATTCACACACCATTCACACACCGATGGCAGAGGAAACCATGCAAGGCACCGACCTGCTCATCAGGAGCAATTAGGGGTTCAGCGTCTTGCTCAAGGACACTTCAACACTAACTCTGGGGGAGGCCGGGATCGAACTGGGAACCTCACGGATCTATCTATCTATCTGTATCTTCATCACTTGGCTTTAACAGCTGATCTCTGTTCCAGTGAAACACAATCCAACAGCCAGCCTATCAACATTTAATGATCTGGCTGAGCCAATCAGCACACAGCAAGGCTCGTTAGCAACGGACCACTCCTAGCTATGACATCGATGATGTCACCGCTGTCTGCCATCTCACCTATTGGTGCTGCTCTGTCCACCTGTCATTCAGGAATTATTCTTAAGACACGCCAAATAACTTCACCATGCATGCTAAATCAGGCTGTTTAGTGTAGCTCAGTGTGTAGTGTGTGTGTGTGTGTGTGTGTGTGTGTGTGTGTGTGTGTGTGTGTGTGTGTGTGTGTGTGTGTGTGTGTGTGTGTGTGTGTGTGTGTGTGTGTGTGTGTGTGTGTGTGTGTCAGTCAGGGCTATGAACCGTGAATTGGTCCATAATAACAGGCCACTGATGTACTTTGCTGGATTCACTGCGTTGGTAACAACAGGAGACATGGAGTGGAAGCTGTAGCTTATGTGGAACAGACAGAACTAACAATGCCGGAAGACAGAACCAGCCGGGAAAATGATTCGATTGTCCGCCACCACCTTGTAATACGTGCCACCTACACTGTACACATACGTGCCACCTACACTGTATACATACGTGGCACCTACACTGTATACATACGTGCCACCTACACTGTATACATACGTGCCACCTACACTGTATACATACGTGCCACCTACACTGTATACATACAGTACGTGCCACCTACACTGTATACATACGTGCCACCTACACTGTATACATACGTGCCACCTACACTGTATACATACGTGCCACCTCCACATACATAGTACGTGCCACCTCCATTGTCAGCTGAATCGGAAAGCTTAACCCATTAAAAGCGTGAGAGCATCTGTGTCATTTTAGGATTTAGAACAGTGGCTCTCCAAAAAAGCAGATATAAAAGTTCACAGCGCGTCTCTTCGTGCCGCGCTGCAAGCTTGCACATCTGCTATTTTAGCAATTTTTTTACCAATCTTGAAAGTGTTTTTTTTGCCCAATCTGTGTTTTTAACACATATCTTCTCTTCTGGAGGTCCCTGGCACAAAACATTTTCAGAAAAGGGGGGGGGGGGGGGGTCCTGCGGCCAAATACATATAATTTTGGGGGTCCTTGGCATTAAACAGTTTGAGAACTAATGATTTAGAAGGCATTTGTAGAATGGGTCAATATGTTGGCATGTCACCCTGTGACACCTGTGTCACCTTCTGCTCGAGTCACTTGGAGAGCCACTGCTCCACAGGAAGGAAGGGACAAATCAGGCTGTTCCTCCTGAGAAGGCTCAGGTCCTTCAGCGTGTGCAGCTGGATGCAGGCCAGGGGACACAAACTAAACAAAGCACAAGCTGCTGAGGAAGACTAGCTGTGTATAGTCGCATGGGCTTACAGTCAGGCTTCATTTTGACAGCACATTTTGATTTAGTTCTTCTAGTTAAATCTACAGTAGCTTTTGTCGACAAAAAATAATTTTGGCAGGCCTTGATGGCGTCGTAATGGCAAATTTTACACTTGGTTGCATGCTGAAAATAGCCGATCTACAAGCTTGTAGATCTGTTATTTTCAGAGTGCAACACCCGAGTGCAACCAAACATAAAATGACTTGTCCTTTAGTTCTACTGGATCTCTTTTCCACTAGTCCCTCCCTATAACATTTTAGTCTAGTTTTTATTTGTTGATAAAACAAACTGTCAATATATGTAATCTTAGTTTTAGTCATAATAGAGTACCTAAGTCCTGACGTCACTCGTTCATCCCTTGGGTCGTAGAAGTAATTTCTCTATGGAGAATAACATTCATCTTAGAATCGTCTCATATAAGAATTGTGGTCCAAAAATAAACAAACTGTCTCAGCGATATTGTCAGTGAGGTGGCTCTGTATCGTTTATGATAGTCAGTCACTCATATTTGATACAGTCTGTTTCTGGCAAAATAATTCGGTGGAAGTAACATTAGCGTTTTCTCACCATCTGCTTCATATCCATACGAGTCAATTCGCCGGGATCATTTGTTTTATTTTTGTAACACAGTTCTTATTTGACGCGATATTAAAGACCTCTATGGGAATTCAGAATGGGGGGGGGGGGGGACCGCCAATCAACTATTTGTTTACCAACTTGAGACTGGACGCACAGGTGACTGTTTCAAACCTGTTGTTTTGGGGAGCGCTGGTTTAAGTTCATTCAACCTCCTCTTGTGTGTTGGCTAGTGAGGCGCGCCCTATAGCGAAATATAAATACTTCATCGCGCAACAGCATTGCGTGCTGAGAATAGCTGACATACAAGCTCACAACCGCGTCGCGGATAGACCATTGTGAGCTTGGAGGCCTGCTATTCTCGCCGCGCAATACTGTTGCGGGACGGAGCATAAATTAGGCTTGACGGGCTGCAGCTGCGCGAGCCAAGCAGGCTCTGGTGCCATAATCAGAGCTAATAGAGCGCTGCTCTATGATTGCTTTGAATTGTTATTATTGTTTACACAAAACAGAAACCAAGGAATAAACATTTCAAAATCGAGAGATCACAGTAAGAATCCTAAGCATTCTGCCTCCATACTGTGAGAACAGCATCTGAAAGTTTGATGGGATGCATTTTTACACGTGAGGCTGTGACCACTTTAACATTGCATCTTATGAGCGGTGGGGTTCATTTGGTGCCGGCCTGCGCACGCATGCTGGTTCTTATCAGTGTGACGTTGTCTGATATGGGGTCTATAAACAACCATAACACATGTACTGTATGGTATATTTACACATAAACACGACTGTGAAGTACACTACATAACAATTACAAATGTCTGTTTGGTATACTGTAACTGCTGTACATGTTTCATTGTTGATAGAAGGTCTATTGCTCATTATATTCACCGTTGACAGTCTTTTACTCATCCTAACTATTAGGAGCAGTGGGTGATATTAACCCATTAAAACCGGGAACGCATCTGTGTAACCACATAAACCATTATTTTATACTTTGGCTATTCAAAAATAGCAGTATGAGCTTGTAGATCTATTTTTGAAAAATTGTGAACAATCTTTGAATGTACATATTTTCTTTTAAATCTTTTTTTTTTTACTCAAATCTTTGCTTCTGGGGGTCCCTGGAACAAAATATTTGCAGATGGGGGGCCAAATACATATCATTTTGGAGGTCATTGAGAAGTTTGAGAACCACTGATATAGTAACATAAGTTTTTCAGAAAACTGTTAGGATTTAGAAGACATTAATTTTGTAGAATCCCCCATAAGCAAAGATTTGAGTTACAAATCCTCGCTTTAAAGAAAAAAAAAATATATAGTTCAAAGGTTTGCACAAACTTTCCACGATTTAAAAAAAAATAGCAGATCTACAAGCTCATAGCGCGGCACTCGGTGCCGCGCTATGAGCTTGTAGATCTGCTATTTTTGAATATAGCCCAAATAAATCTTAAAATGACACAGATGTGTTCCCGGTCTTAATGTACATACTGTAATACATGTACTCATCCTAACTATTTGGAGCAGTGGGTGATATATTAATACATTTATTACCATTAAGAGCAGTGAGCACTATTAGTGCAGCGCTCAGGGAGCAGTTAGAGGTTAAGTGTCTTGTGCTCAGGGAGGAGTTGGCTAAGTGCCTTGCTCTGGGGCGACACACAGACCAGGGCCAGGGAGAATCCCAGACAGCCTCCGTACCCATTCAGCTATCCACGGGTTTCCAGTGTCCAGCGTGAATTACAGTGGTGGAAGAAGTACTCCGATATTTTACTTAAGTAAAAGTAGCAATACCGCAATATAAAAATACTCTGTTACAAGTAAAAGGCCTGTGTTCAAAATGTTTACTGGAGTAACAGTATTGGCATCAAAATATACTTAGAGTACCAAAAGTAAGTAGAAAAATGTTTGAAAATAGCAGATCTGTTGTGAGCTTTTAGATCTGCTATTTTCAAATAGCCTATGTATAAAATAGTGCTGAAGTGGTTAATGTATGTATGTTTTATAATAAAAGTAAATTTACTTAGTTACTTTACACCACTGGTGAATTATGGCCATCACTTCATGTTGTCCGTCATTCGATTCAATTTCACGTGAACTGTGTCAGTCAATAATAATTTGGGAAACCTGACAGAAATTTTATAAAGGTCATATTTTACCCAACAAGAACCCAGTGGTGTATAGTAACTAGGTACATTTACTCAAGTACTGTAAATAACTAAAATTTTGAGGTATTTTTTACTGTACTGGAGTATTTCCAATTTTCAATACTTTTACTTCTACTCCACTACACCTCAGAGGCAAATATTGTACTTTTACTCCACTACAATTATTTAAAAACTTTAGTTACTAGTTACTTTGCAGATATAAATTATTATATTATAAAACATACATTAAACACTTCAGCCCTATTTTATACATAGGTTATTTGAAAATAGTTTCAAACATTTTAGTACTTTTAATTTTGGTAAGTATATTTTGATGCCAATACTTTTGTACTTTTACTCAAGTAACATTTTGAACACAGGCCTTTTACTTGTAACAGAGTATGTTTATATTGTGGTATTGCTACTTTTACTTAAGTAAAATATCTGAGTACTTCTTCCACAACTGCAAGAACCCCCTCCACACAGCTGATTCAAACTAATGATCAATGGCTCTTGTTACTTGCTCTTAAAGGAGAATTTTGGACTAAAGTTTTCTTACCTTTTCTATGACGTTATGATATCTTAGGATGAATGGTACAGTAGAAAAATTTCATAACTCCACCCCTGAGCCGCCACAGCTTAAAAGGTGCGCGGATAGGCCTTAGGTTAGATCACATATTTTAATAGCTTTTTTATTTAATTTTTTTGGTGAGATCTGACGTTCATAGTGACAGAACACTATGCGAGATTTCAATCTCGTCTAGCGAGACTTCTGTTTTTTTTATTTTTTTATTTATTTTTTGGGACAGTGTTCTGTCACTATGAACGTCAGATCTAAAAAAAAAAAAAAGAAAAAAAAGCTATTAAAATATGTGATCTAACCTAAGGCCTATCCGCGCACCTTTTAAGCTGTGGCGGCTCAGGGGTGGAGTTATGAAAATGTTCTACTGTACCATTCATCCTAAGATATCATAACGTCATAGAAAAGGTAAGAAAACTTTAGTCCAAAATTCTCCTTTAACAGCAGCCTAAGGACAGGTACACACTGTAGGACTTTTAAAGTGGTCGGGGAGTCATCTGATCGTTAAGCATTTCACACTACAGGAGTCTATTTCTTGAAATCGGCTGTCATATATCGTTGTGGTTTTCACACTATACGATTGATCGCCGACAAGGGATCACACACTGTAGGATAGTTCACTAGGATGCCGTCCAGACCCGATACATACATTTGTTTTTATTCCAATGCATTTTAACCGACGTCTCATGAAAACGTGCACGGCTCCCGTGATATATGCGCGAGACCGAGACAGGACGCTAATGATTGACATTAAATAATTAATTATCTATTTCTCTGTATGTCTCTCTCTCTCTCACTGAAACAAGTCAACCAGCTTACAAGCGACTTTGGGCTTGTTTTTCTGTAGAGTTGCTTGCAAATATTGGTTGCTTATTTGGCCTTGTTTCCTAATGTTGTTTAAGCCAGTGGTTTAACACATAATATGTATTTGTCCGAGATTTCGCGTGTAGCGCTCCCCCTCCCCCTCCCCTCATAAGTGACAAACAGTGCATGTGTGAGTGCCAGGACACTACATAGAGTGAATTCGTGAAAAAATTTAAAGTTTGGAGCGACAAAAATAGCCAAATTAGATTTATGCTCTAGGCTCCATTCTAGCTGAAGGGGTCTGCAGAATGGAGAACAGGGGCTTCTATGAGAATAGTCAACTGCATCAGGTATGTTGGTGAATGATTATAGGCAGACACAATATATATGTATTTGAGTCCAGATCTCTCCTTTAATACAGGACTGGACGGTAATATTGCGGTAGGGACTGTTTGTTGCGGTCAGGTCCAGCGACCCTCCCCTATAACCACAGTGGCTGTAATGTGCTCTCTTTGGCTGTAGAGAGCACATATTGTATGATACTGTATGATGTCCAGTCGGCAACAGAGCCAAATATCAAACCTGCTAGATGTCTAGAAACACTCGGGAACGCATCGCCGTGCGCTATTATCGTGGGTAGATCCACTCGCAGAGCCATTCACACACATCGAGCAATATGTCGCCGATCAAAACCCGATGATCCTGCATCAGATCGGGGGGTTTTGTCGGCGATCGCCAAAAAAGGTACCCGACAGCATAATCGGACCAAATATCCTACAGTGTGTACCCACCCTAACTCCTGTCCTGTGTTTCATACTGACTGGCTGCTGTGACACCTGCATCTTTGCATGGGGATTAATGTGAATCAGCTGTTTGGAGGGATATCTTGTAGGGTAAGTAATGTGACCCTTTTTGATTCCTGGCAGGTTGTGTTCTGCCACATTATTGTCGACTGATTTGATCCCTCAAATGAATTGAATGGCTGACAACAGGAAGTGATGCCCTCACCTTTGTTTCTACTCATTCAGCTATACAGCCTCCCCCATAGCTATCACCGTTATTTCTACTCATTCAGCTATAGGGCCTCCCCCATAGCTATCACCGTTATTTCTACTCATTCAGCTATACAGCCTCCCCCATAGCTATCACCGTTATTTCTACTCATTCAGCTATAGGGCCTCCCCCATAGCTTTAACCTTGATTACAGAAGCTGCTTTTCCATGCCTCAGATCAAATGGTGCCAAGAAGATCAGATGTAACATGCTGCCATGACAGCCACGGTCACTGAGTGAGTGTGTGTGTGTGTGTGTGAGTGTGTGCACGCACACACACGTGTGTGCGGATGGACATTTGTCCTGTGTGCGCATCAATTAGCTCGATGCACAACCGGTGTGGCGTCACACTCAGCTCAGAGTCTCTCTAATAGGCTCCATGCACAGCAGCCATATAATGGAAAGAAATTAGGCCTCTTCCGAACTTCCTTCACAGATGTTACCAATTATACTAATTCCATTCTGGTCAAACAGAGTCAGGGTGGTGATATAGTGCATGTTATCTCACTGGAAACACTCTGCTACACCAGGGGACCGTACCTATATTCCCCAGGTTCTATGTTCCCCAGGTTCTATGTTCCCCTCCCACCCCAAAAAAGGTTCTATGTTCCCCGGGTTCTATGTTCCCCGCTTAACCAAAAATGGGTTCTATGTTCCCCACTCATCCAAAAAAGGGTTCTATGTTCCCCACTCATCCAAAAAAAGGTTCTATGTTCCCCACTCATCCAAAAAAAAAGGTTCTATGTTCCCCACTCAACCAAAAAAGGTTCTAAAAAAGGTTCTATGTTCCCCACTCAACCAAAAAAAGGTTCTATGTTCCCCGCTCACCCAAAAATGCATGAAATGGTGAGACATTTAAAAGGTTTAAATACATGTATTTATACCCATCCAGTTTTTAAAGTGTCAAAATATGTTTTGAAAACTTATTTGACATGACTCAAAAACTATTTAGGGGTGTCACGATATATTAATTTCACGGTACATATGATACGATACACGATATTGGGCTCACGATATCGATACGATGTTATTATCATTTTTACTATCATCAACATTGGCCATCATCTTCAGTTTCAAAGTGCTTAATTTGTAAAGCATATAAAAAGAGTTACAACGTTTTTTACATACAAAAATAAATACTTATTATACTTATTATATACTTATTATATATACTTAATTAGACCTGCTAGTGGCGCTATAACAGGCCAATGTGAAATGGGTGGCATTTCTTCCTCGGCCTAGTGTGAATGTGCGTGTGAAATTTCACGGAAATTGCAAGCTGCGTTCATGATTCGAAGCATTTTGTTCAAAACGGACCTATCCTGCAAACTTTGGAAGCCAACCTTAGCCAATCAGGATGGAATATGGGAAATCGGACAGATCTGGGTTGATCACATGACTATAGAGATACTGTGTAACGATTTGCATGACGTTTGGATAAAATCTGTAGGAGTAATGTCAAAAAATGGGTTTTGCACAAATCGGCCTCCTGGTGGCGCTATAACAGGCCCATGTGAAAAATTTGGGGCAGAGGTTCTGAATTGGTATCGAGGGAGTGTGTGTGCACAGTTTCGCAGCGAGCGGGCCAATGGTGCCGGAGATTAGCTGGTAACACACGGACAGGACACACACACGGACAGACGGACGGACGGACGGACGGACAGGGGGTAAAACATACTCTCTCGCCATGCCTTTCGGCCTGGTGGAGACAATTATGCAAGCTTAAAGGACAACCCATTTTCACCCATTTTCAACATATCTTATCTCATATAATTGGTCCTTACCAATGCTTATTATCATATGGTACAATTTTTGTCCAAGATGGCCGCCAGGGGAAAGGGGCGGGCAAGTTTCTGATAGTAATTTCTCCCCATTATGTTCAGTTGTGTGTGTTCAGAGATGTTATTAATAATTTGAAATGATTAACTAGGTTCGATTCCCGCAGGGGACGCTGTGGGCGTTGGGGGTGTGTTCTCTCCTCCGCGTCATCAGTGCCCATACCCTAGGTGGGGTTGGCGAAAGGGCCTTTCTGTGTGGAGTTTGCATGTTCTCCCCGTGTCTCCTAGGGTAGGTACCCTCACAAAAACATGCAGTAATCCTGGTCACTATACTGCCTCCCCCTGGCCAGCTGGGGCGCCTGATGGAGGGGAAGGGAACTGGTTGGAATAACGTGTTCCTTCCACGCGCTACGTCCAACCAGGGAAACTCTCCCCTGTCAGGTGACAAGAAGGTCAGTTGGCTCTCATGCATTGAAGGAGGCATGAGCTCGGCCCTAGCCTCCCTAGGTTGGCAGAGGGAAGGTAGTGCCCAGGATTACATAGACAATTGGCACTGGGTGTAAAAAATAGGGTTACAAAATCGTGGGATAAAAATTTAGAGAAAAAAAAAATGTATGTTTCCTGCATTTTTGGGTGAGCGGGGAACATAGAACCTTTTTTTTGTTAATGGGGAACATAGAACCTTTTTTGGGATAAACGGGGAACATAGAACCCAGGGAACATAGAACCTTTTTTGATGTATGTTTCCTGCATTTTTGGGTGAGCGGGGAACATAGAACCTTTTTTTTGTTAATGGGGAACATAGAACCTTTTTTGGGGTAAACGGGGAACATAGAACCCAGGGAACATAGAACCTTTTTTGGTAAGGGGGGAACATAGAACCTTTTTTTTGGGGAACATAGAACCTGGGGAACATAGAACCTGGGGAATATAGGTACGGTCCCCTACACCAGTGGGGTCTCAAAGTGTGGTTTGGGACCCTCATGGTTCCTCGAGGGGGTTCCAAATGGCCCCTTACGGGTGCGTAACTCTGAGAGTGTACAAATGGAACCAAATGGACCCGTAAGGGGTCCTTGAAATATAATAAAAAGTTTGAGAACCACTGTGCTACACTAAATGGGACAGAGCCTTCATTAGTATCATTGGTAACACCTGTGAAGGAAGTAAGGAAGAGGCCCAAATTCTTTCCAATGTGGCTGCTTTGCATGGAGCCTGTTGGTTTGAAACCTCAAGTGTCCAAAACTGTTACTTTTCAGGTTTAAAATTCAAAAATAGCAAAAGAAGCTATTCTACAAGTAGCAGATCTACAAGCTCGAAACGCAGCGTTTCGCTCAGCGTTTCGAGCCTGTGGATCTGCTACTTTTGATGCCTTTGTGTGATGCTGTAGTATGCTCAAGATTCTACGAATGCCTTCTAAATCTGTAGTTCTCACACTTTAAAGAAGTTAAAAAATAGCCCTCCTCTGAGACACAGAGTGAGTGGACCGAAATGGTGTGATTTTATAATGAGCATTAGGGAGGACCAATCATATGAAGATTGAAAATGAGTGAAGTCGTCCGTTAACCTCATGTACATGCTGTATCTGCTGTGTCTTATGCTACGTGTATACATGTAGATATCGTGATATTTTATGTTCTCTTTGACATGCATATTAAGTAATCATCAGTTATTCTCTTGCAGACACAATTATTACAGTTAATACTTCCCCAGCCGTGCTATTCTTAACATGACTCTATGTTCCTCCACAGTGCTGCTACTTTTCTCTTCTATCAGATTGCTAATTGCCAACACCTGGTGTGTCAGGTGGAAGTGTGTCAGAGTGTCTCACAGCCTCTGCCTGAAGACTAAAACCTAATATCTCCCCCAACCAGGGGAGGATTCCCTCTTAGGCTAGTGGTTAAGATGTTTCTGAGGTTCGAATCTCAGGTGTTACCTAGGCGCACCGTAGATATATATACACATACATATTGCATTGGCTGCTGCTGCTCATTGAAACGATGCATCAACAAAGCCGCCATATTGGTTAGTTAGAGCAAACTGTGCCTTCTAATGCATTGTACAGTAGGCTATTACCCCATGTATGTCTATTGAAGCAGTAGGTCTCGTCTACACTATTAACCCATTAAGACCGGGGGCATCTGTCTTTTTTTTTTTTTTAACCATTCATTCACTTTTGGCTATTCAAAAATAGCGAGCTCAGCTTGTAGATCTGCAATTTTTTTGAAAAATCATGAAAATGTGTGCAAATCTTTGAATAAATATATTTTTAAAGCGAACATTTTTAACTCAAATCTTTTGCTTCTGGGGGGTCCCTGGAACTAAATATTTTGAGATGGGGGTCCGCGGCCTAATACATATAATTTTGGGGGTCCTTGACATGAAAAGGTTTGAGAACCACTGATATTATAGCAACATAAGTGTTTCAGAAAACTGTTTTTACTTGAGTAAAAGTACAAAAGTATTGGTATCAAAATGTGCTTAAAGTACCAAAAGTAAAAGTACTCAATATGCAGAATGTCCCATTTCAAGTTTTCAAATGTATAAAGATTCTTTGAAAATAGCAGATCTACAAGCTCACATGCGTCGTATTGAGACCCATTGTGAGCTTGTAGATTGGCTGTTTTCAAATGGCCGAAATGTATGTAGGGCTGAAGTGGGTAATGTATGTTTCGTAATAATAATCCAAATCTACAAAGTAGCTAGTAACTAGTAACTAAAGTTTTCAAATAATTGTAGTGGAGTAAAAGCACAATATTTGTCTCTGAGATGTAGTGGAGTAGAAGTAAAAGTATTGAAAATTGGAAATACTCCAGTAAAGTAAAAGTACCTCAAAATTGTACTTAGGTACAGTAAATGTAGGCAACTTAGTTACTTTACACCACTGCTAAGTTTAATGTAGAGTAAGAATCTTTGTTAGTTGACATCCAGTTAATACAATCACAATTTGTTTGTTTAACCCATTCAGACCTGAGGCCGATTCTACAAAATGCCTTCTAAATCCTTGTTAGAAGACATGTTGCTATATTAGTGGTGCTCAAATGGCCCGGACCGCTGGCCTAGCGGTTTGAGTCCCGTTCCTGACGATCTTTTGCTGCATGTCTCTCCCCATCTCTCTCCCCCTGTTTACTGTCCATCTCCAGTGTACACTATCAACCCCTAAAATTAAATGTATTCGTCCCCGGACCCTCCATCTCAAAACATTTTGTTCCAGGGACCCCCAGAAGCAAAGATTTTAGTAAAATAATTAGACATTCAAAGATTTGCACAATTTTTTTCAAAAATAGCAGATCTATAAGCCTGGCACAAATTGACGTGCCGCCCATGAGCATGTATATCTGCTATTTTTGAATAGCCAAAGTATAAAATAATGGCTAAAATTACACTGCTGCTTTCCTGATTTTAATTGGTTAATCTGACCAATGTTTATTGACTTCATGACCTGCTGTTGCCAGGCGGGTTACGGTCAGGGATCCAGACTATTTTAGCTGTGTCTTACTGTACACTAGACCAGTGGTTCTCAAAGTGGGGTACGGGGACCCCCAGGGGTACCTGAGGGAGTTCCAAGGGGTCCCCAGCTAAATGATAAAAAGTTAGGAACCAAATGGACCCATTTGTACACTCTCAGAGTTAAATTGACATTGATTTTACAATAACAATTGGGGTCCCAGAGATAGAAATGCCATGAAATGGGGGTCCGTAGCCTAATGTCAAACTGGGCGTCCTTGACATTAAAATGGGAGGCCTTGGCACATCTTTTCAAATTGGGATCTGTGGGCTATTAAGCGTCAATTTGGGGGTCCTTGACATGAAAAAGTGGTTAACCTTCACTGGATCAGGGCCCATGCACTCCGACATCATGAAGGCGATCGCAGCCCAACCCTGACCACGGTGATGATCGACCAATTATGTTCCGGCTTGGATCATGGAACCAACGTAGCATATTTTATTTATTTATGTATTTATTTATTGGTATCACTATGATACTATGTTTCAAATATCCTCTATGTCGGGGTGGAAGCCTCCTATGTCCCAAACTGTTACTTTTCACGATTTAAATTAAAAAATAGCAAAAAAATTGCAGATCTACAAGCTCATACCGCAGTTCGAGCTTGTAGATCTGAAATTGTTCATGCTTTTGTGCGACTCTGTAGTATGATCAAGTGGGACATTCATTTACGAAAAAAACACAAAACAGTAGAATATGGAGATAAATAGGTTTCTGTCCGACAGCAACGATACGAATGTCATATCCTCATTTAAATCTGAGTGTTTTGCCTATTATTTGGGGGCCCCACTTGCAATACCCTCAAGGCCCTCCAGTGGGCCCCAGACCACAGGTTGAGAATCACTGTACTAGAAGTGTTTTCGTGTATACTAGACCTTAAAACGGCAGTTTTAATCTGGTACGGTGCAAGCCAGTTCTGCAATACCTGTCGTACCCATTGTCAAGAGTACCCGTCGTACCCGTCCAAAACTGTTATTTTTCAGGATTCAAAAGTATTTTTTTTACTTAAAGAGGTGATGGTTTTGCACTTTTTCTGTTTTTCATGTGTCTATGAGGTTGATAGAACTTTATTAAGCCCCCTGGTGGTGGTTTTATGGTGTTTTATGTCTTCTCTGACTATTTTGAGTTTCTACCTGGAGGCTGAAACCTTGAGGGTCAAACGTGCCAATAGAGAAACAGCGCTTTAGTGACATAGTGAATCAATACCCTCCCCCTCATTATCATAACACAACAGGTGTGGGCATGAGGAGGAGGAGGGACTAGGACAGGTGGGTGGTGCTAAGGTGGTGGAGGAGGTGCTAAGGTGAGAACCAGGTTTACTTAATGAACTGGAGGCGTGTCCACATAAAAACATAATTTTAACAATTTCTGTACACTTTTTTGAAAAAGATCTTCCTCCTAGTATAACCATAATACCTGATAATTATGTTTTAGGGGGGGGGGGGGGGATCAATGAAAATCACGGCACCCCTTCTTTAAGTAAAAGTATCAATACTGCAATGTAGGATTACTCTGTTACACGTAAAATAGTCTGGAATTCAAAAGTAGCAAAAGCAGCAGATCTACAAGCTCTAAGATGATCAAGTTAAACTACGGTGATAAGAGGTTTCTGCCCGACAAACGCTATGCACCATATATATACGCCCACTGTCCACCCACCCACAATACAATGTTAATGGATATGACGTGTCAGGTTCTAAATGTGCTAAACCAGTGCTTTTCAACCCTTTTCATATCAAGGTCCATTATCTATTTGGCATTTGAGCCACGGAACCACCATTTTTATGAGATTTAGACTCTCAGACACAAAACTTAGGATATTGTGTTGTCGTTTGGATGATATTTTGTCCACAATTCCATGCTGTATTGATGTTGGTGCCATAGGAGAGATAACAGGCAAACGTTGATCAAAATAGCAATTCTTCTACATTCTGTAATTGCGTAGACTTCTTCTTGTAAATTAAGTAATGCAGATGTTTAACAATAATGTAACTCGTGAGAGTGTTAAAATGAAACCAAATGGACCCTTACGGGTCCATTTGGTTTCATTTTACGCTCTCAAGAGTTAAAGATCTAATAAGGGTCCGTTTGGTTACCAACTCTCCATCATTTAGCTGGGGACCACCTGGAACCCCCTCAAGGACCACTGGTGGTCCCCAGGACCACTGGTTGAGAACCACTGAGCTAAACCCTGGTGTTAAGTATGTACATGTAAATGTTGCAGTGTCAATGAATGACAGTTTCACACACGCACATGCACATGCACATGCACATGCACACGCACACGCACACACGCACGCACGCACGCACGCACGCTCGCACGCACGCACGCACGCACGCACGCACGCACGCACGCACACACACACACACACACACACACACACACACACACACACACACACACACACAGACAGACAGGCATGCAGATGTCTCGGTTCAATAAATCAATACTTTGTCTTCAAAGCTAAGTACTTGTGTTGCTTTTGTCCCTTTGTAATGTAAAGGGTGGGGGGGAGGGGGAGCATTCAGTGAAATGGATTTGGGGGGGGGGGGGCGGCCATAGCTGAATGGGTAGAGAGGTGGACAGCGAAACCGAAGGTCCTACCAGCAGTGGTGGAAAGTAACTAAGTACATTTACTTAAGTACAATTTTGAGGTATTTGTACTTTACTTGAGTATTTCCAATTTCAAACACTTTTACTTCTACTCCACTACATCTCAGAGGCAAATATTGTACTTTTACTCCACTACAATTATTACTTTAGTTACTATTTACTTTTCACATATAAATGATTACATTATGAAACAAACAAACCCCTTAGCTGCTCCCCCAGTCCCCTAGCGCTCATCACAGCCATCTGACCAAACTGAAAACTTCACCCATGGGGAATAATTATTATTAAAAACAACATGTAGGAAACAATCCCGTGACCCAAAAATGGGTCCCGATCCACTATTTGGGAAACACTATCCTAAATGTACCATGTTCAACTGTACAGCCTATTCCTATTCACTATAGAGCGTGGAAGGGGGTCCTCAGAGTTAGGCCTACTACAGGGGGAGGCACCAAATATTTGTGTGATACGATTGCTTTGCATTAACCACTTGAAGCCCATTTGCCCTGTTCAAGGGCAAAAATGTCTGATCTACTCTTTTCGGCAAAGAGGTTTGGTGTAGAGGGGGGGGGGGGGGGGAGAGCAGGAAAAGTACAGATCCAAAGGTCATTAAGTTTACTAATAATTGAGGGTTTAAGTGGTTGAATGAATCAAACAAACAAATTAATAGGAAATATTATGTGTAAACAAACACACACAAAAACATTCATTTACACAACACTGATGATATAGTGCTGTCAAACAAGTCTATGAAATCTATGAAAAGGTATTAATCTGCAACACAATTGTATACAATATGTATTGGGGGGTCCCTGCTTCATTTCTCTCTCAAATAAGCGGTCCAAGGTTTCATTCCATGATTCCCTGGATGCTCAACCATACCTGTGTATTTCATATAGCTCTTACACTAGTATTAGGACTACTAATACAATGACAGTTATCGGAATAAACATCACATGCATCATGTTAGTTAGTTAGTTAGTTTGTTTGTTTGTCTCCTCTTAGGATGTGCTACTAGCAGGCTAACACACACACACACACACACACACACACACACACACACACACACACACACACACACACACACACACACACAGCTACTGAGTTATTAAAAGAAATACAATCCTCTTAGAGAGAGAGAGAGAGAGAGAGAGAGAGAGAGAGAGAGAGAGAGAGAGACAGAGAGACAGAGAGACAGAGACACACGCAGAGAGAGAGAGAGAGAGAGAGAGAGAGAGAGAGAGAGAGAGAGAGAGAGAGAGATGAGAGAGAGAGAGAGAGAGAGAGAGAGAGAGAGTGAGTGAGTGAGTGAGAGAGTGTGTGTGTGTGTGTGTGTGTGTGTGTGTGTGTGTGTGTGTGTGTGTGTGTGTGTGTGTGTGTGTGTGTGTGTGTGTGTGTGTGTGTGTGTGTGTGTGTGTGTGTGAGAATGTGTATGTGTGTGTGTGTGTGTGTGTGTGTGTGTGTGTGTGTGTGTGTGTGTGTGTGTGTGTGTGTGTGTGTGTGTGTGTGTGTGTGTGTGTGTGTGTGTGTGTGTGTGTGTGTGTGTGTGTGTGTGTGTGCAGTAGCTGAGATGATAGGTGACAGCTATAGGTTGATATGAGTAGGCCTAGATACTATACTGTACATGTCTGTGATTAATTAATTCATGCAATAATAAATGAATCTAATGATAACATTAATGTCATATAGTAATGGCGCAGAGAGAGCATGCGCAGCACTCAGTCTTCAACGCGTTAATTAATTCACAATGAAGCAGAATTATTTACAACACTGAGAATCATAATCCACACACCGTCTACCCGTCAGATGTAAGATGGACGCATTGCCGTTACACCACAACCAGAGTCCTATGGAATTATGTGACTCCAGACCGAAAACGATTAAAGTAGCCAGTTAATTAGTAGTAATAATAATAATATTATTATTAATAATAATAGCAACCAGTAACCATATGTGACCTGGTTACAATAAACACCAACCATCCTCTCTCTTCAGAGCCTCTGGATGGTAACAGGATAAGTGGACACCAAGGAACAGTGGTGTTAAATTGACTACTTCCACAAAATGTTAAAACATATATATATATTTGGAAAATGTTTTTAAGTAAAGTAAAGTAGCCTATACATGATTAGAACGTGCCGACAATTAAGGTCTAATATTTCTACAATTGCTACAAATTGCAAAAAAAAAAAAAAAAAAACCTGTAGGCCTACATCCAGTCATTTTGGGGCATAAACAAGAAGTTGAAGGATACTATTTAGTCTGATAATGATCTACCATGCATGTTCACATCATGTATACTTTACATTACTTAAGACCATTTTCCAAATGGACAAAAATAGCCAATTTTACACGAGGTGCCCAGATGTCCCTGTAGTGCCCACGTAATTCAATAGGTCACTAATATGGGTGTAACAGCGGTAACGTAAGTGTTATTCACTTGACGAACGGTGTGTTGAAATGAGAGCGGACCCGCCGTCCTTCATAAAGCATCCATGTGTAAATGAAACATAAAGGCCATAAAATAAACATTTTAACACGTATACATTAATCCAATACATAAACACACACATTCCCCACATCGTCTGTATTTAAAGGCCAACGGCGGCCGTTCTTCCTTCCAGTACAAACCTGCTTTAAAGGATAGGCCTATTTCACTTTAAAAAATAAAATAAACATACAAATATATAGGCCTATACAAAATAAATGAAAAAAGGAATGGAAATACCATTACTTTTTTCATTTATTTGTATACAGATTTTATTTGAACGTTTATTTAATTTGAAAGTGAAATATCCTTTAAACGGAGATATTCTTTTTTTTAAACATGATCCTGTCCTTTCCTTACCTTCTCCTGGGCTCTGCTGAGTCGTTTCTGGACGTTTTTGGCGAAGATTCCCGTCTTATTTCTGCCATGATGGCGTGAGATCATATATAGAGCTGTGATGTAATTTTAGTGTTTCTATTAAATGATGATGATGAAGAAGAAGGGGAAGGAGAGAGAGAGGGGGAGAGAAGAGAGAGAGAGAGAGAGAGAGAGAGAGAGAGAGAGAGAGAGAGAGAGAGAGAGAGAGAGAGAGAGAGAGAGCGAAAACCCGAGAGGAGACCCGAAGGCTTCAGCACCAGGACAGCGACCGTGGGGGAGGGGCCGTGGGGGGAGTTCTTAAAGAGACAGTACGCTATTTGAACGCTGTGGGAACACGCCATAACGAAATGTACAGTGGTGGGAAAGTAACTAAATACATTTACTCAAGTACTGTACTTAAGTACAATTTTGAGGGGTTTGGAGTATTCCCAATTTTCAGTACTTTTACTTCTCCACTACATCTCAGAGGCAAATTTTGCTCCAGGACAATTATTTGAAAACTTTAGTTACTAGTTGATTATCATAGCAAAACATACATGAACCACTTCAGCCCCTATTAGTCCATGAGCCAGACAAGATTTCATTATCGAAAGAGTGGGCAAAACCATACCTATATTAAATTGTTCATAGGGTCAATACGAGTAAATAAATATATATATATGCTTTTTCATGGTTATCACACATTTAGCTATTTTCCCCATACGTACATGACAGGTGAAAAAATGACAAAATTTAAAAAAGAGTTATCATAATGAAACTTCCTGAGTTGATTACTTACATGAAGCAGGGACGTGCTGGCCACTGGGAAATTCGGGAAAATTCCAGAACGGCCGCGCCATTTACGGGCCGCCAGACGGCCGGTGGGCCACCCAAAAAAAAAAAAAAAAAAAAAAAGTTTATTTTTTATAAAACATTTTTTTCTCTCCCGTTCCCGATTATTACGGTAATTTCCGGGTCGCGCGGCCCAATTATTAGTTACGTTACTGTTTTACTGTTGGGCTGGGAGCAGTGCCTTGGGAAGCAGTGGCGTAATTTACATAGGGTTGCTGGATTAAAACGCGCGCCCCCCCCCCCCCCCCCCCATGCAAATTAGGCATTACGAAAATATGCCCGAATTTGTATAACTTTCCAGAATCAACATTGGACAAAGCCAGAGTGAACATTCTTATTTCATTTTGTTAAGATGTTGGAGTCAAAGGTTTTTAACGAGGGAATATTCAATATCTGGCTCAATTTTGGGGCTCTGGCTCATGGACTAAATGCCTAATTTGCATATTTAAATACACAATTTCAGAAAACTTGTAATACGATAAATCATTGTCTTCATGCAAGTAATCAACTCAGGAAGTTTCATTATGATAACTATTTTTTAAATTTTGTCATGTTTTCACCCGTCATGTACGTATGGGGAAAATAACAAAATGTGTGATAACCATGAAAAAGCTACTCCTGTGGAGAGGTTATCATATATTTATTTACTCGTATTGACCCTGTGAACAATTTAATATAGGTTTCGTTTTGCCCACTCTTTCGATAATCATTGCTCAATTTTGGGGCTCTGGCTCATGGACTATATATACATTTCGTTCATTTGAAAATAGCCGATGTACAAGCTCACATTGTGAGCTTGTATATCTTTAAAAACATATCAAATCATCAATCATAGCTGTCTTGTAGATATGTATACATTTGAAAACTTGTATTCTGCATGAGTACTTTCTACTTTTGGTACTTTAAAGGGATAGTTCACCCCCAAAATGACGTTTTTTCTATCGATTAGTCAACCAATGGAGACTTGAATTCATGGATATATATATATTTTTTTTGTCGCATTCCTAATCCAATAATTTGATGACCAGCAGCGGTTCCGGTAGGAGACACAAAGAGTCTCCTTTGTGTCTCCTACCGGATCCGCTGCCTACCGGTCCGCTGGTCATCAAATTATTGGCTTAGGAATGAGACAAACCAAAAAATATCCATGAATTCAAGTCTCCATCCATACTAATCGATAGAAAAAAAGATTATCTTTTGGGTGAACTATCCTTTTAAGTAAAGGGATACCAATGCTTTTGTACTTATACTCAAGTCAATTTTGAATTCCATACTTTCACTTGTAACTGAGTATTTCTACATTGCAGTATTGATACTTTTACTTGTGGAAAAAAATGTGAGTACATTTTCCACCACTGGAACCTGATAATCCATCGTATGGGTTTACATTGCCCTCTAGCGGCCAAACACATTAATTGCCAAAATATGTCATGCACAAGAACTTACAGTAGTTCTACTCGATGTGACATTACAATTACAAATGAAAGTATTATGAACACTAGAGCAACGAGAAAGGTCCTCTTGATAAGGTTTGTTTTTACTGACATTAACATACACTTAAACTTCTTAAAGAGACCCGAGGGACTTTGTCCACGTTATTTCCAGTGGTGGAAAAAGTATTCACATTTTTTAGTAAAAGTATCAATACTGCAATGTAGGAAAAAGTCTGGAATTCAAAATTTACTTGAGTAAAAGTACAAAAGTATTGGTATCAAAATGTACTAAAGTACCAAAAGTAGAAGGTACTCATTATGCAGAATGTCTCATTTCACAAGTTTTCAAATGTGTAAAAAATATTTTGAAAATAGCAGATCTACAAGCTTGTAGATCTGCTATTTTCAAATGGCTGAAGTGGTTAATGCATGTTTTGTAATAATAATCAAAATCTACAAAGTAACTAGTAACTAGAGTTTTCAAAGAATTGTAATGGAGTAAAAGTATAATATTTTCCTCTGATATGTAGTGGAGTAGAAGTAAAGGTACTGACAATTGGAAAAGTAAATATACCTCAAAATGCTACAGTCCTTGAGTAAATGTACTTAGTTTCTTTTCTTTACACCACTGGTTATTTCAGCCTACAATAAGCGACTCTTGACCCCGATTGTGACATTCGGTAGGTGGTTTGAAGACACCACTTTTGGTGTAACACCTTACAATCGCTTTTCCCCAATATTTCACAATCTTTTTCCCACAATGGACGAGCTGTCACTGCTCACACGTTGTGGTGTCGCAGTGGTGCATTTACTACAATTTATTCAATTACTATACTTAAGCAAAAGGTTGTCCTGGAAGTAGCAGCAGAGGTTAAAAGGTCAGATATAGATACAGGGTTTGTTCACTTTGTTTAAATGTCTTTAAGTGCCTGTGAATGCTGCCTTGGTCCACTTGGGGGCAGCAGAGGGCTTTGAGAGTGTGAAAGACACTGAAAACACTGGTGCCACTCAATACAATGACATTCCATTAAATGTGCTGGTTTATTGTTTTAATTGTCATAAAACCTAAGGAAACCATATTAAGTGTACAAACACCTAAATACCTCGTTGTATTATGATGTATCTTTTATTTAGGTAATACCTAAACAAAAGATACATCATAATACAACGAGGGGAATACCTATTATTATTATTATTTATTTATTTTTAATCAATAATTATTATTAACTATTAAGTAAGCCTTGCTATCTCCTGTAGCGTGAGGTAGCTTAATGTACAAGTACACCCCCTGGACATGACCAGTGATGTAAAGTAACTAAGTACTTTTACTCAAGTACTGTACTTAAGTTCAATTTTGAGGTTTTTTTTTTTACTTTACTGGAGTATTTCCAATTTTCTGTAATTTTACTACTACTCCACTACATATCAGAGTCAAATATTGTACTTTTATTCTAGTTACTAGTGAAGTATCGTTTAAAACATGGGCACGGTATACTTCTCCTTTGCCCCATATGCATTTTGGCCATTTGAAAATAGCCTATTTTCAAACAATTTGTATACATTGTATACACTTAAAAACTTGTGAAATGGGACATTCTGCCTAATGAGTACTTTCTACTTTTGGTACATTAAGTACATTTTGATTCCAATACTTTTGTACTTTTACTCAAGTGAATTTTGAATTCCGGACTTTCACTTGTAACAGAGTACCTACTTCTACATTGCAGTATTGATACTTTTACTGAGGTAAAACATTTGAGTATACCTTTTCCACCACTGCTAGTATGTCACAAACGTCTAGCTCTAGACCGCTGATGCCAAAGTGGAACCCACCCTTTGCCAAAGGGAATATTAGCCTAGCGGGGACATTGACCCGTGCTCCGTGATTTTGACACTCACATTACATCCTGTAGGACGTGGGGCTCGCTTCATCGCGAGGTCACTGACCTCACTCTCTGTCCTCCTAGGGACCCTGATATGAAATACATTGATACTCATCGTCTCTGTTGGGTGGAAACCTCGAAATGGTTTCCACCCGAGGGTGGCCATTTTTTCCACCCAAAATGTCCAAAACTGTTACTTTTCAGGGTTCAAATACAAAAAATTGCAAAAGTAGCAGATCTACAAGCTCGAAAAGCATATCAAGTAGGACGTCAATTTACGAAAAAGCCCGGAATAAAAAAATCACTTTAGTAGAAGTACATAAGTATTGGCACCAAAATATACTTAAAGTACCAAAAGTACTCAAAGTACTCATTATGCAGAATGTCCCATTTCAAGTTTTCAAAATGTATAAACATCTTTTGAAAATAGTCAATCTACAAGCTCACAAAACGCCGCGTTGCGAGCTTGTAGATTGCTGTAGCTTGTAGATTTGGTGTAGAGGGGAAAAAGGAGGGGACCAATTACAGACACCTTTTGGGAGGAGGGTTTAAAATGTTAATCCTAACCTAACCCCTTAATAAAACCATTAAAATAAATGGTTCTTTTTAAAAACGGTGGCCTGGGTGGTTCTGTTCTGGAATCAGAAATATGTCTACACTCAAGGGCGCCGATACTGTGGGTGCCTCGGGGCTAAAGCACCCGGAAGAAATGACGAGCACCCAGTGGGCGAGGGGTCGCGCAGCCGCACGCTCATACTTATTGGACGTCTTGTCAGTAAGAATACTCTGAAGATTCTTGCAGGGGCCCTCATACAAGGTTATTATGATTATGCATGCACTTCATGGTATCACAACACCTCCAAGGCCTTAAAAACAAGGCTCCAGAGGGGCACGGTGGCACAGTCGGTAGTGCTGTCGCCTCACACCTCAGACGCTGTGGGCACTGGGGGCGTGTTCTCTCCTTCGCGTCATCAGTGCCCATACCCTAGGTGGGGTTGGCGAAAGGGTCTTTCTGTGTGGAGTTTGCATGTTCTCCCTGTGTCTCCTAGGGTAGGTACCCTCACAAAAACATGCAGTAATCCTGGTCACTATACTGCCTCCCCCTGGCCAGCCGGGGCGCCTGATGGAGGGGAAGGGAACTGGTTGGAATAACGTGTTCCTTCCACGCGCTACGTCCAACCAGGGAAACTCTCCCCTGTCAGGTGACAAGAAGGTCAGTTGGCTCTCATGCATTGAAGGAGGCATGAGTTCGGCCCTGGCCTCCCTAGGTTGGCAGAGGGAAGGTAGTGCCCAGGATTACATAGACAATTGGCACTGGGTGTAAAAAATAGGGTTACAAAATCGCGGGATAAAAATTTAGGAAAAAAAAAAGAAAACAAGGCTCCAAACATCCCAAAACAAACTAGTAAGGCTACTTCTTGGCCTCAATCACAAAACTGCATCTAACCCCTGCTCATTTTGCTAGGATTGGATGGCTTAGGGTTGAGGACAGAGTACAGCAACTTGCTATGGGCCTGGTCTTCAAGATACACCACAACATTGGGATCCCCCTGTATTTGTCTAAATACTTCCTAAAAGTCCATGATCATAACACCAGAGGCAGCTCCACAAATCATGTGCAACCCAGATTTGGCTCAACAAAGGGAATGAACTCGTTCTCATGCTATTCATCAAAAATGTGGAATGCCCTACCAAAAGGAGTAAAGGAGTGTAAAACCCTACTCACTTTCAAAACTGCCCTAAAGATACACCTTCAGGAGGCTGCAATTCGAAAATGGCCCCTGTCTAAGTCTTAACCTACCCCCCCCTACCCCCCCATTTGTTTTTCTTCTCTTGTACATTTTTTTCACTCTTCATACCAGTAACCTGTAAGCTGATTGTATGACGTTCTGTATAGTAGTGTGTATATCTGTATATCTCTTATATGTCATCATGATTTGTGTGCATGGGGATCTCATCTTAAACAAGCTCAGTGCTTAATGAGTCTCCCAGTTTAGTAGACCTTGTATTGTGAATTTTGCACGTCCATGTACTGATGTTCTCATGTCTTACTAAATAAAGTACATCAATCAATCAATACTCGCAGGCGCTCCCATTTGTTTATGTTTTGCCGGCTCCAGGCTTTGTCTTCACCTAGCAGGTAAATTAACCAAATTAAAGTTACAAAACCCCCCCAAAAAAGTAAAATATCCGCCCAGAAACCGAAAATTTTCGGGGCACCCAATAGAGCTGACAAATATCGGCGCCCCTGCACTGGTTCGTCACTCTGAAGAACCAGTTTTGGTTCCAGTTGGCGCCTTAATTTCTCTGTGTGTAGGGATCCTGGACTCAGGAAAGACCCACTTTGAGGACAAAGTCTACCCTCTTTTAAATCACTTATCAGACCATGTTTTTAAAGACTATCTTTGAATATTTAAATCCATGCTCTGATTGTGTCTATCGCTTTATTGCTCTTCATTGTGTTTTCTTTTATGTGTTCTTTTATGTTTGCATTTGATCTGTCTGGCTGTACTGTAAAACAGGGTTTTGATAGGTGCTTTACTTTACTTTATTTGTTTATTTAGACAGGACAGAGCATATTAATGAACGTCACATGAACGTAAATACACCGGATTTAGCAACGATGCTAATTTTCATCCGCAGTCCTCACACAAAACATAAAATCAGCTACTTGATCTGATGAGCTTTAACTGTTATGTCAGAAAGATGTGCTGTGTCAACATTTCTCTACTGGCTGTCCTGACTTCCTCATCTCCAGCTGAGTGTTTCCAACAAGGTCAACGCACTTTAACTGTTTGCAGCATATCTTCCCTGTTGACTTAATTACCCGTTAGCCTCCCATTCACTATCTACCCTGTCTGTTATGCTGGGTCTATTTGAGGAAAAGACCGACAGTGAACTCTTGGTGTGTCAAGTGAATTGATTTACAGTGACATTAAACTACCTACTGTTTATATATCATTAAATGTTGGATGTCTACAGCTTAACAACATCCAATAGTGTCTCAGTGCTATAACCTTCCTTTAATTCATACTAATGTAGAATTTCTGTCCAGCATTATTAAAGTGGTTTGTTGTTTTTGTTGCATTATACTGCACTACATTATCCTAACACTGCATAATACTGACAGGAGGCTATACTTTTTATGTGCTGGATGTTATCCACCTGCACAAAAAGCATCCAATTTACTGCAGCCATTTTCTTTTTGCAACCTACTTTTTCACCTGGAGTGGTTAATGTCTGAAATAACATATCTTGTCAAACAAGTCTATGAATCTATGGAATCTATAATAAAGTTTAATATGCAATACAATTTATACAGTATACATACCACCAAACCCCCTTTCGCGGTCGTGCGATGGGTCAGTCAGTCAGTCAGGCAGGCGGTAGACGGTCAGGCAGGCGGTAGACGGTCAGTTGGGCGGTCAGGCGGTCCGTCCGTCCGTCCGTCCGTCCGTGCGTGCGTCCGTGCGCCCGTCCGCAGCTTATTTCACAAACCACTTCAGTGATCAGTGTCAGATGTCTTGTGCACGCTGCCAGCAGGCCAAAGAACTCAATCGCAAAATATTATCTTGTCTGTCAATGAAACCTCTGTTGTTATTGTTGTTTTAGTGAATGTATTACCTCAGACCCGCCTTCTGTACAGGATATGAGATCAGATCAGAGTAAGTCTGACCCCTGTCTTGCCCAAATAAGGAGTTCCACACTGATGTCATGTTATATGATGTTAGTTTTGCTCATATATGGAGTTGTGTTTGTGTGGCTGTACCAATATAAGTGTTAGTGTGTGCAACATCACTGCATTGTTTTACAGAGACTTGAAGACTTAACTTTCATCCACTTTGTTCTTGTTGTCCAAAATGTTACACTGGACCTTGGATCTGAACAGAGGAACAAAGAGATCCTTCGATGCTGCTGTAGCGGTGGAACACAATCTGTACTCCTTTGGAGGGTACTGTAACTTGAATGACAGGGACCAGATTGCAGTGCATGTCTTCAATACAGTATCTTTGAGATGGATTCAGTTGCCTCCTGTGACAACTGGAAGAGGAGAACATACACCTGAGGTTCCCTTCAATTGTGTGTTCCACACAGCTGTACTCATTGACGATATCATCTACATCTGGGGCGGTGTAGTGCATTTTCAGATAGAGGAGGTTGGCGACTTAATTAATATCTGGGGGCAAGACTCCAACATGCTTTATGCATTTGATGTCGACACCCACAGATGGTTAAAGCCCAGTGTTTCTGGGAGAGTTCCAGAGGGGAGGAGGAACCATTCAGCCTGTGTCTTGGGGAAGGTCATGTATATCTATGGAGGATACAACAAGCTGACTGGACACACTAATGATATGTACAAGTTGGACACCACCACAATGGTCTGGTCTTTAATTAACACCACAGGCACACTGCCACCTGTTTCATCACAACACTCTGCCACCATCATTGGGACAAAGATGTTTGTATTTGGGGGCTATCCGCACCACGACAACAACATCAGAGTGTTTGACACAGAGACCCACTAGTGGCGGAGCACGCCTTCTGCACAGCTTCTTCCTGAAGGACACTGGAATCATTCAGCCTTTACTTACAATGGAGAGCTGTACATATTTGGTGGATACAATAGTCAATTGAAGAAGTACTTCACTGATGTGTGGAGATTCAATCCAGAGACCTTCTCCTGGAAGAAGGTTGAGCCCAAGGGGAAACGCCCATTGAAGAGTTGTATGTCCTGTTGCATGGTGGGAGATCATATCATCCTCTTTAGAGGATACAGAGACAAACCCAGTGTCCTGTACATGCTAGACTTGAATCCTAGTCTTAAGACGATATGTAAGCTAGCAGTTATTCAGTACGATCTGGAGCAGTGGGAACTTCCACATGACATCAGGTGGGAACTGGCAGCCATGACAGCAACTGAAAAAAATTGTAAATAATGACAACTGTGTTGTCTTTGGTGGATTATAATCAATTATAACACCAGTCAGTTTTCAGGCTGTCTCTTGATGCAATGTAACATCATAAGTACAGAGACAGTTAGACTTTCATCTCTGGCAGCTTGTTTGTAAAGGATTTAGACATTTTTTTCAGTAAATATGCCATGTAGTTGCATAGACCTTTAACGGCTGGTTATACATGTTGATATAAAAATGTGCATCTTCCTCCCTACAGTACACTTTATGGGTTGTCGAGTGATGTCAGCTGCTCCACACTCGACCCCTCCCCCGCCCCTCACACCACCCTGCCTCCATGGCTGACCACACCTACAATGCCATGTCATTTCATACCCTGAAAAAAAGGAATAGGGGGCCTTTATACATTTGTAGAACCTTAGACTTCAATAAGAATAAAATGTAAGCGCAATTATTTCATTAGAGAATTAAAATATGAAAAACAACTAACAATTAAAACAATAGCACAAGTAAATATTACGTGTACTGTAACTAGTTACTTTAAGAAATCTAGTTTTAAAGGAGTAATTAGTAATGTAACTAGTAAATTATGATTCTTCCCGAGTATCTTTCCTAACACTGCATAATACTGACAGTAGGTAATACTTTGTATGTGTTGGAAGTTTTCCACCTGCACAAAAAGCACCTAATTTACAGTAGGTAAAAAAATTGTAACTAATTTTTCACCTGCCAGTGAGGAGCCCCCACTGGGAGGAAGTAGCCTCCCATCCTACTCCCTTTCAATATTCCCCACTGACAGGTGCTGCCCCCAGCCTGTTGGAGGTACCATACTGTACATAGCGGCTAAGATCACCCTCCCCACCTGAATTTCAAACGTGGCCAATTGTGTTCATTTTTCTTTTTTGCTAAATCTTTTATCCCACGATTTTGTAACCCATATTCTTTTCACCCAGTGCCAATTGTCTATGTAATCCTGGGCGCTACTCTCCCTCTGCCAGCCTAGGGAGAGCCCGGAACTGAGCTCATGCCTCCTTCAATGCATGAGGAGCTAGCAAGCCGCTTCTTATCATCTGACGGGGCCGTTTCTCCGGTTAGACGTAGTGCGTGGAAGGAACACGTTATTCCAATCAGTTCCTTTCCCCTCCATCAGGCGCCCCGGTTGACCAGGGGGAGGCAGTTTAGAGACCAGGATTACAGCATGTTTTTTGTGAGGGTACCTACCCTAGGAGACACAGGGAGAACATGCAAACTCCACACGCCAATTGTGTTCATATAGATGCTTTGCGAAACTGGATGGACCGCGCTGGATTCAAACCGCTAAACTCTGCGGTGGAGGACCTGCACGACCCGAGCGCCCACCTACACAAGAATCATGTTGTGCCTTCCCTTTCTCTAGGTCAGTGGTCCGGGGACCCCTAGGTGTCCTTGAGGAGTTATGGGACTGTAACTCCAAGAGTTTATGAATTGTAAATTTGACACTCTCAGAGTTAGGATTTTATAGTATAGATCGCGGCCCAAGAGATATATATTTCTATCAAATGGGGGTCTGTGGGCTACTGCATATCAAACTGGGGGTCCTTGAAATGAAAAAGGTTTGAGACCCACTGCTCTAGGTCTTCCTCAGACGAGTTTTCCAGGCAGCGGCGACTCCAGCCATGTCCATCCTCCAATTCCTCCATTCATCTGGCCATCTCAAACAGCTGCCCTGCATCTTTAGTACCTCCATGTACTGTATACCGTAGGTATAGGACGTCCTCGTGATCAGTGCCCGTGTGTTGGTTTCCAACAGCACTAGTTTACTGGCTAGGAGCTCCTGGTGTATGTAACAGTGACGTGTCAGTCTCATTCCCCTGGCTGCTATCTTCTCACTTAGGGTGGCCTTACACTACGAGATAATCGGGGTAAAAAACAACCCTCCCGGATATTGGGGGGGGGGGGGGGGGGGGCGCGCCCTACCCCAGCCTAGATCGGGGACGAATCTCGGGCATAAATATCGTCTAGTGTGAGGTTTCAAAGATCCAATCTGAACCCTCCCGAGTTGCTCACAGGACGGTCGGGGCCACCCAGACCATTTTCAAACATGTTTGATATTTATCTGGATCGCTACTGTATGGAACACCACTGTGGGGGTCGGACCGAGAGAAATACGTCCGCTGTTCCAACACTGCAATGCCACACACACTGCCACACACACTGCCACACACACACACGCACACGCGCACGCACACGCGCACGCACACACACTCGCACACTAACACACACACACACACACACACACACACACACACACACACACACACACACACACACACACACACACACACACACACACACACACACACACACACACACACACACACACACACACACACACAGTTTATGTAGGATGCCAAAAGTAGGACCAATTCCAACAAAAAAGTCATTACATTCCTCTGAGATCATAGTAAGGTGACAGAGTGGTGGCTTTCTTTTCACAATAGGTCAATACTTATCAACTCAACTATTCAGTCATTTAGAAGGAGGTTCTGGTGCCAATATTAGTTTTGCAACACTTTGATGTGTATTTGGATTCTGGTTTAACTCCTCTGGTGGTTTACAAAGATCACAATCCACCGACATGTTCGCATTATTTTTGCAGCATTAAAATATGGATATTCGCCATTTCAAAGGTTCTGAGAGCGTGATGGCAGATGCACTGTCACATTAGGTTTTGTGTTGACCTGTTTTGCTGTTTATCCTAATGTTTGTTGTTTTCCCTTTGGCTCCCTTAATTCGTTCCTGTGTACAAAGGTTGCCGAGGCTGGAGGCAGGATGGTGTGGCAAAGTGGAGTAACAGGTATTCAGGGGTATACAGCATACAGGTGCACATATGTGTTGGTAAGCTTTATGGTGAGGTTGAAAATTGATGTTTTGGGCTGTAGGGTTATAGCTGACAATTTGAATTTTTATTAGGACATGTGTTATTTATTATATTGTTGGTTGCTAATTGGTTTTTTGTTTCTGTAGATAATGTGGTGGAACCCCATTTTTATGGAGGGGGGTGTGACGGCCCTGCCCCTCTGCCTCCACTGTTAGCTAGCTGGCAGCATCAGTGGTGATCAGTGCAGAGTGGAACAGGCCGTCAGACCAACTCAGTACAGCTGGGTGTGGGGTTTTGGGAAGGTATAAACTACCTCTCCTACCCACCTCTCACACTCTCTCTCTCTTTCTCTGTCCTCCCTTTGAAGCAGTTTCCTTACACCTTTTTAGACAACACTCACACAGCACACTCTCCATACATCCATACACTGCAGACATGATGACTGATTACTGACTTACACCTCATACCAGTTTATGTGTTTATTATTGCAATTCTTTATTTAATTTAGATCAATACATATAACTTTAAATGTTTGACTTGTGTGTGGACCCTGGTTTTGCTAGTTTCACAAACCACTTCAGTGATCAGTGTCAGATGTCTTGTGCACGCTGCCAGCAGGCCAAATAACTCAATCGCACAATATGCTTTTATCTGTCAATGAAACCTATGTTGTTATTGTTGTTTTAGTGAATGTATTACCTCAGACCCGCCTTCTGTCCAGGTCCAGGATATGAGATAAGATCACAGTAAGTCTGATCCCTGTTTTGCCCAAATAAGGAGTTCAACACTGATGTCATTATATGATGTTAGTTTTGCTCATATATGGAGTTGTGTTTGTGCGGCTGTACCAATATAAGTGTCAGCATGTGGAACATCACTGCATTGTTTTACAGAGACTTGAAGGCTTAATTTTCATCCTCTTTGTTGTTGTGGTCCAAAATGTGGCACTGGACCTTGGATCTGAACAGAGGAACAAAGAGATCCTTGGCTGCTGCTGTAGCAGTGGGACACAATCTGTACTCCTTTGGAGGGTACTTTAACTTGAATGACAGGGACCAGATTGCAGTGCATGTCTTCAATACAGTGTCTTTGAGATGGATTCAGTTGTCTCCTGTGACAACTGGAAGAGGAGAACTTCCACCTGAGGTTCCCTCTAACTGTGTGAACCACACAGCTGTGCTCATAGAAGATATTGTCTACATCTGGGGGGGTTTAGTGAATTTTCAGATAGAGGAGCGTGCTGACTTCATATATGTCAAGGGGCACCACTCCAACTTGCTTTATGCATTTGATGTCAACACCCACAGATGGTTAAAGCCCAGTGTTTCTGGGAGAGTTCCAGAGGGGAGGAAGAACCACTCAGCCTGTGTCTTGGGGAAGGTCATGTATATCTATGGAGGATACAACCAGCTGACTGGACACATTAATGACATCTACAAGTTCGACACCACCACAATGGTCTGGTCTTTAATTAACACCACAGGCACTCCACCACCTGTTTCATCACATCACTCTGCCACCATCATTGGGACAAAGATGTTTGTATTTGGGGGCTATCCGGACCACGACAACAACATCAGAGTGTTTGACACAGAGACCAACTGCTGGCTGAACACGCCTTCTGCACAGCTTCTTCCAGAAGGACACTGGGGTCATTCAGCCTGTACCTACAATGGAGAGATGTACATATTTGGTGGATACAATAGTCAATTGAAGAAGTACTTCACTGATGTGTGGAGATTCAATCCAGAGACCTTCTCCTGGAAGAAGGTTGAGCCCAAGGGGAAACGCCCATTGAAGAGTTGTATGTCCTGTTGCATGGTGGGAGATCGTATCATCCTCTTTAGAGGATACAGAGACAAACCCAGTGTCCTGTACATGCTAGACTTGAATCCTAGTCTTAAGACGATATGTAAGCTAGCAGTTATTCAGTACGATCTGGAGCAGTGGGAACTTCCACATGACATCAGGTGGGAACTGGCAGCCATGACAGCAACTGAATAAATTGGTAAATAACCACCAATGACAACTGCGTTGTCTTTGGTGGATTATAACCAATTATAACACCAGTCAGTTTTCAGGCTGTCTCTTGATGCAATGTAACATCATAAGTACAGAGACAGTTAGACTTTCATCTCTGGCAGCTTGTTTGTAAAGGATTTAGACATCTTCCCGAGTATCTTGCCTAACACTGCATAATACTGACAGTAGGTAATACTTTGTATGTGTTGGAAGTTTTCCACCTGCACAAAAAGCACCTAATTTACAGTAGCCAAAAAAAAATTAACCTACTTTTTCACCTGCCAGTGAGGAGCCCCCATTGGGAAGAAGTAGCCTCCCATCCTACTCCCTTTCAATATTCCCCACTGACAGGTGCTGCCCCCAGCCTGTTGGAGGTACCATACTGTACATAGCGGCTAAGATCACCCTCCCCACCTGAATTTCAAACATGGCCAATTGTGTTCATTTTTCCTTTTTTCTATTTTTTTTATCCCACAATTTTGTAACCCATATTCTTTTCACCCAGTGCCAATTGTCTATGTAATCTTGGGCCTTACTCTCCCTCTGCCAGCCTAGGGAGAGCCCGGAACTGAGCTCATGCCTCCTTCAATGCATGAGGAGCTAGCAAGCCGCTTCTTATCACCTGACAGGGGGCCGTTTCTCCGGTTAGACGTAGTGCGTGGAAGGAACACGTTATTCCAATCAGTTCCTTTCCCCTCCATCAGGCGCCCCGGCTGACCAGGGGGAGGCAGTATAGAGACCAGGATTACTGCATGTTTTTTTGTGAGGGTACCTACCCTAGGAGACACAGGGAGAACATGCAAACTCCACACGCCAATTGTGTTCATATAGATGCTTTGCGAAACTGGATGGACCGCGCTGGATTCAAACCGCTAAACTCTGCGGTGGAGGACCTGCACGACCCGAGCGCCCACCTACACAAGAATCATGTTGTGCCTTCCCTTTCTCTAGGTTAGTGGTCCGGGGACCACTGGGGGACCTTGAGGTGTTATGGGACTGTAACTCCAAGAGTTTATGAATTGTAAATTTGACATTCTCAGAGTTAGGATTTTATATTATAGATCGCGGCCCAAGAGATATATTCTTCTATCAAATGGGGCTCTGTGGGCTACTGCATATCAAACTGGGGGTCCTTGAAATGAAAAAGGTTTGAGACCCACTGCTCTAGGTCTTCCTCAGACGAGTTTTCCAGGCAGCGGCGACTCCAGCCATGTCCATCCTCCAATTCCTGCATTCATCTGGCCATCTCAAACAGCTGCCCTGCATCTTTAGTACCTCCTCATACTGTATGCCGTAGGTATAGGACGTCCTCGTGATCAGTGCCTGTGTGTTGGTTTCCAACAGCACTATGGCTAGGAGCTCCTGGTGTATGTAACAGTGACGTGTCAGCCTCATTCCCCTGGCTGCTATCTTCTCACTTAGGGTGGCCTTACACTACGAGATAATCGGGGTAAAAAACAACCTTCCCGGATATCGGTGGGGGCGTGCCCTGCCTAGATCGGGGACGAATCTTGGGCATAAATATCGTCTAGTGTGAGGTTTCAAAGATCCAATCTGAACCCTCCCGAGTTGCTCACAGGACGGTCGGGGCCACCCAGACCATTTTCAAACATGTTTGATATTTATCTGGATCGCTACTGTATGGAACACCGCTGCGGGGGTCGGACCGAGAGAAATAAGTCAGCTGTTCCAACACTGCAATGCCACACACACTGCCACACACACACACGCACACAAACACACACAAACACACACACGCACACGTACGCACGCACACCCACCCACACACACACACACACACACACACACACACACACACACACACACACACACACACACACACACACACACACACACACACACACACACACACACACACACACACAGTTTATGTATAGGACAATCAGGTGCAGCTGTGGTGGATCCATGTCTTATATTAAAACAAATTATTTTGATAATGATTCAACCCGGAAAACCCCCCTACGTCCGCTGCCAGTACTGCTCCCGGTTCGGCTACAATGGGAAACATGGCCACAGGCTGACTAAATAAGCGATTTAAACGCGTAGTTTCGTCCCTGACCTAAAATATTTTGTGCCGCACCAAACCTTAAACATCTGTACGCTCTGGAATTAGTTTATTATTAGTTTTTGGATACAATGTTGACAAAAGGGTCAACAGCGGAGCCTTTGCGGCCGTTCCACTGATTCTGGGAGACCTCGGCATAGTACCTCATCTCGGAGCTGTATAGCGAAGTGAGAGGTACTTAATGGGGCTAAGGCTATGAATCTATCCCCTCTTGAAGGATGCTTATTAAACTTTTTTATAACTTGCCTGGTAGGCTACCATTCCATGCTTCCTCTAGTGGTGCCGTCTAAAATTATATTCCTTGGCTTGCAAACAGCCAAACCCTGTGTAGCCGATGAAACGCAACGGCTTTGCATTGATGAGACCAGGTAAGATTAACACATAGTTTGCTTTCCATACTCCATATTCATCTTTAAATGCCCTGTTTTCAGCACTGTCACATATCCTCTTTATAATTTTGGATAGTGTGTCATTTCTCTTGCTATCTAGTAGCATATTAATGTTTAGCGATCTCAAGCAGTCTGTCTCTCTGCACAAGTAGCAGCTCCAATCCATCCAGTAACGACCAATGTATGCTTCGACGTACAACGGTGTTGCGCCCCGAATATATTCAATCTGCGCCGCGGTGTGAGCTTGCAGATCTGCAAAGCGATCCTGATGAATACGTCACTTAATAATGTGACGCTGTAGCCAAGTCTGGTAGAAGGGGGGGGGGGGGGTAATATTAATGAGAATAAAAGTAAAATCATTCAAATTATTGAATGATTATAATTATAATGAGGTAGGCTCTGCTACATGGTCAGTCCATAACTGTATTACTATTCACAAATGGAAAGGGGGGGAAACAGCTAGTTTACACCTATAATAACTTCACTTTTTGATTCATTCTCTGTGAGAGTATCACAAATGCAGGCCAATATAAGGCGTTCTGTCTTGACTCTGAGTGGATTTTCTGTGGTCTGGGGTTTTCTGAATAATTAGGCTGAAAAGTAATCTGAGCTTGGCCCTTCGGCAGTGAGGTCACAGCCGATTAATCCCGCCCACTCTCCTCCTCGCCCCTCCCCTCCCCTCCCCTCCCCTTTCCTTTGGGGGGGGGGCGGAGCAGAGGCAATGATTGACAGGCAAAATCCCTCACCAGCGACACGCGGGTGTCGCTGGTGAGGGATTTTGCCTGTCAATCATTGCCTCTGCCTTCAGGCAAAGATTTCTTTTTTCATTGCAGTTGAAAAGGCTTTAGAAATGTGAGAAAAAAACACCTGCCATGGATCAATGGAGTGGAATTTTTTGTTAAAACATTCTATACGACCATGACAAAGACTTTTAATGTGTGGTAAAACTGAACGTCATGAAACCTTTAAAGTAAAAGTGAGCTCATGAGTAAACAGTGTCAGCGTTTCTCTCTCTACTGGCTGTCCTGACTTCCGAGTGCTTCTAACAAGGTCGACACACTTTCCACTGTTTGCAGCGTATCTTCCCTGTTTACTTAAATGACCCGATAGTCTCCCATTCAGAATCTCTTGTCTGTTATTGTAGAAAAGACCTGCAGTGAACCCTGCGTGTGTCCACGAAGTTCATGTGGAACCTGGTTCACCTGAGTTCACATTCATTCAGAGAGCTGCTTCTCACACACCGGGAACAAACTGTCCTACAGTGACTTATTAGTAGCCACTTAAACCCTACATATGGTTGACCGGAGTCAACTCTGTAGGGTTCTGTTTTCTGATATTGTGGGGAACGCTTTCGCTGAAAATAAATGATCTATCTGCAATTTCCGGCAAAGGTTTTCCCCACATTCCGGATTCAGGGGTTTTATTAAGTGGTTTAAATAATGTATCCATTCAAAGAGCTGCTCACAAGACATGGAATAAACAGCAGTGACTTACCTGTAGGCCATACATACAGTTTTATAAACTCCGGTTTATGACGTTTATGTATTAGTGTGCAGCTTTATGAAGTTTATGAATTAAACCACTCAATTGTTAGATGTATGACAATTGAGTCAAACACTGGGTCGGAAAATATCCCTTTGTTTTTTGTTTCCTACATTTTGTTTTTAATTGACAGTCAGAACACTAGGAACACCAGGGAATCTTCAACAAGGAGGAATCTAGGAAATATATGCACTGGGAAACACTAGGAGATCTAAATACGAGGAATAAAGATGCTTAGGACTGGTACTCACAAGCAACTACATACAACTTACTGATGGCAGTGATAACACACAGGTGAACTAAACTGACAATCAACACAGGGATAGGCTAGGGGACAAACAGGACACAGGTGGAGACTAGAAAAAGCGCTCTTCGGAGCACAAGTCTCCGCCAGGTCAGTTAGGTTATTGTGGCCTCCTGGTGGCGCTATAATAGGCCAATGTGAAAAGGGGTGCCATTTCTTCTTAGGCCTGGCACGGCAATTGGACACTGCATTCATGATTTGAGGCATTCTGTTAAAAAAAATTGGTTTGCTAAATTAGACCTGCTGGTGGCGCTATAACAGGCCAATGTTAAAAGGGTGACATTTGTTCCTCAACATAGTGTGAATGTGCGTGCAAAGTTTGACCGCAATAGGACGCTGCGTTCATGATTTGCGGCATTTTGTTCAAAACAAGCCATAACTGCAAACTTTAGATGTCAATCTTAGCCAATCAGGATGGAATATGAAAAAAACACGTCCGTCTTGATCACATGACTATAGAGATCATGTGTACCGATTTGCTTGAAATTTGGATAAAATTGGAAGGAGTAATTAAAAAAAAATTGTTTTACATAAGTTGGCCTCCTGGTGGCGCTATAAAAGGCAGAGGTTAAAAATGCAGGGCAAAGGTTTTTCCTTGACCTCTAGGGAGTGTGCATACAAAGTTTTACACAGATCGGTGCAGTTATAGCGCCACCATGAGGCTGATTCTAAAGTATTCAAGTGGCATTTCTTCCTCGGCATAGTGGAAATATGCGTGCAAAATTTCATGGGAATTGCCTGCTGTGTTCATGATTTGAGGCATTTTGTTCAAAACGGAGCACTCTTTTGGACAGATCCGTGTTGATCACATGACAGATACTGTGTACCGATTTACGTGATGTTTGGATAAAATCTGTATGAGTAATATCCAAAAATGTGTTTTGCACAAATCGGCCTCCTGGTGGCGCTATAACAGGCCCATGTGAAAAATTTGGGGCAGAGGTTCTGAATTGGCATCCAGGGAGTTTTGATTGATTGATTGACATTTTTATTAGGCAAAAGAATGTAAAACAACACAGTTACATTTATAATGCTTTTGTCTAAAAGGTCCGGCCAAAAAAAAAAATTGTTTCCGTTGGGGTCCTTGAATTGTTCTTGGAGTGTGTGTGCACAGTTTCGCAGAGAGCGGGCCAACGGTGCCGGAGATTAGCTGCTCGCAGACAGATGGACACACGGACACACGGACACACGGACGGACGGACAGGGGGTAAAACATACTCTCTCGCCATGCCTTTCGGCCTGGCGGAGACAATAACTACTAATCACAGGGAGGCGAGATAAGACGGGTAACAGCAGCAATAGAGAGTATGCACTTGCGTCACTTGTCCACCGGGACACACCTCCCCTCATCTAGACTGAGTGGCAAAACATTGAGCAACATGGAGCATTGGAGTTAGTTGGAAATCACTCAACGGTCCTGCGTACCACCTGTTTCTAAATTGCACACTTAATAATCACCTGCACGGAATTTATTGACAAATCTCATAACATGTGTAGCCTACGGTGGGTTTTTATGAAACAAAAACTTTGCAGATAGAAAGAGGATAATTCAAGCTTTCCGTACAGCTGCAATGTTGGTGAGTTTAACGTTGTTTAATACAATCAGATAGGACTTTTCTGTTTGGCTGTCAAGGCCAGAGAGTCATTTTTTGCCACTCAGTAGGCATTCCCGCATAACTTCCGGGTACGATGATGTCACGCGCATATCCTCTATGGAGGAAACCAGGATACACTACATTACTACTAAATATAAGGTACACAGTGTAAAGTAAAAAAAAGCCTTACTATAACTAAGAAACAATGAACACAAGAAAACACAACTGGGTGACAGAACAAGGCACGGATCGTGACACTCTGATGCCAGTCCTCATTTCTATAGACACACACGGCCTGAAGAGGGGCGCCTACAAATTCACGCCCACTTTTGACACAGTGCCGTTACTCGAGGTCCTTTAGAACGATGAACTGCAGCTCTCAATGCAATCTCTATGAGAGGCATTGTAAAACACCGTAATTTCACTGGTTAACTACTGAGGCTGTAGCGATTTTTTGGGTGTTCTAATAAAGTGCCCCTTTTGTTTGATTTGTCCTTTTTAATGTGACATACCTGCCATCTCAATATACAACCCACACTATACTATAATATTCTCCATCAGTGTCTCAAAAGTTCTAGCATCTGAAATCTAAGGTTTAAGTGGTCACATGGTATATACGTCACGGACGCATCCCTTGAGGTTTTCAATACTCAGATACGTTTGTGTCTCTCAAGTATCATTTTTATAGGCTATTTATTTTAATTATCCAAACAGCATCTTGCAAGACTATTTGTATATTCTAACCTGGAGTATTCACTAAGTAGTTGAAAATGTCGGGATATGTCACTCCTCCATTTAGTTGGGTTATATCCCCAACTTACATTAAGGCAAGTTAATACAACAACGGTAAACCCACACGTTTTAATTTGTCATGTACCGTCGGAGCTCCGTGGCGGGTAGAAAATTTATATAAGCCTATGAGATCTCAAAATATAGAAATATATCAGTCGGGATTGGGATGAGAATTCCTCACTTCAGAGTGGACGCTCGGCGTTCGTAAAGACAGTGATGTCACTGAAATGCGACTTCTGTGTCTGTCTGCAGTCTACCCTCTGCTGTGTTAAAGGTTTAATGACATTCACTTTTACACCACATTCAAAGTCTTTGTCCTGGTCCTTCAAAAGTGTACAAAAAGTTTTAAGTGAAAATTCCATTCCAGTGATCCATGGCAGGTGTTTTTCTCTCACATTTCTAAAGCCTTTTCAACTGCAATGAAAAAAGAAATCTTTGCCTGCGGGTGTCGCTGGTGAGGGATTTTGCCTGTCAATCATCGCCTCTGCTCCGCCCCCCCCAAAGGAAAGGATAGGGGAGGGGAGGGGCGAGGAGGAGAGTGGGCGGGATTAATCGACTGTGACCTCACTGTCGAAGGGCCAAGCTCAGATTACTTTTCAGCCTAATTATTCAGAAAACCCCAGACCACAGAAAATCCACTGAATGTTCTAAGTTCAGGTTTTTTGGGTGTAATTGAGGTCATAAAACCCCAAATAAAACATTGAAAATAAAAAAAGTGAAAATGAATGTCATCGAACCTTTAACATTATGGGTAACCCATAAAAGTGGCAAATTAAATGTGAAACACATCAACTATTAAGAAAACAAGAAGATATGTTGACAAAGACACTCCATACATTTGGAAACATATTTTTTATTTAAATCAATATCGTCTCTAGTTAATCTAGGATCATTTTAAAAGTAGGCTAACTCTCATATCCTCTCATAGGGAATGCATTGGCAGCTGCAGTACATCGTTCTAACGGACCTCGACTGGAGGCGCTGTCTCAAAAGTGGGTGTGAAATTTGTAGTTCCCGTGTTGGTCTATTCCTGGCCCAGGACCTTTGCTGCACGTTTCCTGTTTCCTATCTCTCTGCTCGGTGGCAAAGATGCTCAAATATTTTAGGAACATTTCGGTGCAAAATGGTACACAATAAACATAATACACATAATAAAGCTCGATAAGATGTTTCTCCTGATTTGTCTCTCTGGAGAGAAAAAAAAGCCATTTCAGTGTCAGAATGTTCAGAAGATTGTTGGGATTGTTGGTCCAATATTTAGTTCAGTGACCATGGGGCTAAAGAACGGGTCAGAAGCTGTGTTCACGTTCACTCTCCCATTGGAATGAATAGACTCCAACCTACTTCTGGTCTCCTGAAGAGGCGGCCACCGACGTCACGTAGATAAACCAGAGAGGATGTGGCGGGTCTTGCATTCCCATTTGTCTTGGACTGTAGTGTACTGTAGACAGTCAGAAACCATTTTAAGACACCCAATTCAGACCATATGAGAAACAACATACACATTATTGTGTATAGAGTACTGCCTCCTCAACATGGACACAAACAAACAAACTGAAAACCAACATGCTTTCTATTGTCCTAGTGCTGTCTGCAGTGGTTCCCAAACTGGGGGTCGGTACCCCTAGACCCCCCAAATTATTTTGGGGGGTCCCCAGATGATTAGCTTAATGTGCAACATTATTTTATCACTCACAATGTTGCACTCAACAGTAAACAAACCAACATACAGTATAAGTGTATACAGGGTGTCACGGTCTGCACATTTATAAAGTTACAATTTAAGGACTTTTAAGACCTTTTTAATACCAAATTGGCCAAGTTGTCAAATATTACTTAAGAAAGAGGCAAATAGCCGATCTACAAGCTCACAACGCCTCACAGTGCGAGGTGTTGTGAGCTTGTAGATCTGCTATTTTCACAATGTTTATCTGTTAAACCTTGTCAAACTAAATGTAATGCCTATAACAATTCCAAGTGCTTGTCAGGGTGGGGGGTCCCCAGTAACAAATATGATTATTATTTTGGGGTGTCGCGGCCTGTTGGGAACCCTTGGTGTAGTGAATACAAAGGGGGGCGCTAGCGCTCAAACGTAGCATTAGTGGCTGCTAGCATGCATTGTGCCGGTTCTGAACAAGGCTGTCAGACATGTCTAAACACTTTTTGTTGTCCTTAAATCATGGCGGGTTTGTAGGTCAGGGAACAAACTGCCCTCAGTCAGGTCTAACTTTACAGGGATGTGGCACGCTTCACAGACACACACACACACGCACGCACACGCACACAGGCGCACGCACACGCACGCACGCACACATGCACACACACGCACTCGCGCAAACATGCACATGCACACACACACACACAGGCACACACGCTCGCGCACACACATCTCCCCCAAGTCAGAGGGGAGGTGAGGAGAAAGGAGCAGGTAGCAGCATTATAACAGAGGAGCCACGCTGTCTGTTCCACTTTATACCGGGAGACAAAAGGGACGAGTGTTTGATTTCCCTGCTACTGAAAGACAAGACACAGGCACGCACGCACGCATACAGTATGTGTGTGTGTGTGTGTGTGTGTGTGTGTGTGTGTGTGTGTGTGTGTGTGTGTGTGTGTGTGTGTGTGTGTGTGTGTGTCTGTGTGTTTCGTATAAAAATTATTTGCCTATAATATCGACCCTCTTCTGAACCAGTCAACAGCAAAATAGAACTGGACCATGATAGACTGCTTGTTTTCTATCCTACCAGGTTGTCAAGTACTGATGGTTTTCTAACCTAAAAGCCTCCAGTACTGCTGGTTTTATCTCCCACCAGGACCTCTAATACCGCTGGTTTTATCTCCAACAGGACCTTTAGTAGCCTACTGCTGCTATTACCAGGATGACATGTAAGCTCTGTCTCTGCAGATTATTATGTCATTTTTGGTGGTAGGTCTTAAAGCACTCATTTGAATCGATTAAGGCCATAACTCTTCATCCAACATTAACTCTCACAGTGACCTTTAACGTTTGATCATAAGCTGTAATTCCTAATATAGCCCCAACTCAAACGGTAACCTGAAGATGGAAAAGCAAGGCTCTACAACATTTTGTTTAATGAGAAAATAAGTTATATAAAAACGTAGTTCATATTTTTACATGGCAGAAATACCGTACTTGAACAATGTAACATTTTTACCCCTCAAACAACGAATATTACATACTAAATATGTGATTCCATGTTCAATTCTAGACAATAGAGCCTCCGACAAGTCATGAAGTAATAAAAGTTAAGTATGGACACATTAAAGGTAGGGTAAGTGATGTTTTTGGGTTAAAACACAAAGTTTTGTGCTCTATAATTGTGATAGTAATCATTGCTATAGAGTGTTTGTTCAGTAACAGGGGTCTTCCCGTCTCTCCAGCTCTTTCATAAACAGAACATTTTCAGAACATTTTCAGGTAGGTGACAACATTTCAGCCAATCAGGAGAGAGTACCCATTTATCAGTACAATTTGTATAGTGTTCCAGTTCCAATTGTGTCTGCTCATTTATTTGTGTCATCACTTCCAATTTAACTTGTTTAATCTGTATCCTGTCTGAGTTCTCTATCCTGATTGGATAAAATGTGTATCCTGACCTGAATTTGCATTATCTGTTTACTAAAGAGCTGTAGAGACATGGAGACTCCTGTTACTGAACAAACACTCTATAGAAATGAGTACTATCAGAATATATAGCTATTTAACACCTATTTTAACCATTGAAAATCAATTACCCTGCCTTTAAGCATGTTTTAACATGTTTCAATGGCCATGTGTACCCATGAAACTCCAAAGAGTTTGACTGTTTTTGACAAGCTATGATTCCATTTTGACTGGAATCTTACAAAGTGGCAAAAACTTTCCAGAATATTGGTGTAGTGCAAATTTCAACAATCAATTTCCGTTGATCAAAACAGAGACAACTGTTTGGCTCCATGTTTTCTTCTTTCAAGTATCTCTTAACAGATTTTATACTCAAACAGACCTTCAGAAAGCACAGTCACTGTATCAAAAAAGGACACCATGTATAAACAGTATGAACAAATGCAGATGTTACGGAAATATAATATCATCATAATACTTCATCTGTTGCATAGCATACGTCCCGTCAACAGTCAGTAGACTTTTGCTATAGTACTTTCACATAACTCGCCCTTTTGATGTTTTCATTGCATGGGGGCGGGGGGGGGGGGCATATTATAAATAAAACAAACATACTGTCTATGGAACTGTGCTGTCTGCATGTCTTGCTCATATGAGCAGTTCAGTCCAGGCGGCAAAGAAGCTCCCCTGGATCTGAAGCCAATAGGGAAGTGCTTTTCAGGACTACAGTTCTCATAAATGGCCTAGAACAGGGGTCTTCAACCTTTTCAGGCCAAGGACCCCTTAGCTGAGAGAGAGATGAAGCAGGGACCCCCTCTATATTGTATAAAATTGTGTTTCAGATTAACCTTTTATTTTTACTTGGTCTGCTCTTTTTTCCCTCTACACCTATACCTCTTTGCCAAAAATAGCAGATCTACAAGCTCACAACGCCTCACGCTGCGAGGCGTTGTGAACTTTGGCTAAAGTGAACTTTTGGCTAAAGTTCTCCTCAGAATAGGGATGCTAGGGTTCAAGTGGTTAATGCGAAAAAATTAATCATATCACACAAAAATGTGGAACCTGCCGAAAAAGTGGCTTCAAAACGGGTTTGTAGAATCCAACGGGTGACGTCACCGTTCCCTTCGTCCATATTTTCTTTACAGTCTAATGGTTCAGTCACAAAGCCAAGTGTTCAAAGGGAATTTGGCAGAACAATTCATTGTCCGTACCATCGTGAGCAGCCACGCTCTTCTCTACCATCTTGTGCTGAATGTCCCTCTTAATGTCCTGCTGCATCATGAGCACCCACACTCTTTCTAATCTGAATGTCCTCCAGTTGCGTCATGAGCAACCACACTCTTTCTAATCTGAATGTCCTCCAGCTGCGTCAAGAGCAACCACACTCTTTCTAATCTGAATGTCCTCCTTTTAACCAGTTAAACCCCAGCATCCGTATCGTGGGGAAAGCTTCCAAAGAAAACAGCTCGATCGACAAGCCCAGAACGCATCGCAACGCGTCGTGAGCTTATCGATCGGCTATTTCCGGGCGCAAGCTTTCCCCACGATAAACAGAAAACAGAAAAGCCCCGAGTACAGAGCCCCGAGGGACCGGCGGGGTCAACCACACGGGGTTCAAGTCGGTTGAATCGATCGGCCGCAATCACGAGCAGCCGCACTCCTCCACGATCATGTTCTGAATGTCCTTCTTGATGATCTTCTGCTCCTCGTTGTAGTAGAGCATGGACATGGCCCGTAGCCGGGTGGGGATGCAGCAGGAGCGGATGTTCTGGAAGGGGCTGTAGCCCCTCATGCGGTAGTGGTTGATGACGGTGGAGTGGAAGGAGAGCGTGGAGCCGGCCATGCTGGCCATGTGACTGGGGCACTCGCCCTCGCAGTAGTTGGCGTGGTAGCCCGGCGGCGCGATGATCCAGTCGTTCCAGCCGATGTCTTTAAAAGAGGGAGAGCAACAGGTCATTTTAAATGATGGATATTCAAATAATGTGAAAAAACAAACAAACAGGGGGTTCGTGTTCCCCTGGGTTCTGTTCCCCACTTTCCCACCAAAAAAAAGGTTAGGGTTGTAAGCGGGGAGCATTATGTTAGAATTTAAGCATTATTATATTATCATAAACAAGAGATATGTTTTATAAATGTTGGAAAACGGGTGTTTGAACAGCTGAATCTGCCTCGCCCCCGACATGCAATTGAGCAGTTTTCTTATGTGAGGAGTGGAGGGAATCTGCCCTGGTAAACTCACCTAAACTCTCTATAGACAGATACTTATAGCATCAATATACATTTAATTTAATCATTTTTACAGATGCTTCCAGATTATTGCAGTTATGTCCGGTTTTAAATGCTAGACCTTTATGATGTTCATTATAGGACAATATTGTAACAGCTACTGACAATACAGTGTAGAGGAGCAGCCGCCTCCTCCACTGGTGATGTCATCACTGTGCAGTTCCATTCTGCACCAGTAGGGCCACCTTTTCAAAAGTCCTAACTTTAAGTAATTTCCATATAATGATATGAAAAAATAAACTGATATTGTCGTTTAGATATGGAGTAGTATGTAAACATCAAACATTTAACGGTTGTCCACAGTGGTGTAAAGTAACTAAGTACATTTACTCAAGTACTACAATTTTGAGGTACTTTTACTTAACTGGAGTATTTCCAATTGTCTATACTTTTACTTTTACTCCACTACATCTCAGGCAAATACTGTACTTTTAGTCCGCTACAATTATTTGAAAACATTAGTTACTAGTTACTTTGCAGATATAAATTATTACATTATAAAACATACATTAACTACTTTAGCCCTATTTTATACCTAGGCTATTTGAAAATAACATATCTACAAGCTCACAACACGTCGCAATGCAACACGTTAAGTACTTGTAGATTGGCTATTTTCAAACATTTTACTTTTGGTACTTTAAGTACATTTTGATACCAATGCTCTTGTACTTTTACTCAAGTAAATTTTGAATTCCGGATCTTGTAACAGAGTACTTCCACATTGCAGTACTGATACTTTCACTCAAGTTAAACAGTTGAGTACTTTTTTCCCACCACCGGCCGTGCATCATCCGTCGCCCTAATATACCTTTGAAGTTCACGTAGAACTGGCGCTTGCAGCAGATGCGTATCTTCCCGTCGCACTCCAGCCCTCTCTTGGCCCTGTGGTGGGCGTGGTCTTCGCCGGCTCGGAGGACCACCATGAGGAAAGGCCGGTGGGACTGGTCCCTGGCGCTGTTGCCCGTCGTGTCCCCTGGCGGCGACGCCAGCACGGGCGTGGCTCCGGCCTCGGCGCAGAGGGGACAGGAGACGCGCAGGTCCAAGCTGCTCCGCCCGCCGTCCAGCAGAGCCTGGACGCTGGCGGGGACGGGCAGGGTGTGCCAGCCGCTACGCCGCGTGTCCACCGTCTTCTCCGAGACTGACTCCTCCCCCTCCCCCTCCTGCTGGGTGTGGTTGACCTGGCAGACGTGGAAAAAGTTTTTTAGTCATTGTGCTAATTCAGTGGTGGAAGAAGTACTCAGATATTTTACTTAAGTACAAGTACCAACTAGAAAAAGTGCTCCTCGGAGCACAGGTCTCCGCCAGGTCAGGTATGTTATTGTGGTCTCCTGGTGGCGCTATAATACGCCAATGTGGAAAGGGTGCCATTTCTTCTTAGGCCTTGCACCGCAATTGGACACTGCATTCATGATTTGAGGCATTAGACCTGCTGGTGGCGCTATAACGCCAATGTTAAAAGGGTGGCATTTGTTCCTCAACATAGTGTGAATGTGCGTGCAAAGTGTGATCGCAATCAGACGCAGCGTTCATGATTTGTGGCATTTTGTTCAAAACAAGCCACTACTGCAACTTTAGATGTCAATCTTAGCCAATCAGGATGGAATATGAAAAATCAAACACATCCATCTTGATCACATGACTATAGAGATCATGTGTACCGTTTTGCGTGAAATTTGGATAAATTGGAAGGAGTAATATTAAAAAAAGTGTCCTCCTGGTGGCGGTATAAAAGGTAGATGTGAAAAATGCAGGGCAAAGGTTTTTCCTTGACCTCTAGAGAGTGCGCAATACAAAGTTTTACACATATCGGTGCAGTTATAGGTAAAAACACAAATCCATGAGGCTGATTTGAACATTTTCAAGTGGCATTTCTTCCTCTGCCTAATGTGAATGTGCGTGCAAAATTTCACGGAAATTGCATGCTGTGTTCATGATTTGAGGCATTTTGTTCAAAATGGAGCACTCATGCAAACTTTGGAAGCCATTTTTAGCCAATCAGGATGGGATATGACAAATCTGAAAGACCCGTTTCGTTTAATGACTATAGAGATACTGTGTACCGATTTGCGGGATTTTTGAACAAAATCTGTAGGAGTACTGCCAAAAAAATATGTTTTGCACAAATCGGCCTCCTGGTGGCACTAAAAAAGGCCCATGTGAAAAATTTGGGGCAGAGGTTCTGCTGTGTTATCCAGGGAGTGTGTGTGCACAGTTTCGCTGCAATCAAGCCAACGGTGCCAGAGATTAGCTGTACACAGACAGAATGACACACACACACGGACGGACGGACACACGGACGGACGGACAGGGGGCAAAACATACTCTCTCGCCATGCCTTTCGGCCTGGCGGAGACAATAATGCAATATAAAAATAATCTGTTACAAGTAAAGTAAGTGTTCAAAATGTTACTTGAGTAAAAAAGTACAAAAGTACTGGCATCAAAATGTACTTAATGTACCAAAAGTAAAAGTACTAAAATGTTTGAAAATAGCAGATCTACAAGCTCAGTGAGCTTGTAGATCGACTATTTTCAAATAGCCTATGTATAAAATAGGGCTGAAGTGGTTAATGTATGTTTCATACTATTATAATTTATATCTGCAAAGTAACTAGTAACTAAAGTTTTCAAATAATTGTAGTGGAGTAAAAGCCAGCCAGCTGGGTCTTTTCTCAGCGTGGTCACTGTTGTATCCTACTGACTCACCTATCAGTGAGGAGACCCCACCGGGAGGACGTAGAGCCTCCGTGTTACAACACTCCCCGCTGACAGGTGCCGCCATAGATATAGAAACCTAGATACCTCATTGGCCTCTGCAGTTCATAAGAGCGACCTGTATCTCGGCCGCCATTTTGGAGAAGGCAAGCTTCCTGACTACTGGCCAATCACAGCGCGTCTTTTCCGGAACTTAATCTAGTTATACAACTATTTTCCGGAACAGAATCTAGTTGTATAAAAATATCCTGTTATATTTGTATACACCTAGATTCTGCCAAGTCCCGGAAAAGACGCGCTTTGATTGGCCAGTAGTCAGGAAGATTGCCTTCTCCAAAATGGCGCCCGAGATACAGACGCCTCAGAACCGGAGGAGGCGTCTAGCTTTATATGTCTATGGGTGCCGCCCCCGGCCCATAGGATTACTTGCATTGACAATTATCGCCCTCCGCGCCCGGCTTCCCTCCCCCCGAACACGGGCCACTTTCCTGGAAAGTTAGCATGCTATAATAGAAGCCATTGTTCTCACATTAATCAAAGATGACCGAACCTGCCTGCCAATGATGTCACTGGTAGACGGGTTTCTCCACAACCCGCCGGCAGTGGTGTAAAGTAACTAAGTACATTTACTCAAGTACTGTACTTAAGTACAATTTTAAGGTATTTTTACTTTAGTGGAGTATTTCCGATGTTCAATATTTTCACTTCTACTCCACTACATGTCAGAGGCAAATATTGTACTTTTACTCCACTACAATTATTTTACAACTTTAGTTACTAGTTACTTTGTAGATTTAGATTTTTATTACTAAAAATGCATTAACCACTTAAAGGGATACTTCACTTTCGGCGGGGGGAAACATTTAAAAAATATATTAAAAATAAATGAAAAAAGTAATGGAAAATTCATGGCCCCCTCACGCATTAGAGTGTCCTACTAATGTGTGAGGGGGCCTTTATTTTGCCATAACTTCTTTAATTTTTTTTAAATATATTTTTTTAATGTTTATTTTATGTGAAAGTGAAGTATCCCTTTAAGCTCTATATATATTTAGGCCATTTGAAAATAGCAGATCTACAAGCTCACAATGTGCCGCGATGCAATGCATTGTGAGCTTGTAGATCGGCTATTTTCAGAAGATTTTTCTACATTTTGAACTTGTGAAATGGGACATTCTGCATAATGAGTACTTTTAGGCCTACTTTTGTACTTTAAGTATATTTAGATGTCGATACTTTTGTTCTTTTACTCAAGTACATTTTGAATAAGGGACTTGTAAGGGCGCGCTCCCACCGCACTTTTATTTTACCTCTGGGGCGGAATCTGCCAATGCTTTGTCAATGCAAATGTGTGGATTCATGGTCTTGCAGATTTTTTCCAAGAATCCACGCATTTGCATTGACAAAGCATTTTGTAATTTTTGGGCCTTCTGGGGCACTCTGTGCCCCAGAAGGCACAGAGTGCCGCGCTATGAGCTTGTAGATCTGATATTTTTGAATAGCCAAAGAAATCTAAAAATGACACAGATGCGTTCCCGTTCATAATGGGTTAAGTGCACTACTTGAGTAAATGCACTTGGTTACCTGCAGCAGCTGGATGGTGACTTTGCCTTTGGAGCGGCCGCCTCCCTTGGCGAGCTTCAGGAACACCCAGACGTTGGCCTGCTCCACCACCGAGGAGCTGCTGCCCTCCTTAGAGAGGTCAAAGGTCACCGTGGAAGGAGAGCCTCCTGGGACACAGGAGCAGTTAGCCCGTTAGCATGTCCACATATGCTAGCATGTTGAAATGACATTATTTCTATACTGAATTATTATAAATAGACAGACAGACAGACCGACCGACCGACCGACCGACCGACTGACTGACTGTGGTGAAAAAGTACTCTCAGTTTTTGACTTGTAAAAGTATCAATACTGCAATGTAGAAATACGCTGTTACAAGTGGAAGGCCTGTGTTCAAAATGTTACGTGAGTAAAAGTACAAAAGTATTGGCATCAACATGTACTTTAAGTATCAATACAATCTATTTGTAGTAGTGATAACAAACTAATCTATTAGGGTCTTCAACGTTTTTCAGGTCAAGGACCCCTTAGCTGATTGACGGATGAAGCAGGGAACCCATTGTATAAATTTGTGTTAACGATTCAACATTTTCGTATATTTCATAGATAGCGTCATAGACTTGTTTGACAGCACTATTGTCAGTGTTGTGTTGTGTTTGGGAATTTGCAGACAATTAACAACTTAAACCCACAATAGGCTACTTAGTAAACTTGACCTTTGGCTCCGTACTCTATTTTCCCCTTCACACAAGACCTCTTGGCCGAAAATAGCCGATCTACAAGCTCACAGCATGTCACGCGTTGTGAGATTGTAGATCTGCTATTTTTGCTGAATCCCCCCCCCCCCCAGAATAGTGACGCTAGTGTTCAAGTGGGTAATGTAAAAAAAAAAAGTTCATATCACACAAAGACTTGACAACCCCCCCCCCCCCCGGCCCCCTGTAATAACTCTGAGGACCCCATAAGGGTCCCCGGACCCCCTGTTGAAGACCCATGCATTAGAGTTAGTGTTATTAGAGCTTTGGAACTTTTGGGAGCTGAGTCCGCACAATGCTGCAAACACAGCTGCTGAACAGAGACAAAGAAACCATTATTATTGCGATTATGATTATTGTTCTGTCTGTTTACAGCGGCCATAGCTGAATGGTTAGAGAGAGCCCGCCTGGGAAGCCAGACAGAGGTCCCAGGATTGTTCCCAAGGCCTCAGCAATGTGCCCAAGTGTCCCCGAGCTGCCGAGCAAGACACTTCACTTAGTTTTGTGCAAATCTTTGAACAAATATTTTTTTAAAGCAAACATTTGTAACTCAAATCTTTGCTTCTGCAGGGTCCCTGGAACAACATATTTTACAAATGTTCGTAAAAAATACAATATTCAATGATTTGCACAAATATTCACGATTTTTCTAAAATAGCAGATCTACAAGCTCATAGCGCAGCACTCTATGAGCTTCTATATCTGCAATTTTATCTATCTCTATCTGTCTGTCTGTCTGTCTGTCTGTCTGTCTGTCTGTCTGTCTGTCTATCTATCTACCTACTTACCTATCTACAGACAGACAGACAGACAGACAGACAGACAGACAGACAGACAGACAGACAGATAGACAGATAGACAGATAGATAGATAGATAGATAGATAGATAGATAGATAGATAGATAGATAGATAGATAGATAGATAGATAGGTAGATGTCATCAATAGAATAGCGTGAATAGCATGTTTCCTCTTTTGCCCTAAATATAATCCTCCACAACATGAGCAGCCTTTCTAAAAAAAGAAAGCTGCAGGTCGTCGTTCATAAGGAATGTGGTTCCATTCAGAAATATAGACAGGCTTTCTCTCCTCTCTCTCTCTCTCTCTCTCTCTCTCTCTCTCTCTCTCTCTCTCTCTCTCTCTCTCTCTCTCTCTCTCTCTCTCTCTCTCTTACTGTCCTTTGTCATCTCTCTCTCTCACACTCTCTCTATCCAGCAGTCCACGGCCATTAATTACCGAGACTGTATGAGTGTGAATGAGGTTGATTATTCACGGCCAGCAGAGCACAGGGTATTCCGCCCCCACATCGGCGAGCCTTTGAGGGTCCTTTTTAATTGAAGATTTCACTCAAAGGGAAACTATTTATAGTAGGAAGCCATTATGCACATTTCTGTAGGCAAACAATCCAGTGGAGAATGTGTTTGTCACGCGCTGCTTCCGCCGGTTGCAACAATGCCCAAAATGACCCACGAAGATATGCTCGTTCTACTTTGGAACACACAGCCCAGCCTGACCCATAACCTGACCCATAACCCGACCCATAACCCGACCCATAACCTGACCCATACTGACCCATGACGTGACCCAAGCATGGTGCTGTCACGTGTGCTCTCTATGTAATTGTACAGGTCAGCCAACACAGGAAAGCTGTCTGAACCTTCCCTAAAACACCCTGGACAACGCTCCACACGTCCTAGACTCTTCTCCCTTCCCTAAAAAACCCTGGACAACGCTCCACTCGTCCTAGACTCTTCTCCCTTCCCTAAAACACCCTGGACAACGCTCCACACGTCCTAGACTCTTCTCTCTTCCCTAAAACACCCTGGACAATGCTCCACGCGTCCTAGACTCTTCTCCCTTCCCTAAAACACCCTGGACAACGCTCCACACGTCCTAGACTCTTCTCCCTTCTCTAAAACACCCTGGACAACGCTCCACACGTCTTAGACTCTTCTCCCTTCCCTAAAACTCCCCACGCAACCTAGACTCTTCTCCCTTCCCTAAAACACCCTGGACAACGCTCCACACGTCCTAGACTCTTCTCCCTTCCCTAAAACACCCTGAACAACGCTCCACACGTCCTAGACTCTTCTCCCTTCCCCAAAACACCCTGAACAACGCTCCATGCGTCCTAGACTCTTTTCCCTTCTGGCTCCTAAACTGTGAAATAAACTCCACATTGCAGTCAGAACTGCAGACTCACTCCAATTTCAATCTTTCAATCTGAAGACTCCATCTCACCCCTAGCACTTAACTGCCACTTTTTGCCTTGACTGATGCTAGTGATTGACACAGCTATGGCTACCATACAGACTGTCAGATGCTAGGTTCATTGTATCATATAGATTCAATGTACAGATGGTTAATTGTTGCTTTAGACTGATGCAAGGTTCTTGGTCTACCTGGGGTCTCTCTGCATTCATGTGATTACCTTGTCTATTGGAAGTCACTCTCGATTAGGCCATCTGCTAAATGCCTAAATTGTAATTGGGTAAGGGTAATTGTATATGTTTTAATTGTACATGTTGTAATTGTACAGACACATACAATATATTGTAAGACAAGTCAGGGGATAAATTGAATCTTGACCTTCAGGTCAAAATTCGTGTCAGATCCTGTGTCTAGGTGAGAAATTTGACCTTTGACACAACCTAAATGTCTCAATAGAAGGACCACAATGGAAAATAGCCTTAATGTCTGACTGTACCTTGTGCTGTTTACATTTCTGACTAATTGTATTGTATGAACATAAGTTATATTGTATTAACATACGCTACCATACAGATTGTATAAGTTATATTGTGTTAACATACCGTCACCTTGCTAAACTAATGGCCTGAGTCATTTTTTTGAGGAAAATGATATTTGTGCCTAAGTCAGCTCCTCATGACACTGGTCACCTCTGGTAAAATCGCCTACGTCCTAATTGAAAAGGATCACACTGTTCCCTCCCCTTTTTGTATAATGGCCTATCTCCCTAGTGTGACTTAGGCCAAAATAGGCCATTTCTTTGGCCTAAGTCACATGGATTTGTGACTTAGGCCAAACAATGGCCAAATGATTTTGACTTGTACCAAAATCATTTGGCCTACAGTCGGTGCCTATTGACTTTGTCGTTTGTCATGTTGACATCACACTCCTCATTTGCCTCACTCACTCGTGCAGTAAATGTAGTTCCAAATACTACCACGAGGTGGCGCTTTGGTCAGATTTTAGTCAGATTTAATCCTATTTAAACCTATTTAAATCTCTTATGTTACATAACTGACAGACAGTGTTATTTTTATGTTAATAGTCATAATTTGTTATAACGTTTTGGGTGAAAGGATTAAGAAATATATAGTTTAGTTTAGTTTTTTTTATCTTTAAAATTACTTTAGTTTAGCAAGGTGACGACTCTACCATACAGATTGTATAAGTTGTATTGTATTACATACTCTACCATACAGATTGTATAAGTTGTTTGTATTAACATACTCTACCATACAGATTGTATAAGTTGTTTGTATTAACATACTCTACCATACAGATTGTATAAGTTATATTGTATTAACAACACATTGTGGGGGGCACAAAGGCCAAATGCCAGGACAGGAAGGCCATCAAATAAAACAAGATTTTAGTCCATTGAAAGAATTAATTGAATTTAAGGGTTATGGAGGATTTTAAATGTAATATGTAGACTATCTGCAGTGAATGTAGGTGTCATGTAGGTGTCTACATGACAAGACAGAGACACTGGTGTCTACATGTTGACAAGACTAGAGAAGAAAGTGGTACAGTCAGCTGGGGCATTAAGGCCACTGTGGCCTCAGCGCATGACATTTTTTTGAGGGGCACAAGGCCAAACCGAGGGGCAACGACGGCCATGGCCTTTGTGGCCTTCCTGAAATTCCTGCCCTGGTCATGTTTCCCTAGTGTTTTCTGGACTGGTTGTTAAGACGTCGGAGTTAGCCTTGGATCACAAGATGGTCATCTGTAATGACCTATATATATGAGAGTCATGTATCAGGGTTAACGTCAGAGCGAGTACAGAGCAACCACAGAAGCTTCCAATAATGGTGATTGCCCCGTTCCAAAGCACAACAACTCATTCGGACGGTGTGCCTTCTCAGAAAAGGGGCCAAAACTCTGAGAACTCCCTCTTCTTCCCACTGACCTAAAACTGCAAGGCAGTGTGTTTAACCCGTTAAAACCAGAAAATCATCTCTGTCATTTATTTTTTTAGATATTTAGTATTTAGCTAAATAGTTTTTTTTTCTTCTGGGGTCCCTGGCACAAAACAATTTCAGATGGGGGGGGTCCGTGGCCAGATACATATCATCTTGGGGGTCCTTGACAGGAAAGAGTTTGAGAAGGCATGTGAGGGCAACCTTGATAAATAAAGGTTTAAATAAAGGTTTGAATGGGGGGGGGGGAAACACATCAGGTGTGGATCTAATGCAACGGTTCTCAGAGTGGGGTCCTGGGACCCCCAGAGGTCCTTGAGGATGTTCCATGGGGTCCCCAGCAAAATTAGTTAATATAGCATCAAAATCAGTTTAACCACTTTAACCCTTGGCTATTTGAAAATAGCCGATCTACAATCTCTCGTGTCACAATGCTACGCGTTGAGAGCTTGTAGATCGTCTATAAAAACAAAACAAATCTTGCATGGGGTCCCTGGCACAAATTACTTTCAAACGGGGGTTCATGGCCAAATACATATTAATTTGGGGTCCTTGATATGAAAACGTTTGAGAACTACTAATCTAATTTTCACTGTGTTATTATTGGACAGATGGTACCAGAGAGCATCGATCAAGGACTGTGGTTGGGAGCACTGCTTTTGCCCTGATGTGATAACTTCTCCCATCTATTTGAACAAACAGATTATTGTGTAGATCTTGATAGCGTCTATCTAGCAGACTCTCGCAAACACATCACAGCTAGTGTTGAAAGTTCAAACTAAAATGAACCTGAAAACCATGGTTTGGTCTTGAGGGGTTATTGGGTCAGAAAGGACACACGCACACGCACACGCACACACACACACACACACACACACACACACACACACACACATACACATACACACACACACACACACACACACACACACACACACACACACACACACACACACACACACACACACACACACACACACATACATACACGACATGAACACACCTGGCTCCGCAAAGGTGATGATCTCAGACGGAGGTTCGGGTTGAGGGTTCAACTCCGCCGCGGCGCCGCGGTCGTCCTGGATCTCCACGGTGCCGTCCTCACCCACCCGCCCCACCTGCAGCTTCCGGATGGCGTTGAGCAGGGCGGCGCGCGGCACCGGGTGCGTCAGGTTGGGCCGCCCGCTCAGGTGCAGCATGGCCAGGATGTGTCTCTTCACGGCCTCCACCATGTCCGAGGAGGTCGAAGAGTTCCTCTTCAGGCCCGCTAGGGCGCAGGAGGGACACGACGAGGGCGGCTCCTCCGTCCCGGTATCTCCTTGTGGAGGTGGTGGAGGTGTGGGGGATCCAGACACCATGAGGAGAAGCCCCGAAGCCATCAGCAGACAAAGCCAGACTCCTCCTCCTGCGCATGACTCCATGCTGGGTGTAACAGAGTGGTTCACAACCTCAGCCTGATGGCCTGAAAGTCTTAATATCTCCCCCCGAGCTATAAGGAATTCCCTTTGGCTTAGTGGTTAAGATGTTGGCTTTCCACGCGGGAGACCCGGGTTCGAATCCTGGGCGTTACACTGGGTGTCTCTCCAACCTCAAGGTACAGTTAACGCTGTAGTTAACACTGTAGTTAACACTGTAGTTAACACTGTAGTTAACACTGCTACGGACAAAGTCCCTGGACGGGTGCCTACACCAGAATGCTGCGTGTGGTGCTAAACATCAAACAGGACGAACGTCTGTATGCGAGGAGCTACCACATGTGTCAGAGAAGATAGCAGTCAGGGGGACGAGACTAGCCGGTCATTTCCATCGACACCGAGAACTCCCCTGCCAAAAAGCTTGTACATGTGGGATCCAACACACACGGGCGTCCCACACTATACCTATGTGGATGTGCTAGAATAGAGAGATGCCGGGGCAGAAAGCACAAACGAGCTGGCCCGATGTACGGAGAATGGAGATATGACTGGAGACGCTGATGGAGGGCTCATCTGAGGACGAGAGAGAGAGAGAGAGAGAGAGAGAGAGAGAGAGAGAGAGAGAGAGAGAGAGAGAGAGAGAGAGAGAGAGAGAGAGAGAGAGAGAGAGAGAGAGAGAGAGAGAGAGAGAGAGAGAGGGGGGAGAGGGAGAGGGAACAATGATTAATTAATGTTAATTAATGAACAGATTAAAGCTGGGTCTGACCCATCCAAACATGCAAGCAGTGGGTGAGCTGTGTAGACGTTACGCCTGCTCTGTTAACACTAGTTAACTAGCTGCCTGTTAGACAACACACTAAACTACAGTAGGTAACAGAGGATGAGCTGTGTAGACAATACTGCATCAGCCTTCTCTGATCTGCTATACTAGTTAACACTGCTAGACAACTAGCACTGCTAGACAACTAGTTAACACCGTTAGACAACTAGTTAACACTGATAGACAACTAGTAGCACTGCTAGACAACTAGTTAACACTGCTAGATAACTAGTTAACACTGCTAGACAACTAGTTAACACTGCTAGACAACTAGTTAACACGGCTAGACAACTAGTAGCACTGCTAGACAACTAGTTAACACGGCTAGACAACTAGTAGCACTGCTAGACAACTAGTTAACACGGCTAGACAACTAGTAGCACTGCTAGACAACTAGTTAACACTGCTAGACAACTAGTTAACACTGCTAGACAACTAGTTAACACTGCTAGACAACTAGTAGCACTGCTGGACAACGCTGTCCATGCATAAGAGAAGTATTATTTATAGTAGTATTATTAATAGAAGTACTATAATAGTAGTAGTAGTAGTAGTAGTAGTAGTAGTAGTAGTAGTAGTAGTAGTAGTAATAGCAACAGTAGTAGTAGTAGTAGTAGTAGTAGTAGTAGTAGTGTTAGAAGTTGTATAAATATAAGCAGTATTAACAGAAGCAATATAAACAGTAGCAGTATTAATATCAGCCTAGTAGCTGTATTAATGGTAGTAGTAAAATGTGTAGTAGTAATAGTAGTATACGTATTAATAGCTGGCTAGTAGTATAAATAGTAGCAGTAGTTACTGTATGTCTGGCTGGTCTGATCTCTGTGCTCCCACTGTGTTCAATGAGTCTGTACAAGTAGGCAGGACATACAACTATCTCTCTCTCCCTCTCCCTCTGTATCTCTCGCTCTTTCTCTGTCTTTCTCTGTCTGTCTGTGTCTGTCTGTCTGTCTGTCTCTCTCTCTCTCTCTCTCTCTCTCTCTCTCTCTCTCTCTCTCTCTCTCTCTCTCTCTCTCTCTCTCTCTCCCTCTCTCAGAGTCTCTCTGAGTCTCTCTCTCTCTCTCTGTGGTTAATTCACACACACACACACACACACACACACACACACACACACACACACACACACACACACACACACACACACACACACACACACACACACACACACACACACACACACACACACACACACACACACACACTCACTCACTCACTCACTCACTCACTCACTCACTCACTCACTCACTCACTCACTCACTCAATGTGAAAGTTATAAAGACTGTTCTCGCATCTTTATTGTTTTGTTTATGTAATGGTTTGTGAATATTTGCATTGTGTTATTTCTGCTTTTCTATTGTTTAGCTTGTATTTATTCTGCTGTTAAATAATGTGTTTTCACAAGGTGCTACACAAATACATGTTATTATTGTCATTATAATTACTATGATTATTGTTATGGTAAAACTGACAGATTGCTGTATTCTGTGTTCAACTTGCTGATGACAACAGAAGCGCTCCCTCTAGTGGGGGTCATAGAAACAGCATCACCTCCTCTGGTGAATCCAACCCTCTGTCTGTCTGTCTGTCTGTCTGTCTGTCTGTCTGTCTGTCTGTCTGTCTGTCTGTCTGTCTGTCTGTCTGTCTGTCTGTCTGTCTGTCTGTCTGTCTGTCTGTCTGTCTGTCTGTCTCTGCTGTCCTCAGGTTCACCTCATGTCTTTTGTTGTCATGTCTGTCTCAGTAATATGATGACATCTTATTGTCAGCGCTTTGTCACCCGATCCTTATCACTACACGACTCTTTGATTTGCAATAACCTGTTATTCAATACACACATATGCAATTAACACAACACTGTCACATCGGGACAGTGTTGACCATTATAAAAATCCATGTATTACACTACATTAGTCTCCCGTAATTGCCAATATCTCTTTGTAAAAGCATTATTATAAGGATGTAAAACATATAATTTCACCCCCGTCTTTACACTGTAAATCTCTGATATGACAATAACACTGATGTTGAAGTTGATTATAAACACTTTGATTACCTGCTTTAATATGTCTGCTGTCTGCAGGCTTATTATGAATTCAATGATTGACCAATCTGAATCAAGCATTCAACCAAGCTGTGTAATAAGTGTTGTGAAGGTGGTCTGTACAGGGGACAGGTGGTCTATGTGTTGTGAAGGTGGTCTGTACAGGGGACAGGTGGTCTATGTGTTGTGAAGGTGGTCTGTACAGGAGACAGGTGGTCTATGTGTTGTGAAGGTGGTCTGTACAGGAGACAGGTGGTGATTATGTGTTGTGGCGGTACTTGAGTCCACTGTTCAGAGGGCATTGTTAAAGGAGTAGTTCACCCAAAAAAATACTTATTCTCTATCAATTACACACACCACGAAGCCTTGAATTCATGGAGATTATTTTGCTGTTTTTGTCGCATTTTTTGAGCCAATAATTTGATGACCAGCAGGGTCTCCGGTAGGAGACTCAATTGAGACTCAATTGAGTCTCCTACTGACAGACACCCCATCACTGAATTATTGTCTCAGAGATGCAACGAAGACAAATACATCGCCATGAATTCAAGGCTTCATGTGTGTAATTGATTTTTTTGGGTGAACTACTCCTTTAATGGCAGCACGTGATATATGGACTGCAACTCCCATAATCCTTCACAGCATGTGGTTTGTAGTGATGTTTTAAGTAATGCCTTTAAGTAAAACAGGTGTTTTAAGTAATGCCTCTAAGTAAAACAAGTGTTTAAAGTAATGCCTTTAAGTAAAACAAGTGTCTTAAGTAATGACGGAGTGATGACGACCACCTTCATCTCAACCTATAGGCAAGACCAAGGAGACCAAGGTGGTGGACAGCCCCCAGCCCCCTGCGTCAATCATGGCTGAGCCCTGTATTGGAGAGTTGCGTCAATGAGGGGACAGAAACAGCATCGGTCAAGTGGTTCATGTAAACTAAGAAATAGTGACAAACGCTCATACTCCAGTGCATTCCGTAAACCTCCGGTTCAGGGCTTTGTCACTGTTCGGCTCCTCCCGAGCCGCCATTGGACTGGCCCGATGAATTGAACGGAGGTGACGCAACTCTCCTTATATGGCTCTGATTCATGGGGAGTCAGTGGAGTTCATGGACAGTTGGACACCTGCAAGTTTCTTACACCTGAACAACAAGTTGAAACTGGACTGACAATGCAGAGGCCTTATACAGGAAGCCAATAATATTGTATCCGTAGGATGTGGGCTGGAATGGAGCGCTTGTTTAGGTTAGGGTTATGTTTAGGCATAGTTTTACTGAGGTTAGGGTTAAGGTTGGGTTTAGGCATAGTTTTACTGAGGTTAGAGTTAGGATTAAGGTTAGGTTTAGACATAGTTTTACTGAGGTTAGGGTTAGGATTAAGGTTAGGGTTAGGCACAAAAACAGGGCCAACAGTGGTGGAAAAAGTAATCACATTTTTTACTTAGGTAAAAGTATCAATACTATAATAATAATAATAGAAATACCCTAGTAGTCTGGAAAATGTTACTGTACTTGAGTAAAAGTACAAACGCGACAGATTGTGAGCTTGTAGATCGGCTATTTTCAAATGGCAGAAATGCAGGGCTGAAGTGGGTAATGTGTGTTTTGTAATAATAATACAAATCTACAAAGTAACTAGTAACTAAAGTTTTCAAATAATTGTAGTGGAGTAAAAGTACAATATTTGCCTCTGAGGTGTAGTGGAGTAGAAGCAAAAGTACCGAAAATTGGAAATACTCAAGTAAAGTAAATTAAAATACCTAAAAATTTTACTCAAGTACAGTAATTGAGTAAATGTACGTATAGTTACTTTACACCAATGCAAGTAATCTTGCGAACGGTCCAAGCTGACACAGCCGAGTGCTCCTTACCCCTCCCAAACCCCATTCCAGCCATTCAAACAGTATGCTGCAGATGATCTATCAGTCTGTTGTGGAACAGGACGCTGCAGATGATCTATCAGTCTGTTGTGGAACAGGACGCTGCAGATGATCTATCAGTCTGTTGTGGAACAGGATGCTGCAGATGTTTTATAAGTCTGTTGTGGAACAGGATGCTGCAGATGTTCTATAAGTCTGTTGTGGAACAGGATGCTGCAGATGTTCTATAAGTCTGTTGTGGCCAGTGTTGTCTTCTCTACAGCTGCCTGAAAACAAAATGGACGGGTATTGCTGCTACTTTTCCTTTTGCCTCACCTCATGGCAGCATGTTGTGCACAGGTGTGCATGATGCTTAATGTTTCTAAAATAGCATGTTCACTCCTGCATATCTCTGCTGTCGAGCAAAAACCAGTTAACTCCAAAATGTTCATTTTTCGCAAAATGACAAAAACAAAACATTAAGTGCAGTTAGGAGGTTGTGTTCATCATTGATAAGAACAGCTGAATGGACCTCCAAGCGCACAATGAGAGGTCAAAAGGGGGTGGAGCCTGGAGTCAGCATAACCAGCTATCCACCCCCCTTTGGTGGAGTTAGCTGGTTTAGCAGAAAGTTTGAGGATCCAATGGACTTAGCTGGTTTTGTCAGAAGCGCTTCTTAATACTGGTTCAAATTTGTTTTAATGGAAGAAAATGCAAAAGCAGAAAAATGGAGTTAGCTGGTTTCTGCCAGACAGCAACGACATGACTCTAAAGAACATCGTATTATTATTATTATTATTATTATTATTATTATTATTATCCTCATTAAACTGTTAAAACAACTCAATATCATACAACACTTAGTCAGCTGTATGAGAAAGCTTCTCACAGTATGCATGTGTGAGTGCGAGGGTTTGACTGCGTGCAATGTACGTGGCTGTGTGTGTGTGTACGTGCGTGCGTGCGTGCGTGCGCGTGTGTGTGTGTACACGGTCTCATGGGATGCATCATTGTGAAGCAGAGCTGAAAGGCTCCAGTGTGTTTAAAGTCTCATCCTGCACAATCACAGCTAAACTCAGGGAAACCTTCCCTGTGTGGTTGACTCCTTTGTGTTTGACTTGTTTTAAGGTAAGACTGTCTCATGGAGGAGGACAGTGAAATGTTGCTCATTCTCTGCTAACAGGAGTCAGACCGCCTGTGCTCAAAGTTCAAATTAGATGGATTTTGACCCAACTTACAACCAGTGGTGGAAAAAGTACTACATTTTGAAAGTACCAAAAGTAAAAGTACTCATTGTGCATAATTTCACATTTCATTGTGTCCCAATTCACAAGTTCAAAATGTGTAAACAATCTTTTGAAAATAGGCCATCTACAAGCTCACAATGCGTTGCATCTGGTCGAAATGTATAATAGGGCTGAAGTGGTTAATGTTTTGTAGCAATAATAAAAATTTACAAAGTAACGAGTAAAGTTTTCAAATAATTGTAGTGGAGTAAAAGTAAAGTAGGAGTAGGAGTAAAATTTGCCTCTGAGATGTAGTGGAGTTGAAGTAAAAGTATTGAAAAATGGAAATACTCCAGTAAAGTAAAAAATACCTCAAACTTGTACTTAAGTACAGTATTTGAGTACATGTAGGCTACTTAGTTACTTTACATCACTGCCAGGGATGGTGTGATGAGCCTGTGTGCTTGCGTTCCCTGCTGGCAGAAAGGAGAACTGTCTCACCACCAGGTCAGTGCTCCAGAAAGCTGCTGTCATGATCTCTTGTTCTCCTTGCACTGGCTTCACATCACATGCAGGATCCAGTTCAAGGACCATGCATGGTCACAGTACTATTAATGACCTTCACTTTACGTATAGATCAGTGGTTCTCAACCTTTTCAGGCCGTGACCCCCCCAAAATAATCATATTTGAACTGGGGAGTGGGGACCACCCCCCCCAACCCTGACAAGAACTTGGACTTGTAGGAGTTGAGGCATTACATTTTGTTTGACTCGGATCCACATTGTGGAAATATTGCGAACATAGCAGATTGAAAATAGCAGATCTACAAGCTCACAGCTTGTAGATCTGCTATTTTCAAAATGTTTGCCTCTTTCTTATATCATTTGACAATTTGGCCAATGTTTGACCCGTTTTTACAGTATTGTTTTTACTTTTTTCCTTTCTTTCTTTTTTTGAGGTAAAGGTCTTAAAAAGTCATTAAATTGTCACTTCACTGTCATCTGGGGACCCCCCCAAAGGTACTTTTACTTTACTGGAGTATTTCCAATTTTCAGTACTTTTACTTTTACTCCACTACATCTCAGAGGCAAATATTGTACTTTTACTCCATTACAATTATTTGAAAACTTTAGTTACTAGTTACTTTGCAAATATACATTATTACATTATAAAACATACATTAACCACTTTAGCCCTATTTCATACCTAGGCTATTTGAAAATAGGCGATCTACAAGCTCACAACACAGTTTAGAGATTTGGTATAGATGGAAAATATAGCAGACCAAGTAGGCTACAGAGCCAAAGGTCAAGGTTACGTATTGAGCTTTAAGTCATTAAATGTCTGAAAATACACATTAAGATGAATCCAACATAGAAAACATAATGTGTGAACAAAAAATTATAATAAAAGAAAACATTAATTTACACAACACTGATGATAGCGCTGTCAAACAAGTCTATGAAGCTATCTATGAAGTTTAATCTGCAACACAATGTTATACAACATGTAGTGGGGGTCCCTGCTTTGTCTCTCTCTAAGCTATACGGGATCCTTGGCCTGAAAGACATTGACCCCTGATTTAAGGGCAATGATGTGGGCTAAGGGCATAGCTACCAAATCTGTGCTTGTTTTAAATCATTTCAAACCATTTGAAATGTAATAAACTGGCGGGTCAATGCACTCAAGATGACCTAGCCCAGAAAGGCCACATGATTGCACCATTGCACTTGCTATGTACCAACATCACTACAGCGCACACTAGTCACATCATCACAACACCATAGGCACTAAAGAATGGGTGTCATTTTGTGAAAACCTCCAATTGATTGACCTCCAGTTTAATTTTAAATGAACCACTTTAGCATTGGACCATAAAAGCAAACAAACACAAACACTGTCTTTACCACATGAATGCAAGCAGTGGTGTAAAGTAACTAAGTGCATGTACTCAAGAATGTTTTGTAGGTGTTTTTACTTTGGGAGTATTTCCTATTTTCAATTCTTTAATTCTACTCCACTACATCTCAAAGGCAAATATTGTACTTTTTACTCCACTACCATTATTTGAGAACTTTAGTTACTTTGTAGATTTTGATTATTATTACAAAACATACATTAACCACTTCAGCCCTATACTTAGGCTGTTTGAAAATAGCCGATCTACAACTTGTGAAATGGGACATTCTGCATAATGGGTACTTTCACTTTTGGTACTTTAAGTATATTTTGATGCCAATACTTTTGTACTTTTACTCAAGTACATTTTGAATACGGGACTTTTACTTGTAAACAGCATTTCTACATGTGGTGTTGATACTTTTACTTAAGTTTAAAAAAAAAATGTGAGTAGCCTACTTTTTCCATTACTGAATTTAAGTAATTACTCGTATGTGGATGAATGGACACATGGGACATGAAGACATCATCTCCATGGAGACCAATTTCTTTCAACATCCGCAGATACAGAGCAGCCTTTTATTTTATTTTATTTTTTTATCCCACAATTTTGCAACCCCATCTTTTTCACCCAGTGCCAATTGTCTAGGTAATCCTGGGCGCTACACTCCCTCTGCCAGCCTAGGGAGAGCCCAGAGCCGAGCTCATGCCTCCTTCAATGCATGAGAGCTAACAAGCCTTCTTATCACCTGACAGGGGGGAGTTTCCCCGGTAAGACGTAGCGCGTGGAAGGAACACGTTATTCCAACCAGTTCCTTTCCTCTCCATCAGGCGCCCCGGCTGACCAGGGGGAGGAAGTATTGAGACCAGGATTAGTGCATGTTTTTTTGTGAGGGTACCTACCTTAGGGGACATGGGGAGAACATGCAAACTCCACACAGAAAGGCCCTTTCAGAGCAGCCTTATGGTCATAGTGTATTGTCTGGGAAAAATCTATGCACTCCAACATTATCATCAATCATAGTCCAGACTTTATTATAAACTGGTGGATGTAGCCATTCCTATAGACACTGTGTTTACGTGTAAACACATCAACAATCTGAACATCATCAATGAATTAAGAAGCTGGAAACACGTCATCAGTAGCCTATAGGCGGATTATGAAACAATGGGCCCCTAGCACAAACTAGTAAAAGGCCTCCCCAACCCCCCTGGCAGGTACACTGACCTGCAGTCACACCATGATTATATTCAACTGCAAGAGGAGCTACAGCACTGGTTCCCCAAACTTTATAGCTCGAGAAAAAGAGAAATGTCATGTCTTCCCAGGACCCAAACTAGTGAAAATAGCAGATCTACAAGCTCACAACGCGTCACGTTGCAACGCCTTTCTTTTTTCTTCTAATATATGGAATGTCTTAGTGAAATTCTTTTGAAAAATCATTGAATTTGTTTTGAATTAATTCCTTCTTTTTTTTTATAATATTAATTTAAAACAAAATTGTCTGTGACCCACAAATGGGCACCGACCCAGTGTTTGGGAAACAGTGATCTACAGCATACATGCCTAAAGGATACACAGAGCGCCAACACCATATTAACATACCGTTGCATCTCAACAGCATTTTAAAGATTCTAATGCCGTTTTGCACTTGCTTTTCACATGCTCCCTCTAAAGTCCTAGATAGATAAACTGGCGGGATAAACATGCACTTCATAGGCATTATGTTGGTTTCTTTCTACATCTACAAAGTGAATGTTTAGGCTGTTCCTTCAGTTCTCTTTAGGACATTTGTGGCTCTGTTATTGGCCTGAATGACAAAGCACTTTGACGAGAAATGCAAAGTTAATAACAGCGACAATTCAGTTTCATTTTTGTCTCCGCCAGGCCGAAGGTATGGTGGAGAGTATGTTTTACCCCCTGTCCGTCCGTCCGTGTGTGTGTGTGTCCGTCTGTCACCACCGCCCATAGGCTAAGCTTTGCAGGACGTGCTGCAACCTGACCTGGCGGAGACCTGTGCTCCGAGGAGCACATCTTCTAGTGTTGATTCTGTGTCTTATATCTGTATTGGTTTGGTGTTTTAATTGTTGATCTTGTTTGTGTAATCTCAACAGCATTGTAAATGAGGGCTCTTTTTGAGAACGAGATGTTCAGGTTTTCAAATCCAGTCCTATTATGGCCATTTGAAATGGGGTTGGCAACTTTGATGATGGAGAGGGCCGCTATATTTCCACACTCACTCCAGAGGGCCACATCGCATACACTGTCGGGCAGACACATCTTATCTCCGTATTTTAACTTTTTTCGTAAATGAATGCCGTCCTTCGCCATTCTATGTCACACAAAAGTAGCAAAAATAGCCGATCTTGTAGATCGGCTATTTTTGAATTGGAATGCAGATTTATTTTGTGCTATTTTTTAATTGGAATCCTGAAAAGTAACATTCTTATTTAATTTCAAATGCATTTAGTTATACTTATGTTAACATTATGAACTTAAATACAAATACATTGGACATAAAAAACACTATAGAATTTGAATACTAGTCATTAAGCTACTAATATAGCCTCAAGTAATTAAAGCGGGTCATGTTTGCATGTGTGGAATTGTAACAGCTGAAACAAATACAATTTCAGTATTCCGATATTAACCTGCGGGCCGCATTAAGTGAAGGTGGGGGCCGCATGTGGCCCCCAGTTGCCCATGTATGTGTTAGACACTGTTGTAACTGTAGTGCCCCATATGTGTGCAATTTAGGTTTCGTTGGTGTGATTATTGTCATGGCAGGCCCATGAACAGCCTTTGTGCCATGTTTGGTGAGGATTGGAGCAACGGTGTGCGTGTGGCCCCCTGGTGTGACTCTTGTCATGGCAGACCCCTGAACAGTGTTTGACTACACACAACACAGACAATAGATAGATAGAACAGAAGCATGATATATTCTATTTTTAGCAGCAGTGTCAAATGTACAAAAGAAGCTAAGAGAAGATTGTTTGATTGCTGCTGTCTGTTTATTTGTCCTGTAACTTCCTTAAAAGGAAACAAAGAAACTGAATGGAGCAAAAACACAACATTCACCTAAATCCATGGAACTATTTAACATTGTGTTAAATGTTTACATCAGTGGTTCTCAGCAGATTCAGGCCGCGACCCCCCCACAATAATCCTATTTGAACTGGGGACCCCCACAATAATCCTATTTGAACTGGGCCCCCCCAAAAATAATCATATTTGAACTGGGGCCCCCCCAAAATAATCATATTTGAACTGGGGACCCCCTACCCTGACAGGCACTTGGAATTGAAGGAGTTGAGGCATTACATTTAATTTGACTGGGTTCCACAGATAAATATTGAAAATAGCAAATCTACAAGCTCACAACGCCTCGCAACGCAAGGCATTGTGGCCAAAAATGAGAACCACTGGTTTACATGGAGTGCAAAGGCATGACACTCCATTGATCTGTTTCTATTCCACGGTCTTTTTCGCCCCCATGTGGACAAAACTAACTCTACAACTGAAAGTGGTCACTCATAAGTTACAGTGGTGGAAAAAGTACTATTTTGTTTTACTTAAGTAAAAGTATCAATACTGTAATGTAGAAATACTGTTGCAAGTAAAAGTCCAGTATCAAATCAAATCAAAATGTACTTGAGTAAAAGCACAAAGTATTGGCATCAAACATACTTAAAGTACCAAAGTAAACTAAAAGTACTCATTATGCAGAATTAAAATCTTTTGAAAGCTCACAACGCATCGCGATAAGACGTGTTGTGAGCCTGGATCTGCTATTTTCAAATAGCCTATGTTTAATAAGACAAGACAAAAAATAACTAGTATCTAAAGTTTTCAAATAATTGTAGTGGAGTAAAAGAATATTTGCCTCTGAGATGTAGTGGAGTAGAAGTAAAAGTAGAACATTGGAAATACTCAAGTAAAGTAAAAGTAGGCTACCACAAAATTGTACTTAAGTAGCCTACAGTACTTGAGTAAATCAATAATTAGTAATTAGATACTTTCCACCACTGGTTATTCATATTTTAAAAAACATGATGACACAACATGGCTCTGGTTTATTCAATATAAACATAAGGGGTGAGGTTTATACTGTGGTTTATAACTGGCTTTGGATAAGGAAATATTGGAAACAACACTAAACATTTTAGAGCCTCAATTTTACAGTAATACAGCCAGTGGTGTAAAGTAAGTACATTTACTCAGTAGCATAAGTACAGTAGCCTACTTAAGTAACATTTTGAGGTCTTTTTTTATACCTCACTGGAGTATTTCCAATTTTCAGTACTTTTACCTCTACTACATCTCAGAGGCAAATGTACTTTTACTCCACTTCAATTATTTGAAAACCTTAGTCTCTAGTTACTTTGTAGATTTTTATTATCATCACAAAACAAAACATACATTAACCACTTCAGCCCTATTTAAACTTGGCCAATTGAAAATAGCAGATCTACAAGCTCACAATGTGTCGCATTGTGAGCTTGTAGATCTACTATTTTCTAAAGATTTGTACACATTTGAAAAATTGTGAAATTGGACATTCTGCATAGCGAGTACTTTCAACTTTTGGTACTTTAATTACATTTTGATACCAATACTTTTATACTTTTACTCAAGTAGCCTACATGTTTGAGTATTATATTTTTTAAGTAGTATATTTGAGTATTTCTACATTGCAGTATTGGTACTTTTACTTAAGTAAAACAATATAGTACGTTTTACCACCACTAGGGGAAACCATAGAGTTATAATGGGGTGGGGGACGGACAGCAGGGGGCAGCAGCGTGTCGGCTGTTTGTCTGACAGGAAGCGGAAGTAACGAACGAAGAAGAAAAACCCGGAACAATAACAAACATGCAGAACGTGAGGATTTGAAATGTTTTATATCCGTTATTAACTTCATTTATTACCTTATAATAAGGTTATTCATCTGTTCACGCTGTTATGTTTCTGCTCAGCCACACATAATAACGTAGCATTATGTTAAAGCTGTATTACATTATATTTCATTACATTACATTATAATAGATTTATAATGAGTGCAAAAATACTTGGTTTACAAGTAAAGGTTCTGCATTCAAATCTTACTTAAGGCCAGTGGTGGAAAAAGTACTTTTTTTTTTACTTAAGTATAAATATTGCCATGTATGAATAATCTGTTACAAGTAAAAGTCCAGAATTCAACATTTACTTGAGTAAAAGTACCAAAGTATTGATATCAAAATGAAGTACCAAAAGTAGAAAGTATACTCATCCCATTTCACAAGTTTTTAAATGTATACAAATCTTTTGAAAATAGCAGATCTACAAGCTCACAATGCGTTTGCAATGTGAGCTTGTAGATCTGCTATTTTCAAATGGCCGAAATGTGTATAGGGCTGAATCTACAAAGTAACAAGTAATTACGTATCAAATAATTGTAGTGGAGTAAAAGTACAATATTTGCCTCTGAGATGTAGTGGAGTAGAAGTAAAAGTACTGAAAATTGGAAATACTCCAGTAAAGTAAAAATACCTCAAAATTATACTTAAGTACAGTACATGAGCACCACTGGATTCTGTTTTCAAATCTTACTTAAGGCAAAGTACAAAGTATTGGCACCAAAATATTTTCAAAGTAGCAAAAGTCAAAATAGTTAAAGGGATATAGTTCACCCCCAAAATGATGATTTCTATGGATTAGTCACCCCATGGAGACTTGAATTCATGGATATCTTTTTGTTTTAGTCGCATTCCTAAGCCAATAATTAGATAACCGGCAGCGGTTCCGGTAGGAGACACAAAAGAGACTATTTGTGTCTCCTACCGGAACCGCTGCCGGTGAACTATCCCTTTAAGCCATGATGCAGAATGTCTCATTTCAGAATCTAATATCATGTTATATTGGACTGTAATGTATTGACAACTCATCGCATTGCAAATTGTAGCTTGTAGATCTGCTGTTTTCAAAAGAATATTAGAATAGTTATGATACATTTTTCAGTAATAATAATGTAGCATTAGTTCATGTTATTTGAAATAAACTAAAATTAACATAATGTATGAAATGTAATGGACGTTTGTTTTTGTTCACAGTTTGCTGCTGGTGTGATATGACGCTTATTCGAGGTGAGAATATGTAAAAGATTATATTCATAACAATTTATCACATGAATGTAGCTGAAACGTACCCTAATTAGAAACAATATTTATTGTCAAACCTTATGAATAAGTGTTGACAAATAAGTAGTCGCCATTTACCAAGGTGGGTTAGTGACCATTTGGTTCCATGTGTACACTCTTGGGAGTTACATGAACTGAATTGAAGTGTTGTAAGTGATATTTATTTAGGTTAAAACAAACAAAACAACAGAAAAGTTAAAGCTCTATGTTGTTCAGTAACAGGGGTCTCTCCAGTTCTTTAGTAAATGTATTGGCAATTTTACAGTGTTCTAGATCCAATTTTGTCTGCATGTATATATATATATTATGTATGTATGTATGTATGTATGTATGTATGTATGTATGTATGTATGTATGTATGTATGTATGTATGTATGTATATATATATATATATATATATATATATATATATATATATATAAATACAGTTCTCTCTCCAGATTGGATGAAATTGGTACACTGAAGAGCTGGAGAGACACGGAGACTCCTGTTACTGAACAAACACTACTGTATATAGCAATGATTACTATCAGAATATTAGTTCAGGGACCCCCAGAAGCAAACATTTGAGTTACAAATGTTAGCTTTAAAAAATATGTATTCAAAGATTTGCACACATTTTCAAGATTCTTAAAAAAATTGCAGATCTACAAGCTCATAGCTATGAGTGTGTAGATCTGGTATTTTTGAATAGCCAAAGTCTAAAATAATGGTTACAGCTAAAATGACAGAGATGCCTTCCCGGATTGAATGGGTCGAGAGCGTCTGCTAAAAATGCCTAAATCGTCATTGTGATTACATCATGTGGTTCAGATGAAGGCGGGGCTGTACCGTGACATCACTCCCGTCACGCT
>NC_137611.1:51782563-51810063 GCF_963280865.1 Gymnoscopelus braueri | reverse complement strand
AATCAACCGTAGATTTAGTTGACTAAATCAACTGTAGATTTAGTTGACTAAATCAACTGTAGATTTAGTGGACTATTATAATCTTATGATATCTAGTCGACTAAAACTAGACAAAAACTGAAACATTTCAGATAACTAAAATATGACAAAGTAAATGGAATTTGATTAAAAGACTATGACTAAAACTGAATTTGCTCTCAAAATCAATACTACTTTCAAGGCTACAACGCCTCACAACACGACACGTTGTGGGCTTGTAGATCCGCTATTTTTGTCAAAGAGATTTACGTAGATCAAGGGTAGGCAACCTTAGGCACAGGTGCCAACATTGGTACAGGGGAGGGGGATCAACCTTAGGCACAGGTGCCAACATTGGTACAGGGGATCACACTGGCATAAGTGGGGGTCCCCGGACCCCACTTTGAGAACCACTGCGGTAGAAATATGTTAGGTTGAATTCATCATCTGATACAGCTCTGATGCTCACAAATCAAGGCTGTACACACCCTTTAATGCAGTAGTTCTCAAACCTTTCAGCCACCCCCCAAAAAACTAAAACAAATCATATTTAAACTGGAGACCCACCCCCACCCTGACAAGCACTTGGACTTGTAGGAGTTGAGGCATTTCCTTTAGTTTGACTCGGTTCCACAAATACATTTTGTGAAAATAGCCCATCTACAAGCTCACAATTTAGTAATTTTTCCTGAACCCACAGTTTGAGAACCACTGCTTTAATGAAGTTATTACATTATTATATATCTGTGTGGTGTATGTTAATCAGTGGTGGAAAAAGTACTCATTGTTTTACTTGAGTAAAAGTATCAACACTGCATTGTAGAAATACTCTGTTACAAGTATAAGTCCGGTGTTCAGAATTTGCTGGAGTGAAAGTGCAAAAGTACTGGTATCAAAATGTACTTAAAGTACCAACAGTAAAAGTACTCATTATGCAGAAATCTTCCATTTCATGTTTTCAAAATGTATACAATCTTTTGAAAATAGCAGATTGTGAGCTTGTAGATAGGCGTTTATCAAATGGCCGAAATGTATATAGGGCTGAAGTGGGTAATGTATGTTGTGTAATAATAATCGAAATCTACAATAACTAGTAACCAAAGTTGACAAATAAGTGTAGTCGAGTAAAAGTATAATATTTGTCTCTGCGATGTAGTGGAGTAGTAAAAAAGTAAAAGTATTGAAAATTGGAAATACTCCAGTAAAGTAAAAATACCTCAAAATTATACTTAGTACAGTACTTGAGTAAATGTACTTAGTTACTTTACCCCACTGATGTTAATTATACTACAAGTGGAAACAAAGGCCGTTCTATTCTGCTGTGTGAGTATAGGTGCAGTACCGCCTCTGTCCAGCAGAGAGCAGCCAGCCACAGGACAGACAGACGGACCCCGGCAGACAGCATGGCAGACAGACGGACACGGACGGACAGATACCTGAAGAAGAGGAGGAAAGAGAGGGAGAAGGAGAGAGGACGAGAGAGGAAGAAGAGACACACAGCAACAGGTGGGGACTGTGACGTAGTTTGTAGTTTGTCAACCTGTGGATATTTAGAAGAAAATAATATATTTGTAATAGCTTATAGCAATATCGTAAGTGTGCTGTTCTTCCAGAAATAAAGTAAATTAACCCATAAAGACCGGGAAAGCATCTGTCATTTTAGATTTTAACCACTTAGACCATTATTTGATACTTTGGCTATTAAAAAATAGCAGATATACAAGCTCAAAGCTTGTAGATCTGCTATTTTTGAAAAATCATGAAAATGTGTGCAAATCTTTGAATATATATATACTTTTTTTTTTAAGCGAACATTTGTAACTCAAATCTTTGCTTCTGGGGGGTCCCTGGAACTAAATATTTTGAGTTGGGGGTACGCGACCAAATACATATCATTTTGGGGGTCCTTGACGTGAAAAAGTTTGAGATTCACTGATATTATAGCAACACAAGAAGTGTTTCAGAAAACTGTTAGGATTTAGAAGACTTTAGAATCGGAACCTCAGGCTTTAATGGTTTAATAATACTGCTCCAATGTGACAGTGACAGCGTTATATCTACCTGGGAATTAAAGGTATAGGGTAAGTGATGTTTTTTGTTAAAAGGTTAAAGCTCTATATTGTGATAGTAATCCTTTGCTATAGAGCAGGGGTGTCAAACTCATTTTGGTGTCCGGGCAAGATTGGTCAAATGGTGACTTGATGTGGGCAGGAACCAGTTGCGGACGCACATGCGCGCTCACACGCATTCAGCAGTAATAGTAATAGTATAGAGTGTTCCAGTTCCAATTTTGTCAGCTCATTTCGTTGTGTCATCACTTCCATTTGCACTTGTTTAATCTGTATCCTGACTGAGTTCTCTATCCTGATTGGATTAAATTGGTATCCCGACCTGAAAATGCATTTTCTGTTTACTAAATAGCTGGAGAGACATGGAGACTCCTGTTACTGAACAAACACTCTATAGCATTTTTTTTTTTACATTAACTCTCTCAGTGCCAATGAAATAAAAAAATATGTTCTCTAAACTAGGGATTTTTTTTTTTTTCATAGTAAAAAAAAAGTGCTTAGGAAGCGAGATACAGCCTTTTTCAGTTATAAGTTAAACAAAGAGTGGATGGAGCTGCAAATCTTCAGATAATGATATATTGGGTTCTGAACATTATTATATTTTTTTTAAACTTTAAACTCAGGATTTTTTGTTCTGGCACTGAGGGCATTCAGAAAAAACTCGGGATAACTCGCGGCTTGGCACTGAGAGAGTTAAAGCGGCACTATCTAAAAAAAGAAAAATAATAAAATGTAATTGTGTCCAATCTGTATGGTACAACATAACATAATTGGGGTGGTTGTATTTTGTCTCCCTGCTCTTCTATTGAGAGACATTTAGATCGTGTCAAAGGTCATGTTTCATGTCTGACACAGGATCTGACACGAATTTTGACCTGTTGGTCAAGATTCAGTTTATCCCCTGAGCAAGCAGGCGGGCTCTATTAGCTCAATGGTAAAAAAATAATAATGAGCAATTGCGTAGGAAACCAGTTTCAAATCCGGGGTAGAAGAGGAAAGTTACATAGTGCAGCTTTAACTTTTTTAAATATTAATGTTATTATCAACAAAATCGTAGTCTTTTGCCATTTATTTGGGGGCCCACTTGGAATACCCTCACGGCCCAGCAGTGGGCCCAGGCCCATAGCTTGAGAATCGCTGCTATATAGCTTACATGGTAACAATAAACAGTGTGTAACTAACATGAAAAAAAAGAAACAACAACCTGAAATGTATATTATTAGTAATAGTAGTTGTAATAGTCCTAACAATATTTAGCAATAGTTGTGACGGTATTGGTAATGTCTCATGTTGTCTTGCAGTCCAGTCCAGAGACGGACTCCACAAACGCTTCCTGTCAAAACACAAGACTGCAGCAGACAAGCAGAAAGTGGTGCCACCGTGTGGACTGGAGGGGTAAGTGTGACAGCACCGACCGAGAGTGTTTTAGAAGCCCTGTGACTATATCTGAGGATTACACTTAAAGGTAGGGTAGGTGATTTTAAATGTTTATGTTAAGATAAGTGTTAAATAACTGTATATTCTGACAGTACTCATTGCTATAGAGTGTTTGTTCAGTAACAGGGGTCTCCATGTCTCTCCAGCTCTTTAATAAACAGAAAATGCATTTTCAGGTCGGGATACCAATTTTATCCAATCAGGAGTACAGAACTCACACGGGATACAGGATAAACAAGTGCATTTGGAAGTGATGACACACAGACAGACACAATTGAAACTGCAACACTACACAATTGAAGCTGATGAATGGGCTCTCTCTCCTGATTGGCTGAAATTGGTAACCCCCCCCCCCCTCCCTCCCACAGGGAGACCTCTGTTGACCACTGGACAATCACTCTATAGCAAAGATTACTATCAGAATATGGAGCTTTAACCGCCCTACCTTTTTAATGGGTTAATGAATTTATACCACCTTTAACTCTTTCACTGCCACCGGTATATATAAATAAATAAAGCCCAGACTGCCAGCAATTTTTCGATTTTCTTACCTTTTCAAGTAGTCTCAGAATATTTATCTCCAGTCTGATCAATCCCCTGATGGTTGCTAATCACGGAGGGTTTCATTGCTTCCGCGAAAAAAAAAATGTCATCGCGACCTCCAGTTTGCTTGTTATACGCCGTTGAAAATAGCATGTCTCGCCAAAAATACATAGTAAAACACGGAGCCGAGATACAGAATATTTCCCAAATACTTTAACCAGGAAGTGAATGGAGCAGTAAATCTTCGGATCACGTTATCTCCTGGTTCTGTGTACTTAAAAAAAATATATATAGTCTTTCTCGTCGGCGGCAGGCTGCGCCTTAGCAGAATCCGACGAGAAATCGGAAAAGAGTGAAGACCTGAGGCCGATTCTATAATTGTCCCATACAAGATCTGTGTTACAATGTTTTTATTTATTTTTATTTTTTTAATAACCCATTAAGACCGGGAACGCATCTGTTTCATTTTAAGATTTATTCGGCTATTTAAAAATAACAGATATACAAGCTCATAGCGTGGCACCGATTTCTGCGCTATGAGCTTGTAGATAATTTGTGCAAATCTTTGAATATATTTGTAAAGTGAAAAATCTCAAATCTTAGCTTCTGAGGGATTCTACAAATGTCTTCTAAATCCTTTTTTGAAATAAACGTATGTTGCTATAATATCAGTAGTGCTCAAACTTTTTCATGTCAAGGACCCCCAGAATCTGAAAATGTTTTGTTCCAGGGACCCCCAGAAGCAAATATTTGAGTTAAAAATGTATATATATTCAAAGATTTGCACATATTTTCACAATCTTTCAAAAATAGCAGATCTACAAGCTCATAGTGCGGCACAGAGTTAATAGCCAAAGAAATCTAAACATGACACAGATTATTCCCCGGTCTAAATGGGTTAAGTAGCTAATCAGACTAATGGGTTAGTTTATTTTTATTTTTATCTATTGTAATTTTCTTGCACAATTCATTGATATAAAAAAAAAAAAAAGAAAAAAAAAGAAAAAAAAAAATATATATATATATATATATATATATATATATATATATATATATATATATATATATATATGTATATATATGTATATATGTATGTATGGAGCGGGGGAGTCTGGTGTAACGCTCAGGTCCTGGACCTGGTAAGACGGAGGAGGAGCCCGGCCAGGAGGCCATCCACAGAGCCTAGCCCCTCCACGTACCAGAGCCTTACTCTCCCCCATTCCTGGCAGAGTAGTTTCGGACAAGCGTATTGAGTGGCCCTGTCTTTCCCTATTTAGGACTGACCGTGGGTAGCTACCTGGGACGTAAGTCGGGGCTTGATCAACCCTGGCTGGGTCACCTGGGCGAGGGTGTATGTTGCGAGACCCGAAACATTCTATGACCCCAGGCCACAACACTGATGATACGTCCCAGGTGCATCCATGTGATGTTTTTTCGTTATATATATATGTATATGTGTGTATATATATATATATATATATATATATATATATATATATATATATATATATATATATATATATATATATAACAATTATCGTTTATTTGGTTACAAGTTGCAGGTTATTGGTTCTAAATATGGGTTTTGATATATTTTTAGCAATGGTGTACAGTAACTAAGTACATTTACTCAAGTACTGTACTTGAATTTTGAGGTATATTTACTTTACTGGAGTATTTCCAATTTGCAGTACTTCTACTCCACTACATCTCAGAGGCAAATATTGTACTTTTACTCCACTACAATTATTTGAAAACTTTAGTTACCAGTTACTTTGTAGATTTTGATTATTATTACAAAACACACATTACCCACTTCAACCCTATATACATTTCGTACATTTGAAAATAGCAGATCTATAAGCTCACAATGCATCGCATTGTGAGCTTGTAGATCTGCTATTTTCAAAAGATTTTTATACATTATACATTTGAAAACTTGTGAAATGGGACATTCTGCACAATGAGTACTTTTACTTTTGTACTTTAAGTATATTTTGATACCAATACGTTTGTACTCAAGTAAAGTTTGAATTCTGGACTTTTAGTTGTAACAGAGTATTTCTACATTGCAGTATTGATGCTTTTACTTAAGTAAAACATTTTAGTACTTTTTCCACCACTGGTTTTATAGTAGTATATGCTTGTATCTGTCCACACAGCAGGCGTGCTCCGGGTAAACAGATACCAAAGGGAGCAGTACTCCAGGAGGACGGCCAGGGGGCGGCAGAGGGCTGGGGCCGCTGCAGGAACACACGCATAGTGAAGAACAGAGGAAGAAGAGACGGAGAGGAGGATAAAACCATAAAAACGACAGAAGAAGAGAACGGAGGCAGGAGAGAATTCTGCTGTTCTCTCTGTAACCGGTAGAGAAATGTGTGTGTGTGTGTGTGTGTGTGTGTGTGTGTGTGTGTGTGTGTGTGTGTGTGTGTGTGTGTGTGTGTGTGTGTGTGTGTGTGTGTGTGTGTGTGTGTGTGTGTGTGTGTGTGTGTGTGTGTGTGTGTGTGTGTGTGTGTGTGTGTGTGTGTGTGTGTGTGTGACTAAGAGTGAGAGACATATCAGTCAATCCCATCTTAGTCTCGCGTGGCCAGACTGTTGCCTCCCACAATTTTCAAATGTTTCCGATCATACAGTCTGGGACTCGGAAGCTCTGATCATGATTAAAATCTAAACCGGATGTGAAGCTTCCTCCCCACTTCCGTTTTGTCTTTACAGTCGCGCAAATTTATCCTAATATACATCAAAATCATCTAAGTATATTTAGCTTACTGCTTAGCAGAAATTTGAAATTAAACAATAAAATGCAAAGATATTTTAAAATATATTCTCGTGAACAGAAGTGCCAGTTTCCCCTCTCAGATCTCGGGAGGTGTAATTCCATACAGTTCCTCTACATAGCATTCAGGAGATTGTGGAATAGTTGTCTGGCTACGCGAGACTAATCCCAAAGAGCTCTATATTCTGATAGTACTCATTGCTATAGAGTGTTTGTTCAGTAAAAGGAGTCTCCCATGTCTCTCCAGCTCTTTATTAAACAGAAAATGCATTTTCAGTGCTCTCTCCTGATTGGCTTATATGTTGTCACCTACCTGAGAGACCCCTGTGACCGAACAAACGCTCTGTTGCAATGATTACTATCAGAATATAGTACTTTAACCTTTTTAACAAAAAATAACAAACATACCAAAAAATATCACTTACCCTACCTTTAACTGTGCTGTTTGTGTTTTATTTCAACAGGAAGTCCAGCAGTAAGTCAACGTTTCATCGTCACATGTTTGTAAATAAAACCATGTTTTGTGTAAACAGGAAGTTCATCAGTAAGCTGACGTTACGTCGTCACATGGGGATTCACCAGGGAGAGAAACCGTACGAATGTCCTCACTGTGACTACAACACCCGCCTGAAGGCCTCACTGGCACAACACATACGTATACACACAGGTAATTATAACAACACGTTCAGACAGGTAATACGTCGTCTATGTCGGGTGGAAACCTCATTATGTCCGAAACTGTTGCTTTTCAGGATTCAAATTCAAAAGCATCAAAAGTAGCAGATCTACAAGCTCGAAACGCGTCGCTTCACGCCACGTTTCAAGCTTGCAGATCTGCTTCTTTTGATGCTTTTGTGTGACGCTGTAGTATGATCAAGTAGGGCAGGGGTTTTCAACTGATTTTGACCCAGGGACCACCATCCTGACTGAGAGTAACCTGGGGACCACCACTATTGTGTCGGGTGGGTCCATCATAGACCCATCCCACACAATAGTGGTGGGGGTTCATGTACCAAAAAGTGAAATAATTGAGCTAGTGTGATTTCTAGGCACGGTGAGTTGCACATAGCCTGTCTAATCGGCAAAATGGTGGTGGACAGTCTCATGTCATTCTCTGGCTCCAGCCTAGCCCTGTCTCACAGAGGTAGATTTCCCAGAGCTTACAACTAAAAGAAAGGAAGTGTCTGTTACCTTTTGCAACAACCTGGCTTACAACTCATCCAGAATTTGCAAGGGGCTGTGTTTCATACGTGTTGCCTCTTGACAGAGTCTGTGGACATGTCAATGAGCTGATCCTCTTCTGTGGGAGTTAAGCTTGACCCCTCTGCTGCTGCATCACCGAATGGGAAACTAATTCTGTGCGCATTGGCAGCGACCGGACGTTTACATCGTAAGAGGTCACTAGACTTTTTGAAATGTTAGATTCGACTTAAGTTAATTATTCATAAACAAGAAACAAGAGCTGCAAATAAAGGTAAAAGCAAAAGAAATCTAATTTCAAAAGAAACAGAATTTCTGAATGCATGGCCAGGGACCACCTGCAATACCGTGGTCCGCAGACCACCGGTTGAAAACCCTTGAAGTAGGGCGTTAATGTACGAAAAAAAAGTTAAAATATTGAGAGGTTTCTTCCCAACTTATATCCAAATCCCGATAGAATACAAAACTGTGCAACATACACTCACCGGCCACTTATTAGACACACCTCTCCAAGTCCACGTTAACACACATTTCTAAGCAACCAATCATATGGTAGCTACTTAACTCATTTAGGACTGTAGACATGGTCAAGATGATCTGCTGATCGGGTGTGGCTTAGAACGTGGCACGGTTGCTGGAGCCAAACGGGCTGGTCTGCTGATCTACATGGGATTTTAAACGCACAACCATCGCCAGGGTTTACAGAGAGTGGTGCGAAAACGCACAAATATCCAGTGAGCGGCAGTTCTGTTGCCGAAAAGGCCTTGTGTGATGCCAGAGGTCAGAGGAGAATAGCCAGAAAAGTCATTTTTTGATTTCTTTGGTTATTCAAAAATAGCAGATATACAAGCTCATAGCGCGGCACCGAGTGAGCTATGAGCTTGTTAGTCTCGCGTAGCCAGACAACTATTCCACAATCTCTGAATGCTATATAGAGTCTGGAACTACAACTCCCAAAATCCGAGAGAGGAAACTGGCACTTCCGTTCACGAAAATATCTTTTAAAATATCTTTACACTTTACTTTTTAATTTCCATTTCTGCTAAGCAGCAAGCTATGTATACTTAGATGATTTGTATTTATATTAGGATAAATTTGCGCGACTGTAAAGACGAAACGGAAATGGAGAGGAGGATCCACATCCGGTTTATATTCTAATCATGATCAGAGCTTCCAAGTCCCAGACTGTATGACCGGAAACATTTGAAAATTGTGGGAGGCAACAGTCTGGTAAAGACTATGAGCTTGTAGATCTGCGTTTTTTTTTTTTTAATTATTTTTTTCCCAAATCTTTGAATATATATATATATTTTTAAGTGACATTTTTAAGTCCGATATTTGCTTCTGGGGTCCCTGGAACAAAATGTTTTGAGATGGGTGTTCACGGCCAAATGCATATCATTTTGGGGGTCCTTGACATGGAAAAGTTGGAGCACCACTGATATAGCAACATACTGTGATAACCTTTTTAGATATGCATTTGGCCGCGGACCCCCAGAAGCAAAGATGTGAGTTACAAATGTTCGCTTTAAAAATATATATATTCAAAGATTTGCACAATTTGTCACAATTAAAAATAAATAAATGGCAGATCTACAAGCTCATAGCGTGGCACTCGGTGCCACACTATGAGCTTGTATATCTGCTATTTTTTGAATAGCCAAATAAATCTAAAAATGACACAGATTCTTTCCTCTCTTCTTAATGGGTTGTGAGCTTGTAAATCGTCTATTTTCAACTAGCTGAAATATATATATAGACCTTTAAGTGGTTAATGCTGTTTACTAATAAAAAGCCAAATCTAAAAATTAACTAGTAACTAAAGTTTTTTTGTTTTGTGGCCCTTCAGGAGAGAAGCCGTTCAGATGCTCCGAGTGTTCCTACGCCTCCATAGACAGAAGCTCTCTACGCAGACACTCACGCACACACAGCCAGGAAAAACCCTACCGGTGTACACACTGCACCTACAGCAGGTAACGCACGCACACACACACACACACACACACACACGCACACTCACACTCACACTCACACACACACACACACACACACACACACACACATGCACACTCACACGGATGGGTGTGCATTAGAACAGTGGTTCTCAAACTTTTTCATGTCAAGGACCCCCAAATTGACACTTATTAGCCCGCGGACCCCCCATTTGAAAAGATATGCCAAGGCCCCCTCATAAGAAAATATTTTTACGGCTCTAGCAGTGATATTCAACAATTTTATTTATTTCAAGGACCCCCAGTTTGACATGCATTAGGCTACGGACCCCCCATTTAACACATTGACAGCCAGAGGTTAATCTCATAATGTACTCACCAGTGCCAACGTTTTATTGTTGTTTTATGTTTTTTTCACGTCGCCATAGACCTCGTTAAAATCCTTAAGATTGATCTGTGCACTGTTTGTAAACATCGCGGACATCTCCCTGCGTCTACCAGTCCAAACCACGTGTCAAACGGGGCATCCATGTTTGAGTTAGAACGGTTTATGTTAAACAGTGATCAGCGAGGAGAAAAACTACAATCGAAGAAAATGGCGTCTCAGTGTGCGCTTTAGAATGGGAGCCGGCGTGATCGTCAAAACCGGATCCCAAATAATTCTGTTTCCGGTGGTGTTACAATGAAATGTGCCGTACTAGAAAATTGAAAAAAGTTTTTTTTTTCGAAAAAAAGGAAAAAGCACCACAGCCCGTAGGCTACGGGATCGGCGCTTTACCGTTGGATTTAACGGCCCGTAGAACTACGGGCCCGGCGGTCAATGTGTTAATGGCATTTGTTAATGTAACTCTGAGAGTGTACAAATGTGTAATTTGTACACTCAGAGTTACAGACCCATAAGGGTCCATTTGGTTCCATTTGTACACTCTCAAAGTTACAGACCCATAAGGGTTCATTTGGTTCCATTTGTACACTCTCTCAGAGTTACAGACCCGTAAGGGTTCATTTGGTTCCATTTGTACACTCTCAGAGTTACAGACCCATAAGGGTGCGTTTGGTTCCTAACTATCTATCATTTAGCTGGGGACCCCCTGGAACTCCCTCAAGGACCCCTGGTGGTCCCCGGACCCCACTTTGAGAACCACTGCATTAGAACATGTAGAGCTGGCTACTTTTTGGTAGAAGGGTTATAGATATATATAGACAGGGTTCCCACGGTCATGAAATTCCTGGAAATATTTTGAAATTGGAAGAACTGTTTTCCAGGCCTGGAAAAGGTTTGGAAATAATCACATGTTTTGGGAAATGTTTGGATATACATAGTTTTTGTCTAACATTACATGAAATATGTAACATGGTCAAATGCAGTGCTGTGCTGGAACACCGTATATAGTGTGTTTGTTCAGTAACAGGGGTCTACCCGTCTCTCCAGCTCTTTAACACATTCCCTGCCAGGGCCTTTTTAAATACAGGCTGTAGCTACTGCCAGCATTTTTAAGCATTCTGACTAATCTTTCAAGAAACACAGCATACTTTGTGCTATGGATATGTAAACACCAAATATCTCAAAAGAAAGATTAGAATCTCTACTTTCATCAGGAAAAAAAAGTGAGCTGATAGCATGTTCCGTTTTTTAGCTATTGGTAGTTGAATACAGCTCGTTTTCACAAAAAACAGATGTCTGTCTCCAGAAACATAGATATGGGCATTTTTGTGAAAGACACACGTGATAGGCAGAAAAGTGGTTTGAAAAGTAATTTGACATTTATTTTTTCCTTCAGTGTAATCAGACATCACAACAGCAGTCGTTATAAAAATGAAATACAATAAAAAACTGCTTTTGAACACATTTTATCACAATTGTATCTGTTTCACGCCAATGTCATTCAAGTGCAACACAGCTCATTTCAACTCAACTCAAAGTCTTTCTTTTCAAAGTAATAAGTCATATGTGTCAGTCCTCTGAGTTGTTTGTCTCTTCAAAACTTGACTTCTCTGTGTGTGTGTGTGTGTGCGTGTGCGTGTGCGTGTGCGTGTGCGTGTGTGTGTGTGTGTGTGTGTGTGTGTGTGTGTGTGTGTTTCAAAAATAAACCTTCTTAGTGTGATACACTGTGAAGCAACCAGGATGCAAGGGGACCTTACGGCCTTTGCATGCCCACCTTGTCTCCTTCCGTTCTCCCTGGCGGTAACAGACTCGGCATGCCCTAGTTGGTCTTGGCTTTTTCTCAGTGGGTGGGAACTTGACCTGCTGATGGGCTGCAGAGTCATCCAGTCTGGTCTCAGGGTCTGTGCCCTTTGGGGCCCACTCCGCCGCCTCCTCTGGCGCCCACTCCGCCCACTCCGCCGCCTCCTCCTGCGCCTCCTCCTGCGCCTCCTCCCCAGGCTGACAGCATGGGTGAACTGGAACATGTTTTTATGCCCTCTGCTGCCCCCTGGTGCTTTGCTTTGTAAAGCACAAAGCTATTGAACAAAGCGATCTGGAACAGGTACACAGCAAATTTCTTAGGCCACTTCCTTGTCTTCCTGGTGAAGAGATAGTAGGCCAGGTTCTGATCACACTTGTCGACACCATTCATGTATCGATTGTACTGTACAACGCACACTGGCTTCACTGTCGACACCTTCTCGCTGTGGTGTTTCTGCTTTTCATCCACTGTGGTAATCTCAGCCTTGTGGATCGTGGAAACCATTGTAACAATCTTGGCTTCCTTGGCCCGCCATGCCACTACCATCACCTTCCCCTGGTGACGCATCAAAGTGGACCCAACTGACAGCTTCGACTTGTTCAAATTTGTTATGGCTGATGGCTGCCCTCTATTTTTGCAGAGGGTACCGCACACATGGGTGCCCTGCTTGAGGAGTGCTTTAGTGTGCTTCACGCTGTTTTAAAGGTTATCCATCCACAACCGGTACCCTTGACCTGCAAGGCCTCCTAGCAGGGAGCTGACGGTCGCCGGGATGGTACACTTCACGCCACAGTATGGCTTCATATTGTGCAGATAGCCGGTTTCAGAGTCACACAGCATATATGACTTGATGCCATACTTTATGGGCTTTGCCGGGTTGTAGACTTTGAACTTTAGGCGCCCCCGGAAACACCGCGTACCCTCATCAATGGTGATGTTCTGGCCTGGTGTATACATCTCCTGGAAATTTGCCAGGAGGGAGTCCGGGAGTGGGCGTACTCTCCACATCGGGTCTTTAGCAGGAGTGTCATTGAAGTGAAGGTTGCTCCAAATCAACTGGAAGCGGTTCCTACTCATGGTCCTGCTGAAGAACGGAGTTACTAGGTTCTCATCTGTTGACCAGTAGTGTTCAAGCTCAGGCTTGACAACAAGCCCGGTCAGAAACAGCAGCCGCAGGAAACGCTTCAGCTCTGCAACGGTCAACACTTTCCAAGCGTTTCCTCTGGCATGTGGCAGCTCTGAAATGCTCCGCTCAGCATGTAAGTTTGTATGATGACATATCTCCTGGAGCAGAACATCAGACAGGAGTAGCTCAAGGAAGGCGGCAGGGCTGTCGGAGTCGAGCTCAGCAGCAGCACCCTGAGGGCCCGGATTCACGGCAGTAAAGGGGATGACTTTCGGCTGCCAGTCTGTGTCAGACCACACATCCACAGTAGAGCTGGGATACTCGACCGAAACCCGTCGGGTACCGACGGGCCGGCCACGGGTCGGACGCATTTGCATAATTGGTGGTCGGAATTCGATTCGGATCGGTCATATTGTTGATATATAGAAAGTGAAGTGTAAAAATACTGTCCGCCTAGGCGAAACACCAAAGAAAGAGGCTCACCCGTGTCTGTGTGCTACTTCCTGGTTTACGTGACAACGCACTGCGCGTTGTCCTGACAACACGCACGCACAAGCGTTCATGGGAAAGGGGAGTTTTTTTTCTTCTTTCTTTTTCTTTGAGGAAGGCACTTTATTACACTGACATGCAAACGTTTTATAATGTGCAGTATGCAGTGCACCTTGCCTGACTAATAAAGAGCTTTCCTCAAAGAAAAAGAAAGAGAAAAAAAAGCGAGTGAAAAAAGCGGCGTGTGCCGGGCCCCGGGTCGGACGCATATTAATAATTAATGGTCGGGCTCGATTCGGGTCGGACACAAAGCTGTCGGTAACGGGACGTGTTCGGGCTGAAAGAATCAGCCTGATCCCAGCTCTAATCCACAGGAGCTGCAGCTGTAAAAATACATAAATAGAATATCAGTTTAGGCTTTTAGCAAACACTCTTATCCAGACAGAGCGACTAAAAATAGCATATCTACAAACTCACAACAAGCTTATAGATCTGCTGTTTTTATACGGCATCACGCAATAGAACATAGTAAATATATAGGCTACATTATCATCATTCATAATCAGACAGAGAGTGTGTCCCCACGCTACAGTGTTGTGTGTGTGAATCTACTGTCAGTCCAATTGAGATCAAGGGGGATTTTGAAAAGGTTTATTGACATGAACTGGACAGGATCAAAACGTTGTTTACTTTGATGTTGTTTACATTGACCTGATCTCAAATTCCCTTTGAATCATTTCATTATGAAGACAGACATGGTCAGAGGGCTGGGTGTGCACCTGCACCCCCTCCAAAAAAAAGAATACAAATAGCAGATCTACAAGCTCACAACAAGCTTGTAGATCTGCTATTTTTATAAGGCATCACACACATGCATAGTAAATATATAGGCTACATTTACCCTTGCGAGATGATCCAGCCAGGGGTACATTCTCCACATCCTCAACCATGTCGGAGTCTGAAATGAAATATCAAATACTTGATAAATATTATGAACATCAACTCAATTAAGGTATTTAGCAAACAGACTTATCCAGACAGAGCGACTTACAATAAAGCACACCTGCCTACTCCCCACCCCCCCCCCAAAAAAAAAAATACAAACACAAATAGCAGATCTACAAATTCACAACAATCTTGTAGATCTGCTATTTTTATAAGGCATCACACAAGAGAACATAGTAAATATATCATCAATATATGCATCATTCATAATCAGACAGAGAGTGTGTCCCCATGCTACAGTGTTGTGTGTGAATCTACTGTCAGTCCAATTGAGATCAAAGGGAATTTTGAAAAAGTTTGTTGACATGAACTGGACTGGACAGGATCAAAACGTTGTTTACTTCAATGTTGTTTACATTGACCTGACCTCAAATTCCCTTTCAATCATTTCATTATGAAGACAGACATGGTCAGAGGGGGGGGGGGGGGGGGGGGTGTGCACCTGCATCCCCCTCCAAAACAAGAATAAAAATAGAAGATGTACAAGCTTGTAGATCTGCTATTTTTATAAGGCATCACACACTGTGTGTGTGTGTGTGTGTGTGTGTGTGTGTGTGTGTGTGTGTGTGTGTGTGTGTGTGTGTGTGTGTGTGTGTGTGTGTGTGTGTGTGTGTGTGTGTGTGTGTGTGTGTGTGTGTGTGTGTGTGTGTGTGTGTGTGTGCGTGCGTGCGTGCGTGCGTGCGTGCGTGCGTGCGTGCGTGTGTGTCAGACCTGCCAACCTTGAGATTTTCTGTTGAGTACCAATCCGGGCCCCCCCAAAAAATAACGATTTTTTGGGGGGGCCCAAAAAATATTTAACAACCTCACTTGCTCATACTGATATAACATATATAATCTATCTATAACTATGAGTGTAGATGTCAAAGTACAGTCTATCACCAGTGACTTTATGAATGAACATACATCACAATGATCATATTATTCAACATATATAAATTGGCTATGAAGAAAACAATACAACCATATATTCTTCAGAATAATTCTTTTTACTGAAAATTCTCTTGTTCATTGAAGGATTTTTTTTTACATACAATATGTACAAAAACATTTGTACATTGTAGAATGTTGTACATTGTAGAATCTTTTACTGATTTTTTTTTGTACATTGTAGAGTTTTGTACAAACTGTAAAAACACCAAGAGTAAATTCTTAAGCTCTCAAAAGAAAATGAATACAAATGCTGGTAAATTTACATTACTCTTCATTATTATACAACTTGGGCCCACTTGGGCTCTTTCCACTTGGGCTCATTCTACATTTGTGTGTGTGTATTTGCCCTAACTTCTGGATTTGGTGGTATGGAGAAGGACGGCACAGGCTGCCTTGTAGATTTCATGCTGGTAGAGGGTGGGGCTTTAGACTTCGTAGGGTCAGATGAAGGCTTGGGTACATTTGGTGGGTTAGAGCTGGAGACCTTGGGCTGCTTTGTAGATGGCATACTGGTAGAGGGTGGGGCTTTAGACTTTGTAGGGTCAGATGAAGGCTTGGGTACATTTGGTGGGCTTTAAGCTTCTGGGTACGACTAGATGGAGCTGTCTTCTTTCCTGCTTCCACCTCGTTTTTAAAGAACACAGTGAGAGGATCCCACTGTTGCAGAAGACGGTTCAAACACTGCCCCAGAGACAGCCATCTTGTAGAAGTCATCTTGAGGATCTTCCTCACATCTGCATCACACATGATCTAGCCTGAGGCTACGAGCTCAATCCATGGTCTTGAAGGGCGGACCCAAACACAGCCGCCTGGATTTGTGCGTGGCTTCCTATTGCTTCACCAATCTATGTCCCCGCCTCCCCTCCCCTCCCCCCCTCGGCCTGTGCACGGAGCACGCTGACGTCACCAAATTTAGAGCGACGCCCCTCTGCACTCTGATTGGTTAGGAGATAACAAGGTCCAAGACCATCGTTCCTGCATCGCTCCCCCAGGCTTTTTTTCTTTTGTAACAAAAAAAAAAGCCTGGGTTTCCGAGGCTACACATGATCTGAATGTCGCGTAGATTTGACTTTCTCTTGCTACTTTTGTCCAGGTAGTAATAAATAGTGATGAGGAAGTCTTCAATGTATATGTCACAGGGTGAATGGAGAACCAGGTAGATTGAAGACAGAGCGCTCGTTTTTAGGCACGGGGCTTCGGGGCGAGGCGGGGCTTTTCGAGATAGGGTTTATTAGCGAGGCTCGCGAGGAGAAGGAGGACGCGGCACTGCGAGGCGGGGGTTTATTACGTGAGGCGAGGAGGAGCTCCTCCTCGCGAAATAAACCGTCCTCCTTCTGAGAAGGAGGACGGTTTATTTCGCGAGGAGGAGCTCCTCCTCGCGAAATAAACCGTCCTCCTCCTCCGAGGAGGAGAAGGAGAACGCGGAGAGGCGGGGCTTTGATGTGCCGACGCGGACCTGTCTTGTTGTTCCCCCCCACATAGCAACCAGGAAGCTACGCTAGGGGAACGCTGAACACGCGTGCACACGCCCTCGCGCCTCCAGGCGCGAGTGCCCGCGCTGACCGGCCGATGCTCCACTTGTCGACTCAGCGCCGTTTGAGTTGTAAACCGATAGGGACAGAATAGTTCTTTTCATGGATCACTGTGTGTGTGTGTGTGTGTGTGTGTGTGTGTGTGTGTGTGTGTGTGTGTGTGTGTGTGTGTGTGTGTGTGTGTGTGTGTGTGTGTGTGTGTGTGTGTGTGTGTGTGTGTGTGTGTGTGTGTGTGTGTGTGTGTGTGTGTGTGTGTGTGTGTGTGTGTGTGTGTGTGTGTCAGGGAGAAAGTAAAACAAAAGCCAGAACACAATAAAAGTATCTTAACAGTCCTGCTTTCAATAAACCAAAAAAAGCATGAGCGTGTGTGTGTGCGTGTGTGTGTGTGTGTGTGTGTGTGACTGACTGTGTGTGTGTGGTCGCAGTCATATATGTTTGTGCACAAGCCTGGCTTGTGGCTCCCTCTAGTGTTGCTTCTACAGAATTGCTGGGTGGGTGGTAAAAACGAACGCGCCTTCTTCAATCTACCTGGTTCTCCATTCACCCTGTAACATATATACTAAGCTGTCTGGATGCCCTCTCTGCAGCTAGGTGTATCAGGTGGCAGGCACAACCAACGAGGTAGATGTTTGGCTGTTGGGCCTTCAAAAAAGCTGCTACGCCTTTACCTAAACCTTGCATAACTGCAGCATTATCAGCAGCAAAACTGACACAGTTTTCCCATGGTATGCCTCTCTGTTTCAATCCGTGTTTTCAATTTCATTATATATGATGCACTTGAACTGATAATCATTAAGTTAATTTAATTAAAATGTGTAATTATTCAATTAAAATCGAAATCATGTACAATATCAGATGTACTCAAATGCACATCTGCATTAAACCATAAAGTTTTTGGTAAATTGTAACATAGCTTTTCATTGTCAAGTATTTAGATAATCTTGTCTTTGTTAAACATTGTTAATTTAGGAGCCTAAATAAAACCACATTTCTGTGCATGATTTATATTGAATAATCTAATGATTGAATGCAATTCAATTACAATTATCAGCTTATTTAAGTGCACATATAAAATGGGGAAACAAATCAATTAAGGTTTCATTCAGATATTTATTTTCCCCATTCTATTTATTATTTTGAATCTAAAAAGCCTGATTCGTGCTTCATTGTACTTGTACGACCGGGGTCACGCAGCGAACAAAGCCGACCCGTTGCTCGCCGCGCAACACTGTCGAGACGAAGTATAGACCCGGGCTTCACCATAACAGCAGTAGCGGACAGTGTTGCCACATTGGGCGAGAAATACGCAGCTAGGTCTATGAAAACAAGCCCAAAACAAGCAACTAATAATATGCCACATTAAAAAAAGGAAAAATAGCCAATCTACAATCTCACAATGACTCTTCATAGAAGGTCTATGAAAACAAGCCCAAACAAGCGACTAATAGGCCACATATATGGAAAATAGCCGATATAGCTCACACCGCGTCTTCATAGATATAATCAGCCCAAAGTCGCTTATAATAAGCAGACATGGCAACGCTGGTAGCAGAGAGGAGACACATTTTACCAGCCGTTTCATTCCCACTACGGACCGGTTACTGACACCAGAATTCACCTCACAGGAGGGTTTTAAAGGTTTATCTTATATATTACCTGTAGATCCTTGGTGACTGATGTCGAAATTATATAAATAATATAATTATTTGCTACGTTAGTTGTTTATCGCACACCGTAGCAGGTCTCATACAGTGGTAGCCAGTTGAGATCATCACGTTGGGTACCCACTAGATCAGTACCTGTCAGGTACCCATCAAAGCCACACCCCTCTGGAGGTGTGGTTTTGCCTTGGAGGGAGGAGTTTAGCATAATTTTTTTCCCCACCGTGCAATACAGTAAGTGGACAGTAGATGGCAGGGCCGAGCAACTATTGGTTGTTGTTTACCTACTAGTCTACTTGTTGTACTGTAGAAGCCTACTATAGCAGTAATTATACTTTAAATAGTGTAATTTCTATGAGGTGTCCATAACACCATACAGACAATTTAGGCTATTCAAAACCAAGTCCTATTTGCACTGCATTTTTTCTTGTTAAAGAGACAATTTAAAAAACACGTGTGTGTAAAGGGTTTACACACACATTTCACACACATTTCAATTTGTATTTAAAGTGAAATATCCCTTTAACCATATTCTACAGTTTAACCCAGTGATTCTCAACCTTTTTCATTTCAATTTCATTACAGTATGTATTCTCATATCTATTGCTTTATTTAGGCATTTTGTATCACAATATTTATCTTTTCTTTTAATAATAATAATAATAATAAGGGTAATAATAATAATAATAATAATAATAATAATAATAATAATAATGACTCAAAATATATATACTGTAGGGCTGAAGTGGTTAGTGTGTTCTGTAATTGTAATCAAGATCTACAAAGTAACTAGTAACCACATGTCATTGTAGTGGAGTAAAAGTACAATATTTTCCTCTGAGATGTAGTGGAGTAGAAGTAAAAGTATTGAATATTGAAAATACTCCAGTAAAGTAAAAGTACCTCAAAGTTGTACTTAAGCACAGTACTTATTAAATGTACTTATAGTTACTTTCCATGTAGATGCCAATCACTCAAACAATGCACGAAACTACATAACGTTACCTAGCCCTGGTCCAGAGCGTTAGTTCTCTGCTCTTTAACTTTAGAGAGAACTCACTAACGCTCTGGACCAGGGCTAAACGTTACCGAAAATATTTAGCTTACGTTTCATAACATTACGGGCACATGTTAAGAAGTTTGTACTTAGTTATTATTAATCTCCCGTATCCCATTTACCTCTGCAATCACTGAGTGTGTCACGGTGGATGCGGCTTTTCACGACTGACAGTGTTAGAGCTGACATGAACTGCTGTCGCACACTCGCACCTGCATTCAATTTGAGTAGATGCAGGGGGGGGGGGGGTTAGGGGAGAGGAGGTGCAGGCACTGGCAGGCATGTCATGCAGGCCCTCTTTCACCAGCACTCAGCTTATATATTAACTCGAGTAGCATATTTTTGGTTTAATTGTTATACCGCGCCCATTCCCCGAAATTGCGTAGTTGTCATTGGGAATTTCGTACCTGCGTACCGAGACCTAGAATTGCGTAGTTTGTACGCAAAATGCGTACAGGTTGGCAGGTCTGGAGTGTGTGAGTGAGTGAGAGCGTGCGCGCGCGCATGCGTGCGTCTTATAAGCAGACCTGGCAATAACTTCTCGTGTCCAGTCCACTAAACACACACAATAAAACACAATAAAAAATATATTCTTACCACTGCTGAAGTGAGTAGCAGAAAGTTTTATTTTCCTTGGATCCCAGCAGTCACCAGAGCCCTGATCACTGCTATCAGAGGAAGAGCTGTCACTGTCGGACGTGTCCCGGGCGTCATTCGGTACCGCAATAAATGGGCCCGTAGTAGAGCACGCACACACTAACAACTGCTTGTCCTCGCCATCGTCCACCACAATAGATGGGCACCCACTAACTGGAGTAACTGCTCCTTGTCCTCGCCATCGTACAGGAGGTGGACAAACAGGCTCTGGTTGCACTGGCACTGCTGGTTGTGCCCGACACAACGACTCAAACAGTGTCTGCTGGCGTAGCGAACCGGACGCTTGTTTGGCGCCCCTGTTTGAGCGTTTATTGCCCCTCATCGTACTACGCTATATCTGATCTGATCTGACCTGCTCTCTTCTCCTCTCCTCTCCTCTCCCCAATCACTACAAGTGACCACTTCTCCTCTACTCTCCTCTCTGCGACCACACCAAATGATCTCCTCTCTCCTCTCCACACTCCTCTTCTCCCCGATCACTACAAGCGATCACTTCTCTCCTCTCTCCGACCACACCAAATGATCTCCTCTCCTCTCCTCTCCCTCGCTACGCTACGCTCCTCACTCGACACTCTCAACCGCTCGCACTTTCAAACACACTCTCACGCAGTCTCACACACACACACACACACACACACACTCACACACTCTCAATCACTAACTGACTCACAAACTGTCTCACACACTGACCTCAACCTTGCATTGTCTCAAACTGTCTCCTTTTACTCCGATCTCTGTCTCTCTGTGTCTCTGTGGAAAATGTTTGGGCGCACAGAACAGGGCCGTTCTAGCGTCTCCTTTTTAAAACATTTGGGCGAACAGCTGTTTGGGCGATCAGCTGACAGATCACATGTTTTTTCGGTTGACCCCTTCAACTACAGGTACAGTATTAACGTGCAAGCTGCGCAACAGTGTAATTTACAGTAAATCAATGAAAAGACCCATTCACGGTTATAACCGTGGATGGCAGATAAAGGGGTAGATTTTGATTCACGGATATAACCGTGAATGGCAGGTAATGTGTTAAGACTGGGAACGCATCTGTGTCATTTTAAGATTGATTTGGCTATTTAAAAAATTGCAGATATACAAGCTCAAGAGCTTGGATATCTGCTGTTTTTTTTTTTTAATAGTGGAACATTTGTGCTCCGATCTGTGCTTCCGGGGGTCCCTGGAACAACATATTTTAAGATGGCTGCCAAATTTACATTTTGGGTGGTCCTTGACATGGAAAGGTTGGAGCACCACTCCATATAGCAACATACTGTTAGGATTTAAAAAAACATTTTTAGATATGTATTTGGCCGCGGACCCCCATCTCAAAATGTTTTGTTCCAGGGACCCCCCAGAAGCAAAGATTTGAGTTACAAATGTTGGCTTTTAAAAATATATATATTCAAAGATTTGCAAAGATAGCAGATCTACAAGCTCATAGCCACTCTATGAGCTTGAGTATCTGCTATTTTTGAATAGCTTAAATAAGTCTAAAATGACACAGATGTGTTCCCGGTTTGAATGGTGTGTGTGTGTGTGTGTGTGTGTGTGTGTGTGTGTGTGTGTGTGTGTGTGTGTGTGTGTGTGTGTGTGTGTGTGTGTGTGTGTGTGTGTGCTCCACTAGTCTAAATCAATTCTCAAACTTTTTCATGTCAATGACCCCCAAATTAAAGGTAGGGTAAGTGAAAACATGTTTGTTTGTTGCTATTATAAGTGTTAAATAGCTCTATGTTCTGATAGTACTCATTGCTATAGAGTGTTTGTTCAGTAACATGGGTCTCCGTGTGAAGCTCTTAACTCATTCAGTGCCAGACTTATTTCCAGCTTGTTGATCCCTGTGCCAGGATTTTGCTATTATCTTACCTTTTCAAGTAGTCACAGAATATTTATCTTCAGTATGACTGATCCCGATGGTTGCTAATCACTGAGGTGATTCAGGTGTGGTTTCACAAATGTCAACGAGGTCATTGTGACCTCGTTGACATGTGTTGTCTGATACAGTGTTTTTCACAGGAAAATTGTGATTTCTTTCTCCGTTTACTTTTTAACATTGAAGTGAATGGAGCACGTCAAAGACGTCAAACGTCTCATTTATCAGCTTCAATTTAATTGTGTTCCAGTTCCAATTGTGTATGCTCATTTCTTTGTTTCATCACTTCCTATTTCACTTGTTTGTCCTATATCCTGTATGAGTCCTCTGAGTTCTCTCTCCTGATTGGATAGAAAGGGTATCCTGACCTGAAAATGCATTGTTTTTTAACTTAACACATTGAGTGCCAGGTACTATGCATCCTTTTCATCCGCTGATGAAAAGGATGTGGGGGAGCATCTCGTCTATCCAATGGAACAAAAACATTTCTACCGCGATCGGCCATTTTGTTGCTATCGCCCGTCGAAAATGGCTTGTTTTCACCCAAAAAAAGTGTTTTTCTACAAATCCTAATATACAGTAGGAATAGACGGAGAGGACGTTTTTTGGGATGACGTCACATCCGCCGATTCCTTCTAGCAGAGTTGAGGGATCATCAAGTTGCGTTAGAGTGACCTCTTGTGGGATAAAAAATAAAAAAAGGGTTTTGAAAAGACGTAGATCTACGTGGCACTCAATGTGTTAATGGATTAATACTATGAATAATAATCTTCCTCCTCCTCCTCCTCAGCATCCAGAAGAAGAGTCTGGACCTCCACGCTCGCCGTCACCACACCGGAGAGTCGTTTCCGTGCCAACACTGTGCGTACTCCAGCCCCGACCGCCAGCTGCTGCTGCGCCACGTCCGCAAGAACCACACCTCCCAGTATGCAACGGGACACAGGGGTGAAAGGTCATCACAGCCCTCGGACAGGTAGAATGACCCCTGGAGGGGGCGGGGTCCGTCCTGTTTTTTTTATTGTGATTTCTATTTTTTTTCTCCTACATTTTGGTGAATTCCTGTCCCCCCTCCTCTCCATACAGTATATGGACAAGACCGACGTTGTCATCGGTATGATGTCAGAGATGCACATCGGAGCCGTGCTGTTATTGGACGGAACGGGTGACTGAATGCTTGGAGATCTGTTCATCTATTGGACTGTTGAATGCCTTTGATGTCTCCCAGGGACCCAAACTAGTGAAAATAGCAGATCTACAAGCTCACCACGCGTCGCGGTAGATCTGCTATTTTCACTAACTTCTTAAAAGGTTTTTTTTTATTATTATGATTTTTTATGGAATATCTGTGATGTTTTTATTCATTAAATTATTCTGAAAAATAATTTAAAAAAATGTATTCATATTATTTTAGAAAGTCTTTTGAAATAACTAAAAAAATAATTTAGGATATAAAAATTGGTCCATGACCCAAAAAATTGGTCTGTTTGGGAACCATTGATCACATTTCTTTTCACATTTTGGTGATCCCGCCCTCCTCTCCATATATGGACAAGAACGACGCTGTCGTCAGTATGATGTCAGAGATGCACGTGGGAGCCGCCAACGCTGTGATTAGACGGAACGGGGTGACTGAACGCTTTGAGATCTGATCATCTATTGGACGCTGCAGCTGCCCGTCTCCTCCGCCTTTGGGATCTGCACAGGACTTTAAAGTCCCGTGCCCCAGGCAGGATCTCACTGTTACCATGACAACTCCCTGGTTCATGGATGGGACAATTTCATGTCACAATTATTGTTGTTAAAATGTTTCATAATAGTCAAAATGTTCCACATTTCAAGATAAAAAAAATAGAATTACAAGCTCACAGCGAGCTTGTAGATCTGCTATTTCCAAATAGCCGATGTATATGGGGTTAAAGTGGTTAAAGGGATATTTCACTTACAAAAATGTTTTAACGTCTACGCTGGCTTTTGGGAGCACCCCAGACAGTTTTTAAGTTGTTTGATTCAGTATTTAGATATTTGATATTCATTTTATCAGACATGCCCCCTTCCTATACAAACCCATTGTTTATCAATTACTTTTTTCTTTTATACATTTTTTTGGGGGGGAAATGAAAAAATAAGTGAACAATCACGGCCCCTCACACATTAGAAGGACATTATTAGTCACCAGAACCAATGACGGGTGTTTTCAATGAATCTATCATGGTTAAAATGAAGTTTGAAGTTACAATGGCTTTGTATAGGAAGGGGGCGTATAAAATATATATAAATATATATACAGTATATATTTTTGGGCGGTGAAACCGCCCCTATAAGTGAGGTTTGGAAAAATGTACAAATATCCTGCGCTGTGAAACCGCCCCTATAAGTGAGGTTTGGAAATTTGTACAATTATCCTGCACCGTGATTGGCCAATCACAATCTATTCAGGACTGTGATTGGCCAGTGTCACATGACACATGTGCATAGCCCTATATAAGAAACCATAACTTGAAAAAAACACATAAATTTGTTTTTTTCAAGTTATGGTTTCGTCCATCATAAAGAGTGTTTCAATAAATGTATTTATCTTTTGTACATGATTGGTTAGCCTCGGAAACCCATGTTACAAAAGAAAAAAAGCCTGGGGGAGCCATGCATGAACGATGGTCTTGAGCCTTGTTATCTCCTAACCAATCAGAGTGCAGAGGGGCGTCGCTCTAAATTTGGTGACGTCAGCGTGCTCCGTGCACAGGCCGGGGGGGGGAGGGGAGGGGAGGCGGGGACATAGATTGGTGAAGCAATAGGAAGCCCCGCACGAATCCGGGCGGCTGTGTTTGGATCCGCCCTTCAAGACCATCGATTGAGCTCGTTGCCTCAGGCTAATGATTGGTTAACTCCATTCAGTATTGTGATTAGCTAGCAAGACACCGCCCACTTCACACAGGGTGTGATTTTTTGAAAATGTTTTAACTTCTGGAGGTCCCTGGAACAAAATATTTTACAAATGTTCTCTTGTAAAAACATATATTCAAAGATTTGCACACATTTTCACGATAAAAAAAAAAGAAGCAGATCTACAAACTCATAGCGTGGCACCCGGTGCCGTGCTATGAGCTTGTAGATCTGCTATTTTTGAATAGCCAAAGACATTAAAAATGACAGCGACGCGTTCCCTGATTGAATGGGTTAGGCTGGTCCCTAGACCCCACTTTGAGAATCACGGTCAACAACTCCCTGGGTGGTTCTAATCTCTTGAACAGAGCGTGTTCGATGACTTCTGGCGATCCATAACTTTCTTCGAGCCGCTGCCTTACCATGTTAAGCCCTGCAGTTGTCCTGTCCTGTCAGGAGATCAAACTCCTCTCTTGAGTTCAGGTCCAGCTCTTTGACAACTGCAAGGAACATTGATCGCCATGCCCAATCATTTTCAGGCCGGTCATCAAACTTGAGAAGGCCGGAGGTGACCATCTCCCGACGCATCAGGTACTTAGCTACATCTGGTCCTTGTGGCACAAGTCTCGTACCAGGTCATTGTAGTGGTGCCGGCTCACGGCAGAATAATCTCAAAGTAAATTGTCAAAGGACAAAAAGTGAGAGACAGCGAGATCCCAAAACGGCGTTGGCGGCCGCCACGCCTCCGCCGCGCATCTGGCACGACCGCCGCGCGTCTGGCACGAGCGCCGAGCCTCAGCCACGAGCGCCGAGCCTCTGCCTCTCCGCCACAGACCGTCAGTTCTCCCGCCGCACCCGCCGCGGCGGAGACGCCACCGTCACGGCGGAACGACTGCCACTGACAGCCACTGACCGCCACGGACCCGCCACAACCCGTCACTGAGCGCCACTGACAGCCACGACCGCCACTGACCGCCGCCCGCCACAAGCGCCGCCTCCCGCCACGAGCGCCGCCTCCCGCCACGAACGCCAAGCCTGCCGCCACGAACCGTCACTGACCGCCACTGACAGCCACTTTCCGCCACTGACCGCCACTTTCCGCCCCGAACCGCCACTCTCAGTGGCGGTCCGCCACTGACAGCCACTCCTCCGCCATGACCGTGGCATATTTTGCGCATTGAGACAGAGGAGCAGTTGAGATTTAATTCGGCCAGATCTTTCTCAATTTTACTTGAATTCTTATAATTTTAATGTTTATATGATCTGTCAAGTTTATATTTTCGGTCTATATATAATTTATTATAATGTAAAACGATATCAAGCCGGAGTTTTCCGTGCGTAATTACGCACGTGGTCTGCTCTCCCCCCCCCCCCCCCTCTACACCGATAACTCTTTGCCAAAAATAGCCGATCTCCAAGCTCACACTCCGCGCATATAGTAAATAAGATGGTTATTATTATTCATATTATTATTATAATGAAATGACAAACAGTGAATGTCTGACGGACAGAAAGCCTTCTCGAATGATGCCCCGTTGAAATTATATCAAAACGAAATCAAAGTGAGTGTGCTCCAACGGCCTGGGTCTGTCTGTCTGTCTGTCTGTCTGTCTGTCTGTCTGTCTGTCTGTCTATATCTGTCAAGCTCCTTGCCAAAAATAGCCTATCTACAAGCTCACAACGCCTAGCTGCGAGTGACCTTGTAGATCGGCTATTTTTGGTGTGAGTGAGTGTGCTCTAACGGCCTGGGTCTGTCTGTCTGTCTGTCTGTCTGTCTGTCTGTCAAAGGTCCGCGGCCGTAACACACACACACAAATGAGAAACCCCGCTCGCCACACGTCCCCTCCAAAGTGGATAAATAATAATTAAAGAATAATAAATTATATTAATATCTATCTATCTATCTATCTATCTATCTATCTATCTATCTATCTATCTATTTATCTATCTATCTATCTATCTATCTAGTCTATGTCAAGCTCTTTACCAAAAGTAGCCGATCTACAAGCTCACAACGCCTCACGCTGCGAGGCGATGGAGCGTGTAGATTGGCTTGTAAATCGTTCTGTCTGTCTGTCTGTCTGTCTGTCTGTCTGTCTGTCAAAGGTCCGCGGCCGT
>NC_137611.1:51718746-51782363 GCF_963280865.1 Gymnoscopelus braueri | reverse complement strand
GCCCCGTTCTTTAAATTTGGCCAGCATGTCTGTCAAGTGGCGGTTTAAATCAGCGGGTTTGCTGCAAATGCGCTTGACTCTGCAAAATTGGCTGTAGGGTAGGCTGTTTTTTAGAGGCAGAGGATGACATCTGCCCTCAGAAGGCTATTTCGATCTGTAGGTTTTTTATAAAGGTCAGTAAAGAACATCATCTTCTCCCCTGGTGATCAGCAAATCTAAAAAGTTCAAATGATCTGAACATGAATTGACAAACAAGAAAAGGTTATTGAGTTGTTCTCTTGTGCCACGAAATAAAAGGAAAACGTCATCAACGTATCTTTTCCAAAGAACAATGGGCCTCATGCAGCAATAAGTTCCTAATGTTTCCTCTTACATTTCTTCCTAAGTGAATTCCTAAGAGAAGTTGAGTCAGATTCATGAAACGTTCTTAAAAGGCAGAATTGTTCGTAACTATGTTCTTGATGATGATGAATCCCAATCCTCGTAACTTGAAGGGGTGTGCCAGTTCATCCTAATTACCATAGGGAGCCGCCCCACCAATCCCCATATAAGGCATGACTGCATGGCTCTGCCTGCAGTCACACCTGTGTGTGATTGCTGCACACAGAAATCACAGGAAATCACACACAGAAATAAAATTGAGAGAATGAAGTAAAGAATACCTAAACTATGGTGGAACACCAGACTCCAAACATAAAAATAAATAAATTAATAGTTATGTGGAGGTACTTCTGAAGTGAACATCAAATTATTTTATTTAATTAATGAATGTATTTTATTATTTCTCTCACATTAATCAACATATTACCACTAGACATCAATGTACATTTGCTGAAATTAGCTGTTAAAAATGTTATCCATATTTCATGTTCAGGAGTAGCGTAAGTAGTGGATATAAAACATTTTATTACTGAAAGCTGGTGGGTGGATATGGAGGGTCTTTAAGGTAGCAGCTGCTTGGTATGTAATGGGGTGGAAATAGGGGTGTGGTGGGTGATATGGTGGTGCAAGGAGGGGTGTAGGGGGCTATGTGGGGGGGATGGGTATGACGGGTGGGTATAGGGGGGCTTTCAGGTAGGAAGGGGACTGGAAAATGGGGGTGTGGCGAATGTCGGGGATATGGGGGTGGGGGTATGGGGGGTGATGAGGTGGGGTGGGTGGGGGGTTATGGGGTATATGTATGGGGCTTGGGCTTCAACTCAACCGGGTCCGTTTGGGTTAGATTGTAATTTCAGACCCGTCTGAAACATTTTCATGTCAAGGACCCCCAAATTGACATGCATTTGGCTGCAGACCCCCACCTGAAAATATTTTCTGCCAGGGAAAATGTTTCAAGATTCATCAAAATGTCTCGAAAATAGCCGATCTACAAGCTCAAAATGGCCAGTAATGGGACGTGTTGTGAGCTTGTAGATCGGCTATTTTCAAACAAAGTATAAAATAGGGTTAAAGTGATTAAACTGTTCTTCGTTTGCTGTGGACCCCCTGAAACTCCCTGAAGGACCCCTGGGGGTCCCCAGACCACACTTTGAGAACCACTGCTCTAAAGATATGATAAAAATATTATTGTAATTTAAATCCTATATTATACAACTGTAGAATTGAAGAAACTTCGAAAATTAATTATTTTTGCACAAATATGCCACGCTTAAGAACTCAAAGGCCAGCCTAAGAGTGCTCATCAGTGTGTGTAGATTCTGTTCTTACCTGAGAACAGATCACAGCTAAGAAAACATTGGAGTATACCAAAATCTTCTTAAAAACCTCTTAAATGGGTCTAAGAAAAAAAATCCTCTTAAGAAAGTGTGCGTAGATTCTGTTCTTACCTAAGAACAGATCACAGCTAAGAAAACATTGGAGAATACCTAAATCTTCTTAAAAACTTCTTAAGTGGGTTTAAGAAGAAATTTCCTCTTAAGTACTGTTGCTGAATGAGGCCCAATGTTGGACCAAAAGGGATAGAATTAAGAATTTTGGTTTTCTTTAGGAACCCAACGTACAGGCCTGCATAATTAGGTGCCATAGGAGAACCCATGGCTACTCCCCTCTTCTGTAGAAAATAATCATCTTGGAACAAAAAATAATTATGCCTGAGGACTAGTTCAGCAATTGTGACAATACATTCATTAGAGGGTCTGGCTGTGGTGGGACGCTCTAATAAAACATGTTCCATAGACTGGATACCGCCTTCATGAGGTACATTAGTGTACAGCGACTCTACATCCAGTGTGACAAGAAAAGTATCACTTGCTAGTGGTTCGAGGGTTTCAACAATGGATATCATATGCCCTGTGTCTTTCACATATGAGGGAAGACGTTCATTGAAAGGCTTAATAAAAAAATCTACAAATGAGGATGTGACTGAGTCAATGCCCGATATAATACTGTAGGTCGACCTGGGGGTTTTCAAAGTTTTTGTGAAGTTTGGGTAAAATATAAAACACAGGTGTCTTGGGGTGCTGGTTATTGAGGAAATCAAACTATTTTTTCGTGATATTACCAGACACTAGAAAGGCTTTTAGTGTGTCATTTACTGTAGCCTTAAAGGTACCAATTGGATTACTAGGAAGTATCAAACAGTAATTGTCTATGACATTCAGTGACATAATCAGATGTGTTTAGCAAAGCAACAGCGCCACCTTTATCAGCCTCCTTAATGACAATAGAATTGTCAGACTTAAGATCAAGCAAAGCTTGCTTCTCGACTTTGTTAAGATTACAATGAGATTTATGTTTACCTTTATCATGCAAAGCTGACATCACCTCCTGTTCAACCAGTCTACAATAGGTTTCTATATACGAATTGCGATTGCTAGCAGGGATAAATGTGCTTTTATTTCAAAAAGGAGTAGCCGTGGGAGTCACATTAGCATCAGGAGAAACCACGTCAGAATTAGCATTTGGCATAAAGAATTCCCTTAGACGTATTTGTCTGAAGAATTTAAACAAATCTACTTTCACATCAAAGTCATTTGATTGAGTGGTAGGTACATAACTTAAGCCGTTGCTAAGTAATGACTTAGCTACATCTGGCATGGGTGACATCTGACCGTAGGCGTTGAGAGGTGTCCACTGCAAACTGTTGACTGGTCCAGCACAGCTTTTTCTGGCTCCTGCAGTGTAAGGCGTGGCTGGATCGTTGTTACTGGCTCTCGCAGTGTTGTGCATGGCTGGAATATTGTTACTGGCTCTCGCAGTGTTGTGCATGGCTGGAATATTGTTACTGGCCCTTGCAGGGTAGTGTATGGCTGGATTATTGTTATTAGCGGCTCCAGCACGGTGCACAACTGGATCAGTGTTGGTAGGTTCAGGTTGTGGTGGTGGCGTCAACGACCCCATTTTTTTCCAGTTTAAGAACATGCATTTTTGCTTGTACTTGAGCCTGTTCTATCATCATTTTAGCTTCCATTTCAGCGTAAGCGGTTTGTGTGCGTGCTGCTTCTGCCTTTGCTCGTGCTCTGAGTGCAGCAGTGCTTACAGGCGACGATTGGGTATATCTTGAGGCCCTGGAGCCTGAGTGCCGTGACCGCACCTCTGGCTTGTCGTCTGTGTGTTGCTGGTGCATCCTTGCACTGATGAGTGTGACACTGATGACTGAAGAAGGAAGCTTGAATGCAGTATGCCGGTAAGTTGTTTTCTAGAAGATGAATCCGCCGTGATGATGTCTTTCTACTGTTCTGCCCTCGCTAAGCGTATAGCCACCCTTGCAGAGCTAGGCAGACAGCTAACATCAGATGATATAAAAAAAAGGACCAGGAGGAGACTGATTTCAGTTTGAAGGCAAAGTCTTTGTTTTGGGTTTTGATTCTCTTTTCCTTCTTTTAATGTATATTTTACTGCAAAGACATGAAATACACATGGAATGAATTTGTTACAATGTGTTCTTAATGTTTTCCACTGTAAACATTTTAACCTTTTAACCATGCTTTTAAATTAACTTAACTTAAACATGAATTAGGCAGCTTAACATTTGTAATGGTAAGAAAGTAGCATATACTGTAAACCACATGAAAAGTAGCTTAAACGTAAAATTTAAGTGCACAAGAAAGGTTGTGAATTTTATTGTATAAATCCGTTTTTAAGGAATACATTAATAACACTGAATTCTAATTGGCATGAACTGAAAATATTCCAAAAATGATAATAAGCAAATCACTCCCAATATGTACGAATAAAACATGAATGAAAAGAAAAATACAGCATTGCTGCATCTAGGCATTAACATTAGCTCAGAGCTTAATAGCTTACAAGCTAACATGACACACAGGCTGCAGTGCAGCCTAATGGGCAAGCTAACAGGCTAAAAACATGACGTTTTTGTCACAGAGTGAAAACACAGTTGGGCTCTGAAAAAGGTGCTGGCAATCATGCTTCATCATTGCTGAGATAATAAATCAGAAAAACTGTACTTACAGACATATATTTGACCAGACTTTTTAACTAGAAATGAGAGCTGCACATAGTGGCTCAATCAGGAAGTGAGTGAGGAAAAATACTGGAGTAAGTATAAAATAAAAGACACCCATAGGGGGCACTGTTTAGCAGAGCTCAAAGAGCCGAACACAGGCGTCAACGGTCATCCCAGCCCTCGGACAGATAGAATGACCTCTGAGATCCTGGATGTTGTCCTGGACAGTCAGCTGGCCTTCAAGGCAAAAACATTGCGGCGGTCACTCACTCCTGTAGCTTTGCACTCTATTCCGTCTTGCGTAGCCAGACAACTATTACACAATAAAGTCCAGGGAGTCCTGGGTTGTCCCCCTTCTCCCCTCTACACTTTTGATAAGCTCCAGACTCGAGGGCTGAGCAGGGCCATTAAGCGTATAGGTTAGATGTGCTCATCAGTGGGGATACAGTGAAGAGGCATGGCCCCGTATGGGCCTGGAGAGGTTGTGGAGATCAGTGCAGAACTGTCAGAACATACAGTGTCTACTGGGTGTGTAGGCACGGGTAAAGGCAGAGTGTAGCGGGTGCGTGGCGCTGTTCCGACGCCTCGCAGCTCCGACAGCCCGCGAGTCCTACAGCCGTCCCTGGGCGCGGAGGTGGACCGGGGGTCCCTGGCTCCAGAGGCTCGAGCCTGGCCACTCGGCCGGTCGGCTCGGGCCTCTCCGGCCAGGGACCCCCAGGGACCCCCGGGGAGGCCTCGACCCGGCCCAGGGAGCCTCAAAGCTGGGTACTCGCTCCAGTCCGGGGGACCCACGCCTCCGGGGGTCACCCGGCTCTCCAGGCGGTCCCGTGGACCCACTCTTAAGCACCCCTCGAATTTCGGCGTTAAGAGAAGTGGCAGGCCGCGGCCAAAGCACCGCGTGGACCTGGTGGTACAAACGGCGACGAGCGCCCATGGGACTATTATGGACTTAGCGCGTTGGACCCGGTCACCGGCCGGTCCCGCGGACCCACTCTTAAGCACCCCTCGACGGGCGATAAGTCAGGGGGTCCCGCGGCCTACGGACCGCAGGTACCTGGTGGTACACGCGCTGCCGCAAAAGTTTTCATGCCCATTAGCAGGGTCTTATTTCCTCGCTGAACACTGTCTTCTTCACCCTACGGCCTGAGCCGATGTCATTTCTCTTGGCTATGGTTTCGCTGGGTAGGGGACAGTGGGAATCTCGTTCGATTAACTCGGGCGCCCCCACGGCGTACGGATCTCCTCGCCGAGCCCCGTGATGGGGCTCGAGGCGAGGCCGGCCGCGGGGGCCCTCGAGCGGTCCGTTGCAAGACAATGGGAATCTCGTTCGACTAACTCGGGCGCCCCCACGGCGTGCGGATCTTCTCGCCGAGCCCCGTGATGGGGCTCGAGGCGAGGCCGGCCGCGGGGGCCCCTGGGGCGTCTCGTTCGATTAACCTCGATGGAGACCAGGGACCGGGGACGGCGCCGCCTTGTGGACGCCGGCGGTATTGCGCCCCAAGACAACAGCCTTTTACAGGCTTGTGGATCTGCTCTTTTTCCAGCCGTTTTGAGCCCAGATTCCGGCTGTCGGACCCACGGGGCGTCGGAACAGCGCCACGCACCCGAGTGTAGCAGGGATATGGTTTACCTTTGCTTGTTGCTTTTTATCTGGAGCTTTTTAACAGTCCATGATGTCCTGTGCTCCTTTCTCCTCCATATGATCCTAGTGTAGCTAACCTCTAGGCCCATAAGGGGCCATGTCCCTGCTGCTATCGGACAGACAAGCATTGCTTTCTGTATTCACCTGTGCTCAGACACTGTGTTTTTGTTCTGGAGTTGTTTAACTATGGAGAGGGGAGAAGGGAACAGCCCATGCCATAATGGTAAGTCACTGATGACCCCTGGTAATATTCCTTAACCGGACTATCCTGTGAGCCAGTCTGATATAAGGATATCCCTGTCTGCCTGACACCACTGGGGACCGACCTGCATCGCTACCTATGTCTGCCCACGAGCACCTATCTTGGGCATAGGAGGAGCCAGCAGATCCGCATGGAGGTGCACTTGGGATGAGCGGGACTATCCAGTGATCCAGACGTCAGCCTTACACGTAGCTATGCACCACATGGAGTTCTTAGAACCACCTCTAACCGACTATGAGCACTCCTCCTGGGCTCACAAGTGCCCCACTCTACAGCATTATTTATTTGGCAGCTGTTATGAGATGGGAAAGGGAATCAGCCGATGCAGTGCTTTCTTAGTCCCCATAACTTTGATCTTCCATGCTCCAAGTGCCCAGAGATCTATCCAGTGACCCCCATACTCCCCTTTACCCACCTGAGGGGCATCCTAGGCTCTTTAAACTCATAAACCAGACCCCCTATTACCTCCAAACCTAGCCCCTTTCGGGACCCTGTTTACCTTTTTTGCGTTTGGGAAGGCGGTATCCAGGGTCCCTTGACAGTCAATCCACTCTCCCACCCGCGGCTACCACTGTCTGGTCCCGGGCAAATATAACATTGCTTACGTGGTGCAGAGATTTTTCAAAGGTACCCCCAAATGCAATAGGCTAACGCAAAACATGAGTTAATCGGCGTAGATCGGCGTTGCTGTTAATTTTTTATTTTTTATAACGTTAGCTTCTCTTTTACACTCTGCTCCACTTCCCATGTCCCGCCTCCCCACGTTGTGACTGGCTAGCTGCGCGTCTTACGTTACTGCCTCTGATTAGCCGAGCTCGTACAAGCTTGCATGACGATCACAGTGGCTGGTGACTGTACAGTACGTCCACAATATGACCACATATGCTAAAAATATGAAAAACTATTTTGCATTTCAGCTGGTCTTCAATCAGTATTGTTAACAATGTTGCTAGCGTGAAGTTTCAAGGAACCAGGGTAGCACAGGGGTATGTAGATAATTATCTTATCTTGGACGACTTCACCCATTTATAACCTTCATAATTATAGTTGGTCCTCACTAATGCTCATATTAATATGTTACAATTTTTTGTCTACCCTGTCTGTGTCTCAGACGAGGGCTGTGGACAGTTCAGAAACCCACCCACCAGTGACATCATCGATGGGGAATCCAACCAATAGAAACTGCAGGATTTCAATTCCTGGAAAGTTAGCATGTTATAATGGAAGCCATTGTTCTCACGTTAATACAAAAATAAAAATAAAATTGAAATAAAAAATAAATAAAAACCTGACTAATGATTATGTCACTGTGGTAGGCGGTTTTCTGAAGTGTCCACAGCCCTCCTATGAGACACAGACCGAGTAGAATTATTTTTTACATGAGCATTATAGTGAGTACCAATTATATGAAGATAATGTTGAAAATCAGTGAAGTCGTCCTTTAACTATTTGTTTGATTAGGTTGTTTTGTGTATTGCCCTTGAAAGATTGTGTTGATATTTAAGAGGTCCTACTGGTTGTCCAGGAAATAGTAGAGTGGTAGAATGAAGGCACTATCAAACTTGAAGTTATATATAGAAAGGTTTTATTACAGCAAGGTCGCAAAAGCATCAGCGATACAGCAAACTATCATTCTCATCGAATTACTGACTCTTCATTACGTTACATGCATATATATTCCGCTTATCTCTCCCTGTGCCCCATCCTGTGGCCACACCTATGCTCTGTCCCCCCCCCCCTCTCTCTCCAGGGTCACACGTCAACTATTTCTCAACCCTGTACTTTCCTAACCTTATTTCACCACACTGTTCTCACCACAGAAAGACACAAACATGTTTACTTGGCATTTTAGACTGACATCACCTTCACCCCTACTCTAGTTCACCACCCATCCTCCTCTCTGTTACATGTATTCCATCATGGGCTCTTGTGTGTCCTCTGCAAGACCTATCTGCTGACTATCTGCTTCCCTCTCCCTTGCTTATCACTGCCCATCCCTAGAAACCACAAATTCTATCTTGCTTCATTCTTTTGGAATGTTCAGCGCACATCTTGCTCTTTTAATGGCCTTTTAATGGCCCCCAGATGTTTGTGCCGTCTTTCTGTCTCTGTAACCCTGGTAACCCTGACTGCCGTAGTCCCATGACAGCAGGGAGATTCTGTGAGCTGTTGACCCTTGACCCTTTGTAATGTGCTCCTACAATTGTTTAAATAATGTTGAAACCTATTGTGTGGATGAGTGAGGGGGTGGTAGAGCCAGGGAACAGTAATGTGTCAAACAGTGAGGTAAATACTGTAGCATACCTTTCATTCACTAACTCAGGCCAGGGGTTACCAAACATTTCCATGCCAAGGACCCCCACATACAGTAGCCATAACCTCACTTTGAATATTTAATAAATATTTAACCAATGAAAAGTATATTAACACAATCTTATGACTAAACAGTAACTAAATTGGATGTTATGGATTGTTGTTTTCTTCTTCTTTGTTCGTCTTTGTTATTTTTTCCCCATTTCCTGAAAAGTGATGGTTTTGGACATACAAGGTTTCCACCTTCCAGCAACAACGTATTATATTTTGTTCAATAGACAGACAGGCAGGCAGACAGACAGACAGACAGACATGGGTGAAAGCAACGTCCTTGGTGGAGATACGAAGATACACACAGGCCTACTGCAAATGCTGATTTTCTGCAGAAAGAAATTAAACCGGAATGTGGTAGATATGAAATATGTAGCAAACCATAGTTTATGGAAGGTCTCTATTCTGCTGCACAAATTACCTCATCACGACAGCTAACAGGGTTGAGTTTAATGATTAGACAAATTAGGTATTTTTGTTCGATTAAAGGCTATGTTTGCTGACTGGAAACGATCGAGCATTGATCTGCTGATGTGCTCTAAATTCTGGATTGCTGAGCAAACACGGTTTTGTTCATGTCCATATTGCTAAGCAAATAAATATGCCCACTGTACATCAACAAGAGTATCAAAAGAGTATAGATTTTTTTATGTTTAGCATTAGTTTAATGTTGAACCTGAATCCATTATCAAGTTATCAGCAGTTGAATACAGGAGTGAACGAACATGAAATGCCTATACATTTTGTCATATATTTATTTTAATTAAGGTTTCGAGGCCTATGAGGCTCGAAGCCTTATTGAGACTGTAGGCTTTCTTCTTCCGCCGTTTTTTCAGTTCTGGCCCAACCGTGTGGTCGCTTTTTACGAAACTCGGCAATATGGTAGAGGGCTATGCCAAACGGCTAAGAAACGAAACTCACAACTATCGGCCAAAGGGTGGCGCTATTTCACTCAAATGACTTTGAACAGGTACAACTCATGCCCTGTTTGACCTACAGCCATGAAACTTCGATACACAAATGCGTCTCCTCATGCCTAACAACTTTCATATTCATGACTTTTGACCTCTGACCTTTAGATTTCCCACCATTTTGAATTATATGAAAAACAGTAAAAATCTATCTCTTCCTGGGATCTTTGAGCAATCTGCACGAAACGTTTTACACATGAACTTTGGACCTATGCCGACAGACGTGAGCAAGCGGATTTTCCATAAGTGAAAAAATGAAGCTTTTATGAGCCAATGAATATTGCAGTTTTATGAAAAATATTCATCTGCCCCTAACACATACATGCAGACTCACATTTCTTTGAAACTTTGCAATATTGTAGAGGGTCATTCCAAGTATCACTGAAACCAATCTTACTCCAATTGGTCAAAGGGGGGCGCTATAGCAATTTTTTGAAAATGCAAACTTTAAACAGGCAAAAGTCATGCCTCGTTTGGCCGACAGCCATTACACATGCTTACACATGTGCCTTGACTCATGAGGAACACATCTATCACTTTGTCCAGTAAGCTCCGCCCTTAGATTGTCTGCAATTTTGAGCAGTTTGAAAAACATTTAAACCCAGGATTTCTGAGCAATTTGCGTGAAAGTGTGTCATCTGTGTGAACTCCCTTTTCACCAGTTCAGGTCTGTTAGTCCAATGGCTTAATCATCGGCCTTGAAACCATAGGGTCGCCGGTTCAAATCCCACCTCATGCAGACTTCATCTCAATTGCATTGCACACGACATGACTGTATCAATGAATAAACTTGCAATTGTTAAATAAAATGCTTATTGAGAGTAGTTATTTTCAATGTATGACGTATTTCATTCCCACTTTTGTTTTGTTTGGTTGGATTCTCCTTTTTCACTGACTAAGGCTGTGGATTGAATAGCTTGATCAGTTCAGTGTTAGCCTCATGTACCGGAGGTCCACAGTTCAAACCCCACTCATCACAGTTTACATTTAAATTGCATCGTACATAACATGACCCTGTTAATTCAGACATGTGCAATTTTTAAACAATAACATGAAATGCTTTTGAGAGTAGTTGTTTTTTATGTATGACATACTTTCTTGTGAAAATAGCCGATCTACAATCTCACACCTTTTTAGATAGCAACGCATTGTGAGCTTGTAGTTCGACTATTTTCACTAGTTTCCATTCCGAGGACAGAAAAAAAAAATCTTTATTGGTTAATGTTTTGTGAACCAGTGATCTAGAGTAGTTAGCGTCCTGTCTATCCAGTAGCTCAGTCAGTACTGGGGCCATAGCTGAGTGGTTAGTGAGCCCGCCTACGGAGCCAGAGGCCCTGGTTGCCCCAGGTACAATTCCAGGCCAGGCCAGCAAATGTGTCGATGAAATGAAATGTGTCCCTGAGCAAGACTCTTAACCCCTAATTGCTCACAGGCCCTCATTGGAAACAAGGCCGCAAGGACTTTCATGAACGGACCTGTTAAAGGAATTATCCTTATCCTTTACACTGTCTAACCGCAAGTCTGTAGGTCCCTGGTTCAAACCCCAATTTAACCAGTTTGAAAAACATTTTAACCCAGGATTTCTGAGCAATTTGCGTGAAAGTCTGCCAAATCTGTGAGCTCCTTTTCACCAATTCAGGTCTGTTGGTCCAATGGCTTAATCATCTGCCTTGAAACCACAGGGTTGCCGGTTCAAATCCCACCTCATGCAGACTTCACCTCAATTGCATTGCACACAACATGACTGTATCAATGAATAAACGTGCAATTGTTAAATGAAACGCTTATTGAGAGTAGTTATTTTCAATGTATGATGTACTTCATTCTCTCTTTTGTTTTGTTTTGTTGGATTCTCCTTTTTCACTGATTAAGACTGTGGATTGAATAGCTTGATCAGTACAGTGTTAGCCTCATGTGCCGAAGGTCCACGGTTCAAACCCCACTCATCAGAGTTTACATTTGAATTGCATTGTACAAAACATGACCCTGATAATTCAGACATGTGCAATTTTTAAACAATAACATGAAATTTATTGGTAAATGTTATGTGAACCAGTGATCTAGAGTAGTTAGCGTCCTGTCTATCCAATAGCTCAGTCAGTACTGCGGCCATAGCTGAGTGGTTAGTGAGCCCGCCTACGGAGCCAGAGGCCCTGGTTGCCCCAGGTACGATTCCAGGCCAGGCCAGCAAATGTGTCGATGAAATGAAATGTGTCCCTGAGCAAGACTCTTAACCCCTAATTGCTCACAGGCCCTCATTGGAAACAAGGCCGCAAGGACTTTCATGAACGGACCTGTTAAAGGAATTATCCTTATCCTTTACACTGTCTAACCGCAAGTCTGTAGGTCCCTGGTTCAAACCCCAATTTAACCAGTCCAAATATAATTTACTGAACAAAAATCATGACTTTGTTAATTAATGCAAGTTCACTTCTTCTCACTCTGTCACTGCCTCTCTCTCACTCTGTCACTGCCTCTCTCTCACTCTGTCACTGTCTGTCTGTCTGTCTGTCTGTCTGTCTGTCTGTCTGTCTGCCTCTCTCTCACTCTGTCACTTTCTGTCTGTCTGTCTGTCTGTCTGTCTGTCTGTATGTCTGTCTGTCTGCCTCTCTCTCACTCTGTCACTGTCTGTCTGTCTGTCTGTCTGTCTGCCTCTCTCTCACTCTGTCTCTGTCTGTCTGTCTGTCTGTCTGTCTGCCTGTCTGCCTCTCTCTCACTCTGTCACTGTCTGCCTCTCTCTCACTCTGTCACTGTCTGCCTGTCTGCCTGTCTGCCTCTCTCTCAATCTGTCACTGTCTGCCTGTCTGCCTCTCTCTCACTCTGTCACTGTCTGACTGTCTGTCTGTCTGCCTGTCTGCCTCTCTCTCACTCTGTCACTGTCTGCCTGTCTGTCTGCCTCTCTCTCACTCTGTCACTGTCTGCCTGCCTGTCTGCCTCTCTCTCACTCTGTCACTGTCTGCCTGTCTGCCTCTCTCTCACTCTGTCACTGTCTGCCTGTCTGCCTCTCTCTCAATCTGTCACTGTCTGCCTGTCTGCCTCTCTCTCACTCTGTCACTGTCTGTCTGCCTGTCTTCCTGTCTGCCTCTCTCTCACTCTGTCACTGTCTGTCTGTCTGCCTGTCTGCCTCTCTCTCACTCTGTCACTGTCTGCCTGTCTGCCTCTCTCTCTCACTCTGTGACTGTCTGTCTGCCTCTCTCTCACTCTGTCACTGTCTGCCTGTCTGCCTCTCTCTCACTCTGTCACTGTCTGTCACAACATCTGAAGTGAACTGAGCTCCTGACCTCTGGTAGTTGAGTATAGCAGCATTCTTTTGTTATTTAGCAAGCTGCTAGTAGTGGTACCCTAAGTGCTTTTCTATTAGTATTATATTATTAGCTTGTGTGGTAGTCTGTAGTTTATAGTTGTATTGTTTGTGTGCTTCAAGCAGTAGGCTATTGGCACTTTGTAGTAGTACAAGTAGTTTCACCCTGTATAGGCCACTTGATTGCCTTGTGAAGTGTGTGGTTTAGCCAGCACAGCTCAAGGGATAAGTAGGCAGGTTGAGAGTATTCTCTTCAGTGTGTAACCAATATCTGAAGTGAACTGAGCTCCTGACCTCTGGTAGTTGAGTATAGCAGCATTCTTTTGTTATTTAGCAAGCTGCTAGTAGCGGTACCCTAAGTGCTTTTCTATTAGTATTATATTATTAGCTTGTGTGGTAGTCTGTAGTTTATAGTTGTATTGTTTGTGTGCTTCAAGCAGTAGGCTATTGGCACTTTGTAGTAGTACAAGTAGTTTCACCCTGTATAGGCCACTTGATTGCCTTGTGAAGTGTGTGGTTTAGCCAGCACAGCTCAAGGGATAAGTAGGCAGGTTGAGAGTATTCTCTTCAGTGTGTAACCAACATCCGAAGTGAACTGAGCTCCTGACCTCTGGTAGTTGAGTATAGCAGCATTATTTTGTTATTTAGCAAGCTGCTAGTAGTGGTACCCTAAGTGCTTTTCTATTAGTATTATATTATTAGCTTGTGTGGCAGTCTGTAGTTTATAGTTGTATTGTTTGTGTGCTTCAAGCAGTAGGCTATTGGCACTTTGTAGTAGTACAAGTAGTTTCACCCTGTATAGGCCACTTGATTGCCTTGTGAAGTGTGTGGTTTAGCCAGCACAGCTCAAGGGATAAGTAGGCAGGTTGAGAGTATTCTCTTCAGTGTGTAACCAACATCTGAAGTGAACTGAGCTCCTGACCTCTGGTAGTTGAGTATAGCAGCATTCTTTTGTTATTTAGCAAGCTGCTAGTAGTGGTACCCTAAGTGCTTTTCTATTAGTATTATATTATTAGCTTGTGTGGTAGTCTGTAGTTTATAGTTGTATTGTTTGTGTGCTTCAAGCAGTAGGCTATTGGCACTTTGTAGTAGTACAAGTAGTTTCACCCTGTATAGGCCACTTGATTGCCTTGTGAAGTGTGTGGTTTAGCCAGCACAGCTCAAGGGATAAGTAGGCAGGTTGAGAGTATTCTCTTCAGTGTGTAACCAACATCTGAAGTGAACTGAGCTCCTGACCTCTGGTAGTTGAGTATAGCAGCATTCTTTTGTTATTTAGCAAGCTGCTAGTAGTGGTACCCTAAGTGCTTTTCTATTAGTATTATATTATTAGCTTGTGTGGTAGTCTGTAGTTTATAGTTGTATTGTTTGTGTGCTTCAAGCAGTAGGCTATTGGCACTTTGTAGTAGTACAAGTAGTTTCACCCTGTATAGGCCACTTGATTGCCTTGTGAAGTGTGTGGTTTAGCCAGCACAGCTCAAGGGATAAGTAGGCAGGTTGAGAGTATTCTCTTCAGTGTGTAACCAACATCTGAAGTGAACTGAGCTCCTGACCTCTGGTAGTTGAGTATAGCAGCATTCTTTTGTTATTTAGCAAGCTGCTAGTAGTGGTACCCTAAGTGCTTTTCTATTAGTATTATATTATTAGCTTGTGTGGTAGTCTGTAGTTTATAGTTGTATTGTTTGTGTGCTTCAAGCAGTAGGCTCTTGGCACTTTGTAGTAGTACAAGTAGTTTCACCCTGTATAGGCCACTTGATTGCCTTGTGAAGTGTGTGGTTTAGCCAGCACAGCTCAAGGGATAAGTAGGCAGGTTGAGAGTATTCTCTTCAGTGTGTAACCAACATCTGAAGTGAACTGAGCTCCTGACCTCTGGTAGTTGAGTATAGCAGCATTCTTTTGTTATTTAGCAAGCTGCTAGTAGTGGTACCCTAAGTGCTTTTCTATTAGTATTATATTATTAGCTTGTGTGGTAGTCTGTAGTTTATAGTTGTATTGTTTGTGTGCTTCAAGCAGTAGGCTCTTGGCACTTTGTAGTAGTACAAGTAGTTTCACCCTGTATAGGCCACTTGATTGCCTTGTGAAGTGTGTGGTTTAGCCAGCACAGCTCAAGGGATAAGTAGGCAGGTTGAGAGTATTCTCTTCAGTGTGTAACCAACATCTGAAGTGAACGGAGCTCCTGACCTCTGGTAGTTGAGTATAGCAGCATTCTTTTGTTATTTAGCAAGCTGCTAGTAGTGGTACCCTAAGTGCTTTTCTATTAGTATTATATTATTAGCTTGTGTGGTAGTCTGTAGTTTATAGTTGTATTGTTTGTGTGCTTCAAGCAGTAGGCTATTGGCACTTTGTAGTAGTACAAGTAGTTTCACCCTGTATAGGCCACTTGATTGCCTTGTGAAGTGTGTGGTTTAGCCAGCACAGCTCAAGGGATAAGTAGGCAGGTTGAGAGTATTCTCTTCAGTGTGTAACCAACATCTGAAGTGAACTGAGCTCCTGACCTCTGGTAGTTGAGTATAGCAGCATTCTTTTGTTATTTAGCAAGCTGCTAGTAGTGGTACCCTAAGTGCTTTTCTATTAGTATTATATTATTAGCTTGTGTGGTAGTCTGTAGTTTATAGTTGTATTGTTTGTGTGCTTCAAGCAGTAGGCTATTGGCACTTTGTAGTAGTACAAGTAGTTTCACCCTGTATAGGCCACTTGATTGCCTTGTGAAGTGTGTGGTTTAGCCAGCACAGCTCAAGGGATAAGTAGGCAGGTTGAGAGTATTCTCTTCAGTGTGTAACCAACATCTGAAGTGAACTGAGCTCCTGACCTCTGGTAGTTGAGTATAGCAGCATTCTTTTGTTATTTAGCAAGCTGCTAGTAGTGGTACCCTAAGTGCTTTTCTATTAGTATTATATTATTAGCTTGTGTGGTAGTCTGTAGTTTATGGTTGTATTGTTTGTGTACTTCAAGCAGTAGGCTATTGGCACTTTGTAGTAGTACAAGTAGTTTCACCCTGTATAGGCCACTTGATTGCCTTGTGAAGTGTGTGGTTTAGCCAGCACAGCTCAAGGGATACGTAGGCAGGTTGAGAGTATTCTCTTCAGTGTGTAACCAACATCTGAAGTGAACTGAGCTCCTGACCTCTGGTAGTTGAGTATAGCAGCATTCTTTTGTTATTTAGCAAGCTGCTAGTAGTGGTACCCTAAGTGCTTTTCTATTAGTATTATATTATTAGCTTGTGTGGTAGTCTGTAGTTTATAGTTGTATTGTTTGTGTGCTTCAAGCAGTAGGCTATTGGCACTTTGTAGTAGTACAAGTAGTTTCACCCTGTATAGGCCACTTGATTGCCTTGTGAAGTGTGTGGTTTAGCCAGCACAGCTCAAGGGATAAGTAGGCAGGTTGAGAGTATTCTCTTCAGTGTGTAACCAACATCTGAAGTGAACTGAGCTCCTGACCTCTGGTAGTTGAGTATAGCAGCATTCTTTTGTTATTTAGCAAGCTGCTAGTAGTGGTACCCTAAGTGCTTTTCTATTAGTATTATATTATTAGCTTGTGTGGTAGTCTGTAGTTTATGGTTGTATTGTTTGTGTGCTTCAAGCAGTAGGCTATTGGCACTTTGTAGTAGTACAAGTAGTTTCACCCTGTATAGGCCACTTGATTGCCTTGTGAAGTGTGTGGTTTAGCCAGCACAGCTCAAGGGATACGTAGGCAGGTTGAGAGTATTCTCTTCAGTGTGTAACCAACATCTGAAGTGAACTGAGCTCCTGACCTCTGGTAGTTGAGTATAGCAGCATTATTTTGTTATTTAGCAAGCTGCTAGTAGTGGTACCCTAAGTGCTTTTCTATTAGTATTATATTATTAGCTTGTGTGGTAGTCTGTAGTTTATAGTTGTATTGTTTGTGTGCTTCAAGCAGTAGGCTATTGGCACTTTGTAGTAGTACAAGTAGTTTCACCCTGTATAGGCCACTTGATTGCCTTGTGAAGTGTGTGGTTTAGCCAGCACAGCTCAAGGGATAAGTAGGCAGGTTGAGAGTATTCTCTTCAGTGTGTAACCAACATCTGAAGTGAACTGAGCTCCTGACCTCTGGTAGTTGAGTATAGCAGCATTCTTTTGTTATTTAGCAAGCTGCTAGTAGTGGTACCCTAAGTGCTTTTCTATTAGTATTATATTATTAGCTTGTGTGGTAGTCTGTAGTTTATGGTTGTATTGTTTGTGTGCTTCAAGCAGTAGGCTATTGGCACTTTGTAGTAGTACAAGTAGTTTCACCCTGTATAGGCCACTTGATTGCCTTGTGAAGTGTGTGGTTTAGCCAGCACAGCTCAAGGGATAAGTAGGCAGGTTGAGAGTATTCTCTTCAGTGTGTAACCAACATCTGAAGTGAACTGAGCTCCTGACCTCTGGTAGTTGAGTATAGCAGCATTCTTTTGTTATTTAGCAAGCTGCTAGTAGTGGTACCCTAAGTGCTTTTCTATTAGTATTATATTATTAGCTTGTGTGGTAGTCTGTAGTTTATAGTTGTATTGTTTGTGTGCTTCAAGCAGTAGGCTATTGGCACTTTGTAGTAGTACAAGTAGTTTCACCCTGTATAGGCCACTTGATTGCCTTGTGAAGTGTGTGGTTTAGCCAGCACAGCTCAAGGGATAAGTAGGCAGGTTGAGAGTATTCTCTTCAGTGTGTAACCAACATCTGAAGTGAACTGAGCTCCTGACCTCTGGTAGTTGAGTATAGCAGCATTCTTTTGTTATTTAGCAAGCTGCTAGTAGTGGTACCCTAAGTGCTTTTCTATTAGTATTATATTATTAGCTTGTGTGGTAGTCTGTAGTTTATAGTTGTATTGTTTGTGTGCTTCAAGCAGTAGGCTATTGGCACTTTGTAGTAGTACAAGTAGTTTCACCCTGTATAGGCCACTTGATTGCCTTGTGAAGTGTGTGGTTTAGCCAGCACAGCTCAAGGGATAAGTAGGCAGGTTGAGAGTATTCTCTTCAGTGTGTAACCAACATCTGAAGTGAACTGAGCTCCTGACCTCTGGTAGTTGAGTATAGCAGCATTCTTTTGTTATTTAGCAAGCTGCTAGTAGTGGTACCCTAAGTGCTTTTCTATTAGTATTATATTATTAGCTTGTGTGGTAGTCTGTAGTTTATAGTTGTATTGTTTGTGTGCTTCAAGCAGTAGGCTATTGGCACTTTGTAGTAGTACAAGTAGTTTCACCCTGTATAGTGTGAAGTGTGTGGTTTAGCCAGCACAGCTCAAGGGATAAGTAGGCAGGTTGAGAGTATTCTCTTCAGTGTGTAACCAACATCTGAAGTGAACTGAGCTCCTGACCTCTGGTAGTTGAGTATAGCAGCATTCTTTTGTTATTTAGCAAGCTGCTAGTAGTGGTACCCTAAGTACTTTTCCCTGTCTGTCTGTGTGCCTCTCTCTCACTCTGTCACTCTCTTCCTGTCTGTCTGCCTGTCTGCCTCTCTCTCACTCTCTCACTGTCTGCCTGTCTGAGAGGGAGAGAGGGAGAGAGGGAGAGAGGGAGAGAGGGGAGAGGGAGAGAGAGACAGAGGGGGAGAGGGAGAGAGAGACAGAGGGGGAGAGGGAGAGAGGGGGAGAGAGAGAGAGGGGGGAGAGGGAGAGAGGGGGAGAGAAGGAGAGAGGGAGAGAGGGGGAGAGAGAGAGAGAGGGAGAGGAGAGAGTCTGCCTGCCTCTTCCTGTCTCTGCCTTATCCCTCGAAACCGCTTATTGCTGCTTGCAGCTATATTTATTATTATTATTAAGATTTTTTTTTACTTCATATTTGAAGTTCATGATTTGGACATTGGCATTCCTAAGCCAATAATTTGATGACCAGCGGACCGGTAGGCAGCGGTTCCGGTAGAAAACACAAAGAAGACTCTTTATGTCTCCTACCGGAACCGCTGGCTGCCGGTCATCAAATTATTGGCTTAGGAATGCGACGGAAACAAAAAAATATCCATCAATTGAAATTCAAGTCTCCATGGGGTGACTAATCAATAGAAAACTAGAAAAAGTGCTCTTCGGAGCACAGGAGCACCAGGTCAGGTAGGTTAGTGTGGGCTAGCCTGGTAAACCCTCCCTCCGGAAATCTCATTTGTAATTTATTTCAGGAGTGAGTCTTGCATGATCGCCCATTCGGAAATTTGGCTGTGGGCTGGAGTTGGGCGGGAGTAATACCGTTGACTGACAACCCCTTCAGCCAATCAGCAGTGTTCCCCTTCAGCCAGTGCATTTTTACCACCTCCAGACTTTTGAAACGGCCATGCCCAAAATAGGTTCCCTTATTCGGATACATGCGTGTCACTGCCCGCCCCTGCCGGTTCTCTGAATTTGTATTTTTAAATAGGCTCTGTCATGATTAATTGACCACATATATGAAGTTAAACAACTAAATTCTATCCAAACGATATCTTAAAAGTAAATTCCGTGCCTCAAAATAGAAGTTTGAGAGCGTTTAGAAGTTTAAAAGAGAGTAGAAAACACTACGGTCAAAAAAGATGGCTGCCGTTCGTTTTTGGTCGGCTGCATTCAGGCTGCACTCGGTTCCATTCGGGCTCACTCGAACTCGCCACCTGATTGGCCAACTTTCGCTGTCAATCACAGAACGATGAGCGACGACGCTGATAGGCTCGTCCATTTGGTGAACGGGCTAGAAACGCCCAGACAAGCCTTCAGGCTAGACTCCTTCCTGAAATCAAATGGAAATTAGATTTTCCGGAGGGAGGGGCTTTACCAGGCTAAGTGTGGGCCAGCAATGTTCGGAATTCGTCAATCAGGCTGGAATATGAAAAATCTGACAGATCGGACGGATCCATCTTGATCACTTGACTTAAGAGATAATGTACCGGTTTGCATGATGTTTGGACAACATTTGTAGGAGTAATCTTTTTTTTGTTGCAAAAAATGGCCTCCTGGTGGTGCTATAATAGGGCAATGTTAAAAGGGTGGCATTTGTTCCTCAACGTAGTGCGAATGTGCGTGCAAAGTTTCACCACAATCTGACGCTGCGTTCATGATTTGTGGCATTTGTGGCACAGGCCACTATTGCAAACTTTAGATGTCAATCTTAGCCAATCAGGATGGAATATGGAAAATCAAATGGTCTTGATCACATGACTATACAGAGCATGTGTACCGATTAAGATTAGCTGTCCACAGACGGAGGGGGTCTGGCGGAGACAAAAAGTCATTTTGGGGGTGAACTATCCCTTTAAGGGCCGTTCACACTGAGCACTATCACGATAACTTTAAATATATCGTTCACCATTGTATTTCTATTTATATATTTTTTTTATAGTTAGCCTATAGGGCTCTGTGAACGGCCCTTCATTGTCTCCGCCAGGCTGAAAGGCATGGTGAGAGAGTATGTTTTGCACACTGTCCGTCCATCCGTTTGTCCGTCTGTGAGCAGCTGATCTCCGGCACCGTTGGCTTGATCGCAGCAAAATTGTGCACGCACACTCCCTGGATGCCAATTCAGAACCTCTGCCCCAAATGTTTCACATGGGCCTGTTATAGCGCCACCAGGAGGCTGCTTTTTGCAAAAAAAAATTTTTTACAGTACTCCTACAGATTTTGTCCAAACGTCACGCAAATCGGTACACAGTATCTCTATAGTCATTAAACCAAACGTGTCTTTCCGATTTTTCATATTCTATCCTGATTGGCTAAGAATGGCTTCCAAAGTTTGCAGAAGTGCTCCGTTTTGAACAAAATGCCTCAAATCATGAACACTGCATGCAATTTCCATGAAATTTTGCACGTACATTCCCACTAGGCCGGGTAAGAAATGCCACTTGAAATGTTTCAAATCAGCCTCATGGTGGCGCTATAACAGGCCGATTTGTGTTTTTACCTATAACTGCACCGATCTGTGTAAAACTGTGTATGTGCACTCCCTAGAGGTATTTTTCACATCTGCCTTTTATACCACCAGGAGGCCGACTTATAAAAAACATATTTTTGGATATTACTCCTTCAGATTTTATCAAAATGTCACGCAAATTGGTAGACATGATCTCTGTAGTCATGTGATCAAGACAGAACTTTGCACGCACATTTGCACTACGTAGAGGAACAAATGCCACCCTTTCAACATTGCCCTATTATAGTGGTATAGTAGCCACCAGGTGGACGATTTTTGCAGTACTCCTACAAATGTTGTCCAAACATCACGCGAATCAGTCCCTTTAGTCAAGTCATCAAGGCGGATCCGTCCGATGCGTCCAATTTTTCACATTCCAGCCTGATTGGCGAATTCCGAACATTGTTTGCCCACACTAACCTACCTAACCTGGCGGAGACCTGTGCTCCGAGGAGCACTTTTTCTAGTTTGTATTTGTTTTTATATAGTTACATCAGCCAAGTTAACTTTGAACCGCGGTGGGTGCATGGGGGCAGGTCAGGACGCAGTTCGGGGTCGGGGGGGGGGGGGCTGACCACATCGACAGTGCCGGGAAGTGGTTGTAGGTTTAGCATAAAGGCCAGCTATCTGGGGGAGCAAGAGACAACATTGTGGGCAGACCACACGATCAGCGGTTGATAGCAGGTACAATGTTCGTTATAGTTTTGCATTTGTCATTTTGACATTTTGTTTAGTTTTTTTATTTTGTGAAAAGGCTTAGTTTTAGATTAGTGCTAGTTTTAGTCTTTTATTGTAATATGGATTCAGGAAAATTGCTAACATTAGAACATTTTTAATCTTTTAACATTTTTAACAAAGACTAAAACTAAGGACATTTTTATATGATTTTAGTTGACTGTATTTGTATACACACAATACAGTGTCAGTTTATATTTTTTTTGTCATTTTACACATTATTTTGTGTATTTCAGTTAACCAAAATGTTTGTTCAGTTCTGGTTTTCGTTGTTTCAGTTATCACTTAAACCCCCAGCATCAGTATTGTGGGGAAAGCTTTCGTTGAAAATAGCCGATCGACAAGCTCACAATGCGACGCTTGTCGATCGGCTATTTTCAACGAAAGCTTTCTCCACAATAGCAGAAAACAGAAAAGACACTAGTATTGAGCACTGAGGGACCCCGGTTACCCATATGTTACCCATATGGGGTTTTAACTATGATAACCCTGACAGGTACCTGGGGAGACAGACATCATGCTACTGTGGCTGGGCCTGGCCTCAATGGCTTTTGCCTCTCTGACTTCACTGGCCAATGGACATCCTCTGTGAGTATTAGGAGAGCTTTGTATTCATGCATGTGTCTTTGTATAGGATAAATTACAGGGATACATGGTCAAGTGGAAACCTAAACACAGCTAGTTTTTCCCAAAATGTAAAAAAAAACAAGAAATTGTATGCTTTTGAAAGTTGTCGGAAATAATGTAAAGTAAATATGATTTATACATGCACCTAAATTTACCCTTCAGCTTCTTGTTTATGCCAAAAATGACTCTATTCCCACGGGTTCTGTAGCAATTTGCAACAATTGTAAAAATGTTAGGCTTTAAATGTCGTTCAAATAAATGATTATATGTATTTGACCCCCCATATAAAATAAATGTAACTATAAAATAACCTCCATATTATGTCATATCTTTATGTTTCTTTTTTTCATAAATACATACATACTTTTAATTGTATTTGTTGTATGACAGTGTTGCGCAAAAGTACCGAAAATAGCCAATCTACAAGCTCACAATGTGTTGCGACGTGGTGTGAGCTTGTACATCAGCTATTTCAGTTATTTTGTAGCCATTTTTGACATTTTGGAACATGTTTGATAGTCAGGGAATATTATCAGAATAATGTCAAATCTTGGAATAAATTCCTTACCAAGAAATGTCTTCACCAATGTGTTTGTAAAGGTGTCTAGTAACACATCTCATAAAGACTGAAATGCAGTTTCCCTAGGGGAATTTTTGACAGCTGCTGAAAGTTGGGGTACCCACCATAACCTTATGCGGGGGGAAAAAATCTAATTTTAATTCTGTTTTAAGTAGCATGTGAGGGGTCAAACTAGGGTGTTTTTATGATTCTGAATCCATTGCAAGCACCAAAACCACTCCTTGGGCTAAAAACGCCCCAATCTCAATAGGCTTTTTACACAAAATAATTACCTGGAAAAGGTTGGCTATGGCCGTTTTTAGCCCAAGGAGTGGTTTTGGTGCAAAACAAATGCTTGCAATGGATTCAGAATCATAAAAACACCCTAGTTTGACCCCTCACATGCTACTAAAACAGAATTAAATTTAGATTTTTTTCCCCCGCATAAGGTTATGGTGGGTACCCCAACTTTCAGCAGCTGTCAAAAATTCCCCTAGGGAAACTGCATTTCAGTCTTTATGACATGTGTTACTAGACACTTTTACAAACACATTGGTGAAGAAATGTCTTGGTAAGGAATGTATTCTGTGGGTTTTTATTAATATGTAACCAATGAAAAGTGTTAACAAGAGTTTTGTGACTAAATAATAACTACATAGGTTTTTTTTCCTTCTCTTTTTTTCTTTTCTCTCTTTTTACCATTTCCAGTCAGTGACGTGTTGAACATACAAGGTTTCGACAATATAGTACGGTACATATTGTTGTAGGGCAGCGGTCCCCTTACGGGTCTATTTGGTTCCATGTGTACACTGTCAGGTCGGTGGCCTAATGCAGTCGTTCTCAACCCCAGATGACAAGTGACAATTTAAGATCTTTGAAGACCTTTTAATATATATATTTAAAAAAAAGGTCATGAACAAACTATACTATAGAAAACTGGTCAAACATTGACCAAATTGTCAAATAATATTAGCCTGGTAACCCGCGACCGGGAGGGTTTACCGGGCTAAAATCTGCTATTTTCACAATCTTTATCTGTGGAACTGAGTTAAAAATGTAATGCCTCAACTCCTACAATTCCAAGTGCTTGTCAGGGTGGGGGGGGGATATGATTATTTTGGGGGGGGTCTCCAGTTCAAATATGATTACTCAGTTCAAATATGATTATTTTTTTGGGGGGGGGGTCCCCAGTTCAAATGTGATTATTTTCACATTTTATATTACACCATGTATCCCTGATTATTATATTAAGATCCTTTTATTGTTTTTTAAATCATTACATGGAGGTGCTCCGGCCTACTTGTCTGCAATGATTTCCTGGTATGTTTTGCCTAATAAAAATGTCAATCAATCAATCAATTCCCAGCAGAACCCTTAGGTCCTCAGGCACCGGTCTCCTAAATGTTCCAGAGGCTAGCTCAAAAAGGCATGGGGAAGCGGCTTTTTTTTTAAATAAATCTTAAGACACCTTTTTAGTATTGCTTTTACCTAGGTGCCCTAGTCGTAACTATTGTAAATGTTTTCTTTTCTATTTTGTTGTTATCCTCACGGGTTTTTAAATCTTTATTTTTAAACCTATTCTGTGGGGGGGTGGATGGATCGAGGGGGGGACGGGGGGGACGGGGGGGTCGCAGCCTGAAAAGGTTGAGAACCAGTGGCCTAACACATTCCAAACTGGGGGTCCTTGATAATGAAAGATTTGAGAACCACAGTTGTATGGCATGTAAAGATGACAGATGCTGAAAAGTAATTGCATTTTGTTTTCTTTCTTTCTTTCTTTCTTTCTTCCTTGACCCTTCTCAGACACGTGTTGGCTGCTCCTAACAAGCTGCGCGTGGGAACAGTGGAGAACATCTTTGTGGAGGTGCAGGATTATTCTGGTACAGATACTATTCCGGTCACCATCAGCGTGCTCAGCCATCCAACCAAAAGCCAAAGGCTGGCAGCCACAACCGTGTTCCTAACAAGCCAAAACAATTACCAGAAACTGTCACCAATCACGGTATGGATTGATTGATTGATTGGTTGATTGATTGATTGATTGATTGATTGATTGATTGATTGATTGATTGATTGATTGATTGATTAATTGATTGAATGAATACTTTATTAACAGTTTGCAAAAAAAGCACAGAAAGTACAGTTCAATACAAAGGATGCTAAAAGGATTAACCCAAGAAAGCACTATGGCTTGTTTCCGTTGAGGTCCTGTGTATTCAATTAATTGAAAACACCACGTTTCAAGTGGTAGGAGTGGTAAAAGGTGTAGGACTGGTAAAACGGTAGCTCAGCTGTTTTGTTGCAGTGCTACCATGTCTGCTTGCTTATTATAAGCCACTTTGGGCTTCTTTTTATGTAAAGTTGCTTGTAATTATTAGTTGCGGGTTGCGTTTTTTTTTTTTTTATAGTTGCTTATTTGGGCTTCCTTCCTAATGTTGTTTAAATCAGTGTTTCTCAAACATTTTCATGGCAAAGACCTCAAATGAATATGTATTTTTCCACAGACCCCCCCATCTAAAAACATTTTGTGCCAGGGACCCCACCCCCCAATACAAGATTTGTGTTGTTAAAATGTTTCCAAAAATATTTTTGGAAAATAGCAGATCTACAAGCTCACAACGCGTTGCATCGCGATACGTTGTGAGCTTTTAGGTCTGCTAGTTTGAAATAGCCGCAGCCTAGTCACTTATTTTTGGCTTGTTTTCATACACCTGGTTACTTGTTTCTCTCACAAGATCGGGCAACACTGTTTGTTGCCACACACCACACACCGCACCGCCCCAATTTGAATCCATTCATTCTCTCTGTACCATAGGACCTATATAGGGCATACCAGTGGCGGCCATTTTGTGGTTCCATTCTAATTCACTCTATTCATTTTCCCCATAGAGATTTTCAAAAATATTTATATCAATTATTTTATTTTATTAAGCCTGGAATCAAGCTATCCAGGCTCCTGGTGAATCATGACCATAAAACATTTGATTCTGTGAAGAAAAAAAATTATGTTTAATTATATGATGATACTGTATTTAATAAATACCCTTTGTTTTGCGGTTCTCACATTTTTTTTCTTCATATAATCAAATGTTTTATGGTTCACCAGGAGCCTGGATTCACATCAGTTACTTGCTAGTTGTTTGAAAGCATGCAATACTAAATGTATGGCTGTCTTTGTGAGCATCCACGCAAAATGACTTTCTGTAGAGCAGCGGTTCCCAAACCTTTTAGCTCGAGACCCAAAGGAGAAATTTCCTGTCTCCCCAAACTAGTGAAAATAGCCGATCTACAAGCTCACAACGGGTCACAATGCGAAGCGTTTTCACTACACAGGGCCGGACTGGGACCAAAATTCAGCCCTGGCATTTTGGTTCCGACCGGCCCACCACCCCCCGGGCCGTTTTGTCAACGGGGGGTGGTGGGGGGGGGGGGGGCGGGTTTCACTGTTTCAGCCCAGCCCTGCACATGAACTCTGCAGCCGCACTGAGGCCCCTGCTGGAAAGCATCTCAGCCCAAACATTAACATAACTAATAATTGGGCCACGCGACCCTGAAATGACCGTAATAATCCTAAAACGGGAGCGAAAATATATATATTTTTTTGTGGCCCAGCGGCCCACTGGCCAGCGGCCCACCGGGCATTTGCCCGGTACGCCAAATGGCCAGTCCACCACTTCTTAAAACTATTTTTGTTCTAATTATAGAATTTCACTTTTTTTGTATTTATCTGTGAAATTCTTTTGAAAAATATTAGCATTTAGCTTTTTAATTTATGAAAAATAAATATTGTGAATTTCCTTGGAGACATTTTTGGAAATCTTTTGAAATAATAAAAATTAAAAACAAAATGTAGGAAATTAAACATAAAGGAATATTTTACTCATAACCCGTATAAAAATGGGTCCCGACCCAATGTCTGGGAAATGCTGACAAAGAGGTAGTAAAATGCCTAATACTAACCCAGTGGTTCTCAAAGTGGGGTCCGAGGAACCTCGGGGGTCCTTGAGGCAAACACAAATCCTGGCACAAAACATTTTCAGATGGGTTTCCGCAGCCAAATACATTTACGGGTCCTTGGATATGAAAATGTTTGAGAACCGACAGGTCTAAAAGAAAGCAAATGTGTTCTCCCTTTCAGATCACAGCCGAGACTTTCAACATGGATCCCAAAGTCAAGCAGTATGTGACAGTGCAAGCCCACACTTTAAGACTTGGTTATCTGAACTTACCTGTATATTACACATGGAGAAAATTCGATATGACCTAATGGACAATTCAAACAAGTTTTATGATATATGGCAGCCACTTCTAGATCACCTTGCTCAAATATCACACTGAACCTATTCGATGACTGTATGCCCTTCCACTTTCTACATTATTATTATTTATCTAGCAGTGTAGTATTACAATGACCCATCATTGTTTTGAAATTGTGCCCTGTCTCTTTATTTTATTTATATTTTTTGTCTTCGTTTATGCTTTTTTTTTTTTCTCTTTCTTTTTTCTTTTACGTCTTGTCTTTTTTGAAAAAAAATCTAATAAAAATATTATAAACGACAGTGCAAGCCCAGTTCCCTGGCCACGTGCTGGAGAAGGTGGTGCTGGAGAAGGTGGTCATGGTTTCTTTCCAATCCGGTTACATATTCATCCAAACAGATAAGACCATCTACACCCCCAACAGTAAAGGTAGGAAGGAACCAGTGTTAATTTCATCGACTAAAACTACCGTATGAATAAACATTGCGTCAAATACCTTTTCTTTACTGTCAAAAACTAAATGAAAAACTATGAATACAACAATGACTAATAATGTTGAAAATGTAAAAAACAAACAAATAAAAACTAGATTAAAATGTACGCAGGGAAGAAAAGATCCAGTAGAAGTAAGACAAGTCATTCTGAATTTCATTCAATCGTAAGCACACAAGTTAAAATTATTTTATCATGTAAGCTGGTGGGTTTACGCTAAACTTGAAATCCAATGCAAGCTAAAGAAACCACTTACTGATTAGAGAAGTGATAATATAACATCAATATAAAAAGTATATACAAATAAGTCATGGTATTTTTTCAATAAAACCTTGTTTTCATAGTGATGATACCAATAATAGGAAATTGAATTGTTAGTTCCATTGATCCAAGCCTGAACACAAGGTTGTCCAAACGCCCAGGCTGTGGTTTATTCTATTTTGGTGGGGCGCAGCCTGTGAATGATCCAAGCACCACCGAAGAAGTACATTTTTCTCGGTTTTCTGTTTTTTTCCTGCTGTTTTCAAAAAACAAGCCACATTCAAACGACCATAGCTCTGGAATGGAGGATCGCGGCCGGCCAATTTTTCTCGATCCTACCGGACCCCCGTGTGTGTAATGAGCCGATCTCCGTGAGGACGGAGGTCACAGAGAATATTCCATGATTTTTCAAAGGTACAGTAAAATCTGCATTTTCGCTGGCAAGCGGACGGTACGGAGGAATAAATGAATTAATTCAGTGGCAGTACATTTGTTAAAATAAACATGCTCTGAAAATGCACGCAGACCACCCGTCTGACCACTTAACACGGCAGCCGAATGGCTGGCAGATGAGCAGATGGGTGGGCCCCGAACACTTTCGAGATTTCCAAGTGGGCCATCATGATCCAGAAAAAGGTTGAGAACTGGTGATACTAAGCATGTTTGGTATCATGCACAGAGAGAGGACTTAATACATGACATGTAGTGTGCAATAGAACATACTAATAGTGTTGCTGTGTCTCTGTGTGTGTGTGTGTGTGTGTGTGTGTGTGTGTGTGTGTGTGTGTGTGTGTGTGTGTGTGTGTGTGTGTGTGTGTGTGTGTGTGTGTGTGTGTGTGTGTGTCTGTGTGTGTGTGTGTGTGTGTGTGTGTGTGTGTGTGTGTGTGTGTGTGTGTGTCTGTGTGTGTGTCAGTGAATTACAGGATGTTTGCTGTGACCCCGGGCATGGATCCCGCAGAGAGCGCAGCTAAGGAACAAAAGGTGTCCGTTGCTGTTGAAATTATAGTGAGTGGCATGATATCAGACAGACAGACAGACAGACAGACAGACGGAGTAAAGGCCTGGGCTTTTGGATACAGCTGAATATTGTCTCTGTCAGGTGGAAATATTTTATTTCCAAAGATGTTACCTTTCAGGAAATGGGAAAAGCCGTGTTCCAATGCATCTGATACAGTAGTTGTATCGAGGTATTGATTTTGAATTCCAACGATACAACTGCATCGATATGTAAACAGCATATTGTTTGTAATGTATGTATTTAAGTTATAAAAGGGGGTTGTGGGTCGCCTATTGGGGAACTATGCTTTAAGGCACCCACTTTAACCATTTAAACCCTATAATGTATACTTTGTTGACCGCCAGGACTTACTTGGCCACCTCCTTTTTTCCCCCGACACCAAATCTCATCAAATGATGTTTTCATCTGTCTATCCTGTGCTGGAAAAAGCTCAATAAACATAACGTAAATAAAATAAATAGCTACCAGTTCACAAGCATGAAGATTGGCTATTTTCACAAAATATTTTGCCTATTATGACATGCTCAGAATAGGGATGCTACCATTTAGGTTACTGTAGTATTTCTCAACGGGGGCTCTACTTTTTTTTTTTTTTTTCAATGTTTTTATTTTCCCAATTTCTTTTTAGGGGGTGGTCTAAACAATTGGCGGCCCAGGGGCCCGTGCGGGGGTTAATCTGTCCCTGCTGAAGACTAACTTATACTCTGTAGCACAACGGTGTCGCTTGCCAAAAATAACACATTTACAGGCCATCGCATCAAGACGGCCACACGTTGTTGGCTTCTTTTTGGTACAGTAAGCGACACTATCACTATTATATCTCAAGGCTTTGTTTAGCCACTTTGGTCTGAACTACCACTCTACTGCTAGTTGCATTGGATGGTCGTTACATAACGCCATAGTAACCATGTGGGACAAATAGTGGGACAAATACAACATTTTACGAAGTCCTGCTGTGTACCAAGGTCGAAGGTCCATGTGTTAAACGTTGTGGTATAAATTTTTTTTTTTTTTTTTTTTTTTTTTTCACAAGTTAGTTTCTTAGAAGTTTTTTGTTGATTGCTGTTCACCGTTGTTTCTTCTCAGAACCCTGACGGTATAACGTTTTCAGCTGGCACAGTTTACCTGAAAAAGGGGATCAATGCTGGGAGTTATGACATTCTTGATATCACCAGGTGGGTTTTATTTGTGTATTTCTCCATCAAGCCATGCTGTCTTTGGAAAAAATAAATGCATTAAATTAAACCATTAAGACTGGGAAAGCATCTGTATCATTTTAGATTTGAGGTAAAATAGCAAATGTACAAGCTCGTAGCTTGTACATCTAAGAGCTTGTAGATCTGCTATTTTTCTTGACAATTTGTGCAAATCTTTGAATATATATTAAAGATTTTTTTTTTTACCCTGGAACCCAGTTTGAGATGGGGGTCCGCGGCCAAATACATATAATTTTGAGGGTCATTGACATGAAATAGTTTGCGCACCACTTATAATAGCGACATAGGTTTTTCAGAAAACTGTTTGGATTGAGAAGACATTTGTAGAATCGCCTTCTGCAGGTCTTATTGGGTTAAGAATCAAGAAGAAGAAAACTCACAGTTAACCACTTTCGCTTTAATATGTTTCAGAAATAGTAAAACTAAATTGATGATCTTCAAGCTCACAACTTGTGTGACACTGCACTGTAGTATGACAAAGTAGGATGCTAATTTATGAAAAACCATAACAAGTTGAAATATGGAGATATAAGGTTTCTGCCCAGCGATATACAAAATCATTAAAATTATAATGATTGAGATTTGTCATTGGCTGCTCATTTTGTTAAGTTTGAGCAGTCAACTAGCTTACATTGTTGACATCGTACAATGGTGTCACACAAAAATGGCAGGGAAAAAAATATTTAGTTTTACATTTTTCTAAATGGGTGTGTGTGTGTGTGTGTGTGTGTGTGTGTGTGTGTGTGTGTGTGTGTGTGTGTGTGTGTGTGTGTGTGTGTGTGTGTGTGTGTGTGTGTGTGTGTGTGTGTGTGTGTGTGTGTGTGTAGTCTTGGGCTCTGGAAGGTAGTGGCCAAGTTTTTAGACAATCCACAGGAGAGCTTCACTGCTGAATTTGAAGTCAGTAAATACGGTGAGCAAAAAAAATAAGCTATGAGCTTTATATGTATTTAAAATGTAGACCATGAACCTATTCTTATAATGGAAGTGATGAATGAGTTTCACCCCCCTGTCTGTCTACAGTGTTGCCTACATTTGAGGTGAAACTAAATCCAAGGGCCAACTTTTTCTACGTGGACAGTGAAACATTGGAAGTGGACATTGAAGCTAAGTACGTTGTTCTCTATGGTTTCAAGACGATTGGGACATTTTTACTGTTCAAACTAATATTACACTGTTCATGGTACAGGGTGGGCATTAACAACAAAATGCTGTCATTCAAAACTTCGGACGCTCTTAGTTGCACCCCCTGAAATGTTGTGACTATCCGAAGAAAGTTCGGACAGCATTACTTCCAGCATGCTGGACTGAACACACATTATTATTGTCTCCGCCAGGCCGAAAGGCATGGCGAGAGAGTATGTTTTGCACCCTGTCCGTCCGTCCGTCCGTCCGTCCGTCCGTCTGTGAACAGCTAATCTCCGGCACAGTTGGCCCGATCACTGCGAAACCGTGCACACACACTCTCTGGATGCCAATTCAGAACCTCTGCCCCATTTTTTCACATGGGCCTGTTATAGCGCCACCAGGAGGACGATTCGTGCAAAACCTATTTACTCCTACAGATTTTATCCAAACGTCATGCAAATCGGTACACAGTATCTCTATAGTCATGTAATCAACACGGATCTGTCCGATTTTCCATATTCCATCCTCATTGACTAAGGTTGGCTTCCAAAGTTTGCAAGATTGGTCCGTTTTGAACAAAATGTCTCAAATCATGAACTCAGCTTGCACTTTCCGTGAAATTTCACACGCGCATTCCCACTCGGCCGAGGAAGAAATGCCACCCTTTTCACATTGGCCTGTTATAGCGCCACCAGCAGGTCTAATTTAGCGAAACACATTTTTGGAACAAAATGCCTCAAATCATGAATGCAGTGTCCGATTGCCGTGAAAGGCCTAAAAAGAAATGGCACCCTTTTCACAGCGCCACCAGGAGGCTACAATAACGTACCTGACCTGGCGGAGACCTGTGCTCCGAGGAGCACTTTTTCTAGTTCAGTCAGACAACTCTTAGATTGGATTAGAATATATATTTATTAGCAATATATATTTGCAAGCTTAAGCATGGTATAGAAACAAGAGGAAGCATGGTTTGGCGTCAGGCCTCTGAATCCATTCATTCCCTGTAAGGATAACATTTTAATGAATGTTACATGCCAATTAGCATTTACAGGGAATGAATTAAACCCCCAAGGGGATCTAGAAACAGAGCCTACAGGTGGATGCCGGGGAGGCGGGTGGGATGACTTCATGGGCGGCAGCGGTAAGCAGCGAACGGCGGCAGCAGGTAAGCAGCGAACGGCGATAGCAGGAACTCAGCAGACAGCAGCAGTAGTAGCGACACACGTCAGCTCAGCAAGACAGGGCAGCTAGAGTGAGCAGGTAACAGCACAGTACCTATAACCACCCGATCAGGAGGAAAGTGCATGTGACTAGTCACCTGATCGGTTGGCCCAATCCCTTGAGTTGCCTGGCCTGAACTAGCTCCGTAAACTGCGCCTCATTTCAGTCAGACAACTCTTAGATTGGATTAGAATATATATTTATTAGCAATATATATTTGCAAGCTTAAGCATGGTATAGAAACAAGAGGAAGCATGGTTTGGCGTCAGGCCTCTGAATCCATTCATTCCCTGTAAGGATAACATTTTAATGAATGTTACATGCCAATTAGCATTTACAGGGAATGAATTAAACCCCCAACACAGCAGAGACCCCCAAAACGGCATGGGAGCACAGGGCCTGACGCCGGACCAACCATCTGTGAGAATGGTGGAGCTCCATGAACCTGTTTCTTACTAACATGATAATGTTCCTCAACTTTTAAACTTTAAGTTTAGCTAAACAATGCAGCATGCACCATGTGTTCAGTGAGCCTGATGAACCCAGGTACCCGCTGATCCCTGAATTCAGGAGTCCTAGACGGTATCCTAATATGGCGTCCACGCTGTGCCGCACCAACTCGGATTCGAAGAGGACATTCTATATTTATTTCTTTTTCAAAGAAATCTGCTATATATATACACATATATATATATAATGAGTCATCCTATGATGAATGATAACTATTGTTTATCATCCATAATAAATAAAGTGTACTGACTATGTGTGTAAAGACGTGCTATCTTTACTTAACATCTGAATCAGTACCCAACTATACCTTAGCAGCAATTACTAATAGACTGAGCTTGATATGATTAGCCTGACTACATAGCCATAGAAAAACTTTTTAGCGCTATAGGAATAAACCAACATTTTTTAGCACCATGACATCACCAACTAAACTAAATCCCCAGCAATCCACCCGAGTTGTAATTAAAGCGTCAATAATGCGCAAGCAGCATTTATTGAATTAGCAATAGAACAGCGTGAGCACTCGTACTCAGAGCTTTTAGCCTGCAGAATGTCATCCTTATTAACCAGAATCTACGTAAGCTCCTGAGGACCATCGCCCCAGAGATTTAAGAAAAGCAATCTTTAAATTAAGCAATCAGTATTGCGGCAAGCGCTTTTATTTTATTAATAGCAGACTTTACACAGCGTGCGCACTCATAAGCTTTTGGGCATGCAGGATTTCATTTTTGTTAAATCGAATGTATCTAGTATAGGCTCCTGAGGACCATCGCCCCAAGGATTTAAGTGAAGCTGAAGGCACAAGCAGCGCTGCAGTTGTCGCCGCTCCAATGCGAAGGGAGTGCGCTGTGTAGACGCTTGGAGAAAGCCCGCAGCTTGAGCAGATCTCTCTCAGCTTAGCAGTAAACCAGGCTCTGGTCATCGGCTTGCCGCCATCAGTGAGGAACAGAGGATCATTTGGGGCAGACACCGGCCTGGTTGCCAGGTAGCTCAACATAGAAGTGAAAGGACAAAAATCAGAATTATTCCTTGCGATGATCACAGGAGTTCCTTTACACCACTTATCAGTTTTTGAATGTTTCAAATACACAGTGAAATACGCATGCTCTATGGTTAGGTCTGAAAAACAGAGATCATGCAGAGGATTGAATGCCAGTGATCTAGTAGTAAATTCTCCACATCTCATAAACCCATAGAAAGCCATTAACAAGACTGCCTCCACCATTTTATCCACATAGGGCGTGTACACCCGTGATCTTAATTTGGACACCAGCTGTTGCACCAAAGTGATTGTAAGAGGTAAGCGTTTGTCATTGCCTTGGAGTCGCTCTTTTTTGAGACCGTTGAGAAGCAGACGGATTGAAGGATTTCCTAGAATACTATCTACTGATGGGTCTTGGCAACGAAGATGGAACTGAATGCCGGCTATTAAAGCTTTGATGGACTGAGGCTGCAACTTGCGGGACTCAAAAGAGTGGACTATGAATGCGCATACCATAGGGATATTCACAGGTAATGGCGGGCAAGCAAAACGGGCACAGAAAGAACAAAAGAACCACCATGCAGAATCATAAGATTTTAATGTGCTTTTTGCTAAACCATTTCTCATGTATTTGGCAGCGGAATTCAGCAAAGACAGGAGAGGACTTTCGGTGCCTAATCTAGGATCGCCTGGTGGAACCCCGGGCAAGCCAGGCCGCTTGGCTTTGCGTCTGGACACAATTTTTGGAATTCCTGAAATTTGAATCGAGACAGAGCATCAGCTATTTTGTTCTCGTACCCTGGAATGAAAACGGCGTGCATAATGAAATTTCCCTTAATGCACGTCCAGGTAAGACGCCTCATAAACTGATTAATTACGGGAATTGAAGAGCGCCCCTTGTTAATTATATGCACAGCGGCCTCGTTGTCACGCAAAACTGTGATCTTTTTCCGGGACCACTGGCTACCCCACAGTAATGAGGCTACGACAATTGGGTACAATTCGAATAACGCTATTGATTTACTACCCTCTGGCATATCAGCCATTTCTTTTGGCCAGCTTTCCGCGAACCATTCTCCATTGAAAAACCCCCCGAAACCCACGGAAGGCGCGGCATCTGTGAAAAAATTAATTGACGCGGATGTTTCTGCTAACTCATTATAAAAGAAGGAAATGCCGTTCCACTGATCCAGAAACAGTGACCAGAATCTTAAATCTGACTGGCTTCCTTCGTCTAACATGATAGACCCCTGCAAATCTTTTGTCGTTTTGGACAAATCTAAAAGTCGGGAAATGAACGAGCGCCCTTGTGGAATAATTCGCATGGCATAGTTTAAATGGCCAAGCAGAGAAAGCATTTCCCTTTTTAGCACCGAGGCTGCCGAAGTGAAAGATTTGATAATCTCCCTGATGCGACACAATTTCTCTTCGGGAAGAGAGGCTTGCATGAGGACACTGTCCAGCATGATGCCCAAAAATTCTATCCGAGTGCAAGGCCCTACTGTTTTCTCCTCAGACAGAGGAACTCCGAATTGTTTGAAAACATCTCGTACTATTGAGATGCAACGCGCCGGAGGTGACCCGGCGAAATCCGCCACTAGAAAATCATCCAACAAATGCAATACGAAAGGCAATTTGTAGGTGTTGGACAAAATCCAGCATAAAGCTTCTGATAGCGTGTCAAAAATCCGAGGGCTGCTCCGACAGCCAAACGTTAGTTTAACGGCAAAATACAATTTGGACCGCCATCTAACCCCGAAAATATGCCATTGTGAAGGATGTAATGGCATGACTTTAAAAGCGTCCGTAATGTCCGCCTTCCCAAGCCAAGCGCCCTGACCTGCAATTTTTAGCATTTGAATGGCATTATCTACTGTGGCATAAAATAAGGAAAACGGGGCCAGAGGAATTAAGCTGTTAATGCTCGGGACTGGCCCTTTATGAGGGGCTGACAGGTCCACGATTAAACGCTTTTTCCCTGAATATTTTCTCGTGGCAATTCCAATGGGGCTAACCCTAAATGGGTTGAATGGCGATTTGGAAAATGGACCTATCATGTACCCCTTTTTAATTTCCTTCTCCAGTAGCTCGTCTACCACTAGCGGATCCTTAATGGCGGATTGTAAATTTGGACACACATGTGTGATTTTTGGAAGCCAACATAGACCAGCTAAGAATCCCTGCACTAGTCCGGTGATGAGATAGTTGACCCAGCACTGGTTCGGATGATCTTTTAGAGCCGTAGAAAGAGCAGGGACGATCACAGGCGTGGATGGATGCAAATCATTTATTTGGCTGATTTTGCAGCCGGACGGACCCTCCGTGGGCACGCAGACCGTGGGTGGCTGTCTGCGCACCAGCTGCAAATATGCATATATTTACAATTATGATATGTGCAAACATTTTCATTGAAATTAATGCATATGGGTGTTTTAGTGCCCGGAGCATAAGGCACCTGTCTTTTGCTGGGGCCAAACGCTGCAGCTTGAGGGCCGAATGCCGCCGGTTGCTGGCGAGGAGGCCGACTCTCACCCAGCGCCAGGAACGCAGATTTTGGGCATAGATTGGAACGGTGGCTGAACGATGAGCATATGGTGCAGGAGATGGCTTGATGGCCCGTGAAGTGCCTGCTGATCAGGCCTAAATCTACCACTGCCCAATCGATCCTCTGATTAAATCTTTGAATATACATAGCTGCCTTGGAGGAGAAACTTTTGTGATATTCGAAAAACAGCATCCCTCCATAGGATAGAGCCAAATCTGCGATAATGGACAGGTAAGTATCTAACTCTACTCTCCTATCAGGATACACCTCACAGATTGTGTCTCTGTACACGCCGAAAGCTACGAAAAATTCGGCTAAAGTAAGAGATTTTGATAATCTGGGATCGCTCTCCTTTAACAGAACAGAGAAATCACCACAATCCACCATCCTTTTCTCAGACGAATCTGCTGCGTTAATCAGAATTTTGATGAGGTTAACGTCCTGCCCTGTTAAAGCAAGTAATGTATAACTTATTAATCTCATAATTAACCCATGCCCTGTTAAAGCAAGTAATGTATACTTATTAATCTCATAATTATCCCAACATGATATAATACAGATATCGGTGCAGCCTGCGTACCTTCGAGTATCTGGGTCCTGAGAACGTCAGGAATAGCCCCTGCTGGGGAAAGAAATGCTGCTCCTACCGCTGGCGCCTGGACTGCAGTTCCCAGGTTCCTCCTGGGTTTGACTGCCGGATCGACTGCTGCTGACGTCATCGTGGCGAAGGGAGTTGCTGCGGAAGTACCTGCGCTGCCATCGACCTGGGTGCTGGCTCTATTTTCCAGCATGATCAGCCTCTGGGTCATGCTGGATAATGATGATTTAATATCGGTAAGCGCGTATAGCACTTCTGCATTCTGCGCAGGGGCCGAAGAAGCGGTGGTCGGAGCTGGAGAGGCCTGAGGAGGGGCAGTCGGAGGAGCAGAGGAGGCTGAAGGCGTAGCGTGAGCAGCGTCAGCAATTTTCCGCTGTTTTGGCGGAGCTTTGGCACCTTTTCCCCCGCTTGGACCGCGCTTCTTCGCCGGGGCTTTCCCCTTCTTGCCTCTGCCGGTTTCAGTTTCTAGATCTTCCGCCAGACTTTGATCTTTCTCTAGCAGAAACTGAAACAGCTCCTCATGGCTAAACCCGTGTGGAACGGGTATATTATTTACGTACAATGCCTCCAGGATCCGCACCACTGGCCAGTCACCCAGCTGTTTTTGGACTACCAGCCGGGAACTACGGCGCCGCTGATCAGACGCAGAGTCGATCTCTTTGGCCGGGGGACCCGGGATGCCCCCAGGGGGAAGGGTCGCGATCCCGGTGTCCGGAATTTCCTCCGCACCCCGTTCGCTCCCCGTGTCCGTGGAGGAGGAGGACATGGCGAGGAGTACGAACGACCAGGAGATGATGAGTATATAAACTTTCATGGGCGGCAGCGGTAAGCAGCGAACGGCGGCAGCAGGTAAGCAGCGAACGGCGATAGCAGGAACTCAGCAGACAGCAGCAGTAGTAGCGACACACGTCAGCTCAGCAAGACAGGGCAGCTAGAGTGAGCAGGTAACAGCACAGTACCTATAACCACCCGATCAGGAGGAAAGTGCATGTGACTAGTCACCTGATCGGTTGGCCCAATCCCTTGAGTTGCCTGGCCTGAACTAGCTCCGTAAACTGCGCCTCATTTCTCACCTGTTATATCTACCACCGTAAACGCAGAAACGACAATAACGTCAATAACGACAGTGCTAAGCTTACAGATCATAATGTGCTCAGATCCATAGTCTGCCATGTGTGTAGCTTATATACAGACTAGGGATGCACCGATGAGACATTTTGGCCGATATCGATATCCAATATAATTAATTGCTGTTATGGCCGATAACCGATATTACTAATGACGATATGATTTATAAAAAAAACAAGTTTTGTCCATTCTGAAAAACACATGTAAACACTGAATTTGAAAAAGCAATGCCTGTTTATTCCAAAATATTTTTAAAATCCCATTCCCTTTTACTTGTTTTTTTTTTGTTCTCAATGTTTCACATTTGTTTTCCAGCCCTCCTCACTATCAAGGAATAATCTGTCCGTAACAGAAGGAAAGGCATGGCAAGGCAATACAGTATAGAACACATTAATCCGTCCCTAACAGAAAAAACATTAACAATACAGTTTCGGAAAATACATTAACAATGCAGTAGTGTCTATAGACGCCGTAACAGACAATGTCACACTGATAAGAACCAGTATGCACGTGTGGGTCGGCAGCAAAAGAACCACACCGCTCATAAGATGCAATGTAAAAGTGGTCACAGCCTCACATGTAAAAATGCGTCCCATCAAACTTTCAGATGCTGTTTTTCTCCCACTGTGGAGGAAGAATGCTTAGGAATTTTACTGTGATCTCTCGCTCATGAAATATATAATCCTTGGTTTCTGTTGTGTGTAAACAATAATAACAATGAAGTATATGTCTCGCAAGGGCGCACCCCACTAGCCAACACACAAGAGGAGGTTGAATTAACTGAAACCAGCGCATCCCAAAACAACAGGTTTGGGGATCCGTTGGGAATTGATTACATGAAACAGTCACCTGTGCGTCCAGTCTCAATGTTGGTAAACAAATAATTGGTCTATGGAACAGGGCAGGTGGAGGCTCCATGCTTATCAAAGTAATTGGCACAAACTCACAAAGATAAAGAGCAATGTTGATCATACAGCCAAATTAGACTTAGAGCCACCCACTTTTTCAAGATGACTAAAAGACGTGTGGGGAACATAGTTCTGCAATGATCAGCACTCACCACACACACACACACACACACACACACACACACACACACACACACACACACACACACACACACACACACACACACACACACACACGTGTCGACTCTTGGGCAATCAAAGTTAAACCTGGCGGCGCCTAGCCTGGGATCAATACCATTTTCGGGTTTCTGATCCGGTCGGGCGGCCAGAACCGGCACAATCCGGAACCGGAATCCCTGTGTATCACCCCAAAATAATTCCACACAATCAGACCCATAAATAAAAACACAACTAACTAACAGTGTTAGTTTTAGGCTACTTCTACCACGTATAGCAAAAATAAAAGTTAAAGTGCGAAAATTAGTATCAAATACTCTCAATCAAAATATACTGAAGTTTAACAAACCTTCAAATGACAGTGTTCATTGGCAACCAGACACTATGAGTGTCTATTAGATATACTGTGGATATTTTATAACACCGACTGGACATTGTAATATGTGCTCTCATTTCCCAGCTGAAGGTCTGAACTTAAAAGTAATAAATAAATAAAATAAAAATGGAAACAATGTTTCCACCTGACACTCCAGGGTTAGGTCTACTTCATTAGCATAATTGACAAAGACAAGCTTTTCTGCGTTGTCGCATAGGATCCTATTCCTTTTTTCATCAATGATATAGTATGTGATGCAGCGGAGAAGAGACGTTCACTGTCAACACTTGTGCATGGAGCTTGGGCCAGTTGAGGGAAGCGGTCCTTGTTCTTTTTCCAATACTCCAGTGGGCTCTGATTTCTGGGCAAGGGGGCCTCACTCAGGTAGTCGTGCACCTATAGAAATATAAGACAAAAAGTACGTGTGTAACTTCACTATGCCCTGCCAAGCCAAAGTGCAGTAACTACGAAAAAAGAAAATCACTGAAAAATGGGTTTAAAAGTGATTCAACTGGTCAGCCAAATGAGATATCGGCATATAAGTGATATTACACTAATTGTACATCTGTTCTTCAGGTAATTGTTTATCCCCCAAAATCACGAAGGCTAATTTGACCTTTGGGATACACAAATAAATCAGTGTGTCCAAAAACCTGGTTACTGCACTTTGGCTTGGCATGGCAGTATAAATGTCTGGCAAATTAAGATTAGACAGAAATTATTAGCCAGGACATAATATTATCCTCCTATCCCTTAATAATAATAATAATAATAATAATAATAATAATAATTGTAATAATAATAATAATAATAATAATAATAATAAGGGTAATAATAATAATAATAATAATGATAATAATAATAATACATTTTATTAATAACGCACTTTACATTCTCACAAATCTCAGAGTGCTACAGATTGAAAGCATGGCATAAAAGCAGCATAGGCAACAAAACAATTACCCAAGACCCAACTAGGCCAAACTAAAGGACCAAAATTAGAAATTAAAACTCAGTACAAGCTTTAACTATGCTCTCAACTCAACAACTCAACTTTGTCATCACATCACTTGCACCTGTAAAACTTGTGATGTGGTAATACAGTTGAGTTGATCTGAGCAGATTGATTGATTGATTGAATATTTTATTAGGCAAAAAATGTAAACATCACATTACATTTATAATACTTTGTCTAAAAGGTCCGTCCAAAAGGGCTAAAGGTCAACCTCAAGGGGGCAGCGTTGCATTAGGTCATACTCCAGAGTCAGCTTTTTCCATTTATGTATTCATTCATTTAGAGAAAAAACAAAATTTAAAACAATTAAGAGATAGAGGTTGATTTTTTTGTATACATCAGTGGTTAGAAGCTGAACACATCCTTAATATACAGTAAGTTATTATGTTAACATTAACAATTTATTACATAAATACATTTAATATACTTTAATATACGTATTTGAATAAAATATAGGGTCTGCTATTACCTGCACACCAGTTGGGCCTGCCTGATGATCTTCCACAGCCGTCTCCTCCAGAATTTCATTGTACATGTCCATCAGCGACAGTCCGGCGACGTCGGAGTCATTTGCTGCACGCGTCTTCTTTCCTTGCGGTTCTTCGGGGTCAGGTGTCTCAGTGTTGGTCATCTTCTCCACTTCCTTCTGTAGCGCTGTTATTGCCTCTTGTTTGTTACTCACATTAAAATAACGGTCTTTGTAGCGGGGGTCTAGGATCGTTGGCAAGTAGTACAATGGCTCGGTGAAAACGTTATCAAATCTGTCAGTCATCGCTTGTAGTAGAGTGCTCTTTGAGGTGCCGACCCCGCTGTCTGTTTCAACTGTCTTGCTCAGGAAACGTTTTAGTGCGAGAACTGATGGAATCACGTCAGCCGCAGTAGCTGAATGAGAACTTATCTCTCTGGTTAACTCTTCAAATGGCACGAGAAGCGTGGTCATTTTTTCTATGAGGCCCCACTGGTATGCGCTGAGCTTCTGAGACGCAGGAAGCTCATGGCCTGTCCCATAGACACCAAGTGCTCTCTTCTGCTCCAAAAGTGTTTTCATCATATAACATGTGCTATTCCACCTCATTGCGACATCCTGTTGGAGCACCTTGGGGCTTGTTCCCAGCTCCGTCTGTATGTCTTTCAGACGAGAGGTGGCCAGTGGAGAGTGCCTAAAATGTTCTACTATGTTTCTTCCAATAACGATACAATCAGAGATGCTTTGCTAGCTTAACACACACCATCATGTATGGCTAGCTGCAGTGTATGAGCCATGCAGCCCAGGCTTTTAGCACCAGTCTCTCATTCCCATCTCCATATGGCGGGCGATGTCACGCAGCACAACATGCACCCTATCTTTCGGTATGTTCCACAGAGCAAACATGCTGTTAAATGAGCCAGCTATGTTGTTCCCTGTGTGCGAACAATTACATTTGTGTGAATGCAACACAGCTCTGTTTACCTCAAAGTTGTCGTCAATCCATTGAGCAGTAAGGCTTAACATGCTCGTCTGGCTCACGTCAGAGCTCCAGATGTCTGTCGTAAAGTTCGCGTCATTCGCATTGCTGTCCAACAACTTCTGGATATGTGTGGCTACAATGTCATGTAAAGTTTCGGTAAGGTACTTGTGACTTGGAAGGGTGTAACGGTGGTCAATGTATTGAATCAAACGGCGAAATCCACGATCCTCCACGATAGAAAATGGCTGGTTGTCCAGAGCGATCATCTCCATTATCTTATTTGTGATTGACTTCGCCTTTGCGCTGTCTTTGACATGTCGCTTTGTTTTTTCGAGTGATTGTTGTATGGGGCTACCCTCTGTGGCTGTTGTTGTTTTTGGCTGCGTGGTTTTATTTTTGGTTTTAGCACCTTCCTTTTCCTGTAACTCTTTGAAAGGGCCCTCATGGCGGTGCTGCAAATGAGTCCTCAGGTTGGTGGTGTTGAATGATTTTACACGGCATCCTCCTCGCATAACTTCATCATCGCAAGTATTGCATATTGCAATTCTTGTGTCTTCGGCTTTAACCTTGAAATATGCCCAGACGGCCGACATCTCCCTCTTTCTTATCCTCTCTTTTACTTGGTTTGTTTACTGTTGTCTCTGTTTGAATCCCGCGTGCGCTGTGTGTGTGCTTAACAAGGTGTGCCCCTCCCACCACACACCCTCCTTACACACACACACACACACTCACACACACCATGTGATACCCGACACCTACCCCCCGCCCCCCGCCCCACCCCCACACACTCTCACACACACATACTTCTGCACTGCAGCAGCGAGACACAGAAGCAATCATCGGTTGTTCACATTTTAATATCGGAGCGATACCGACTAATTAAAAAAACAACTATCATCGGTCGATGTGCTTGCCGATACATCGCACATCCCTAATACAGATAATTGTGATCATGATCTTGTATTGCATTTTGACTGTGTGTGTGTGTGTGTGTGTGTGTGTGTGTTCGTGCATGGTCATAGTTACACACTTTAGCAGTTTGCGCAGGTAGCTTTTTGAGCACTGCACTGGTGACAGCCACGGAGCCTACATACAGGCGTGAAAACTGTCATTTTACATCACTAGACACTTTCCCGTGACTTTTTGACCATTGGTCGAAAGGATCGTGATTTTTTCCCCCATTTGTCCGAAGGACAGTCAATGAGATAACAGAAAGCTTTTCCAATGATCCGCAATTGCTTCCCATGCTCTGGACTGGCGGAAGAGCCCCGGTCACAGAATTTGATAGGTCACCGCATTCTGCGCAACACTCGGACACTTGGACGGGCGGAAGAGCTCCGGTCCCAGAATTCGATTGGTCACCCACATTCGGTGCAACCAAGGGCTCAGGAATTGGCGCTGGAATTGGAGCCCATTTCTGGGTTCTCTTAAGTCATGCAGTTCCTATTAATGACCCAGCAGAAGGTCACTATTTCACCTTCTGTAGGGCAGTGAAGGCTGCAGGAAAAAGTAATCTCAATACATTTCTCAATGATTTTATTACAATAGTTAACATTTTCATAAACACTTTGTTTTCAATCGCTAGTTTAAAGTCGTTTTTAAAGTCATTATGATATGCGTTTAGTAAATTATAGTCCCATTAATTTGAAAATGAATGATAAAAAAGAGTAGGTTTCTAGGGCTTCTACTGGTTCTACCGAGTTAAGACTGTGGTTGCAGCCAATAGCAGTCGTTTCCGGTTTCATTTTTGGACCAGAAGTTCAAAGGTGGCGGATTTCAATTCTCCGTAAAAGTGCCTTCAAAGCGGTCTGTATGGGGCTGGCTTTGTCCATATATTTTACAGTCTATGGGCGCTACACTCGGAAACTTGGTGTTTCGTTTTTTATATTCCTTGGTGAGAGAGACAAGGCAGAGAAGCCAGAGAGCATGTTTTTTGCATCCTCAATTGTTTTTAGTGGTCTGATTGATTGATTGATTGATTGAATATTTTATTAGGCAAAAAATGTAAAACAGCACAGTTACATTTAAAAAACTTTGTCTAACAGGTCCGTTCATAAAAGTCCTTGCGGACTTGTTTCCAACTCCCTATTCATTGTGTGGTTTGTACCTGTACTTTGTAGGTATCTGTTTGGTGAACCGGTGAGTGGAAACGCCTACGTGGTGTTTGGAGTCATTCAAGGAGATCGAAAGAGGGGCTTCCCCGGCTCTCTAAAGAGAATACTGGTTAGTATACAGTCAAATTGTCTTTGTATATTGTCGTTCAGTTTAATACATGGGTCTTCAACAGGGGGGGTCCTCAGAGTTACTACAGGGGGGGCCGCCCACTAGAGCAGTGTATATCAACCTTTTGGGTGCCAGGGCACACCTGGCATAGCCAAAATATCCCAGGGCACACCTAGATATACGGTGTGTGTATATATATATATATGTATATATATATGTATATATATATATATATATATATATATATTATAATTTATATATATATATATATATATATATATATATATATATATATATATATATATATATATATATATAATATAATTTATATATATATATATATATATATATATATATATATCAAAATATTTACTCTCATGTACACAAGATGTAATAAAGAAACCTTGAACATTACAAAATGTCTTTGGCCTACAAATATATAAACTTGGGTCAGTGCAATGAATGGAGAAGATGAAAAAAAAAGGAAAGAGACAGTGCCTCAGTTTCACTGATTTATTTTTGGAAACATACAACTTGTTTTGCTTTGATGTCATAATAAAGAAACCTTGAAATAAAAAAACAGCACACACATGTTCAATTTGGCCTACAAATATATAAACTTGTCAGTGCAATGAACAGAGGAGTTGGATTCACCTTCCCAGAAAAATACTTTAAAAACTCAAAAAGATTTGAAAAAATATATATAGGAAAAATTGGCCACAGAATAGTCTTAGTGTGAAACTGTTTTAGAAAAAAAACTAACTTTTTAAGCCAGTACAAATGTCTTTGTTTGAAACTTGAGTCCTTTTTAGAAAAATACTTTAAAACTCAATAAAAAAGATTTGTAAAAAGAAAAGAAAAAATTAGGTCACAATACAACTGTCTTAGTGTGAAACTTGAGCTTGTTTTGCTGAACAGAGAGTTTGTATCCTGGCTGGGACTGATGACAAGCACACACGAAGCTCCTCGTCAACTGCTCTCAGTCTCTCTCTGTGTTTACTTTTTACGTAAGTCAGGGTGGAAAAGCTGAGCTCACACAGGTAGGTTGTTGAAAATGGGAGCAACACTGCCATTGCACTGTCTGAGATGGCTGGAAATTCTTTTCCAACAGTCAACCAAAAACTGTCCAAGCTTAGATCTCTGAATTTCATTTTCAAGCCATGGTTCTCCCTTATTTCCACTAGCTGCTCTTGCTCCTCAAATGGACTGTTCTCGTTTGTTTCGTTGAATGGGTCACGGACCCAGTTGAAGTTTGCCATGGACGTTGAGGGGAAATAAAAGGCAAATTTCTCCTCGAGACTTCTCAAATGCTCAGCAATGACCCCACGCAAAGCACGAGTGATTGTGTGTCCAGTGTTGATGAGGGGAAACATCGCAAACGTGCTCTTATCCACCTGCTGACGCCAGAGTTTCAGTCTCCCCCGAAATCCCGTCAGTTTATCTGTGCTTGTGAGGATATTCTCATCTTTTCCTTGCATTCGCCTGTTCAGTTCGTTCAGATGGGTAAAAATGTCCACCATGTATGCTAGTCTTGCACACCAGTACTCATCTGCGAACAGGTCTGCATAGTCGGATTGCTCAGCAGCCAGAAAGCTTTGTAATTCCTCCCTCAGTTCATAGACACGGGACAAAACTTTCCCTCTGGAAAGCCACCGTACTTCGGTGTGCAGCAGCAGCGTTTTGTGTTCCGCCCCCATTTCCTCGCACAGGGTGGCGAACAGCCGGCTTTTCAAAGGTCGTGCTTTAATAAAGTTAACGATGCTTACCGCATCATTCAACACAGCTGAGAGGTCTTTTGGTAAAGACTTTGCAACCAGCGCCTCACGGTGTAAAAAGCAATGCGTAACCAGGACGCCAGGATTCTTCTCTTTTACTCTGCTTACAAATCCCTTGTATCGCCCGGTCATAGATGCAGCCCCATCAGTGCACACAATGACACAGCTTTCCCAGCTTAAGTTCCATTGCTCCAAATACTCCGATGTCACCCGGAAAACCTCCTCTCCTGTTGTTTTCCCAGGCAGTTGTTTGCAAAACAGATAATTCTCTCTGATGGCGTCTCCGTCAATGAATCTCACGTTTGCCAACAGCTGTGCGTGTCCACTTATATCTGTTGATTCGTCAAGCTGCAGTGCAAACTTTCCACTAGTCACAATCTTTTCTATGACAGCACTCTCAATGTCTGCAGACATGTCTTCAATGCGTCGGCCAATTGTCATGCTTGAGAGCGGCACCTTATCGAATTCCGCTGCAACATCTGGTCCCGACATTACGTTAGCCAGGATTTTGGCTCCTGCCAACATGTATGTTGCCGCTGCATGTGGCAATTTTAACTTCGCCACAAGCTCTGCAATTTGGTAGCTAGCTTCCAGAGCTCTGTCATTAACCTTGGTGCTGGTGGTACTGCGTAACAATGCAGTTGTCTGTTTTGCGTTCTGTTTCGCCTTAGTAGCTTTCAAACTCACAAAATAGTCTTTGTCCTTTGTGGCGATTTCTCCATGGTGGGTCTCAAGGTGACGTTTCATCTTACTGGGAACCATACCACTGTTTGCAAGCTTGTCTCCGCACACGATGCACAGTGGAATAGCATTAGATGGGTCCCCCATAAAAGTGAAGCCAAACTTCATGTAGTCATCACGGTACCGTCTGTTGGCTCTAGTCGTCTTGCTTGTCGCCGTTGTTGTTCCCGGCGGCACGGCGAGGACGCTGGCGGCGGTGCTGTTGTGTGTGCTGCTGTTGCTGCCCTGTGCGGCCAGCTCGTCGGCAGGTCGAGGTGGCCCGGACACACCGGCAGCTCTGCTTGCAGGAGGATTTGGCGGCGGCAATGTCTTGTTGATGACGGCGAAATTTAGCGTCTTCTGGCCCTGGGTGCATCTCTTCTTTGCTAGTGGGGCTCTCATCATGTAGTAATAATACTGAGTGCCAAAGCATGTACCCCTGTGCCCCTTTATACAGTACCAGGTAGGACAACATATTTGCATTCCTATGGGTGATGGTCGCTACACTGAATGGACTCGGCTCGGGCGTGGCTGAGTGTGAGACGGATGATGGCCGTAACGCTTGACGGACGATCGCCGCTCGCTATTGTTCTCGAGGGGCTGAGTTCACACTTACTTCAAACGGCGCGGAACACCTCAGCAGTACTCGCGGACCAAAATGGGTCCGTGTACCAGGGTTGATATTCACTGCACTAGAGGCTTAGAAAAATGTGTTGATCTACTCTCTGAGTCTAAGTCCCTTTACTACCTTTACGAGGCCAACGCCCCTCTCCCAATTTGAGGGCGGGGAGCAATATGGACGGGGTCCCGGGCCCCGCCCACCACAGGAACTTAAACACTTAGGAACACCTACTTCCTGGGCCCGCAGGCAGTGGGCATTGCCACCATCAAATAGCCTGCCCCGGGAGGGGCCCCTCCCCCCGCCCCCATAATAACTAACCCTTTGTGGTTGGTGTTTTCAGTTGGTAAGGGGAAAGGCCACGGCCACCTTGAACATCACAGAAAGTTCACAGAACTTCAACCTCATTAAGCTGGTGGAGGATAAGACCTCCATCTACTGCACTGTCACTGTGCTGACTGGGAGTGGTAAGAGTGCATGCCTAATTGCCTATTATGTCAGCAGCATAAGGTGGAAACCTTATGCTGCTGTCCAAAACAGTTACTGCTGTCCAAAACAGTTACTTTTCAGGAAATGGAAGAAAAGTTCCAGTGGATCCCATGTAATTGTTAGTTAAACTCAAGGTCTTGTTAACACTTTCCATTGGTTAAATATGTATAAAACCCACATACACGGTTAATCACTTTAACTTTCACTAAAATAATTGGAAATAGCAAAAATTGCTGATCCACAGTAGGCTACAAGCTCACAACGCGTTGCAATGAGATGCGTTGAGCAAAGTAGATCACCTATTTTCACTATTATTAGGGTCCAAGCACTGCAGAGTAGTGCGAAGCCCTATTGAAACTGCAATGATTATTATTCTTCCCGATAATGAATCACGTTTTTTAGTGGCAATACGTACTCAAAACGTTACGCAACTTTGCACACACATCACAAGTGGTGAAAAATGACGTATTTTAATCGTCTCAAAAAGGGGCGTGGCCTAATGGCTCAATAGCGCCCCCTATAAAATTTGGTGCTTGAAGCCCCACAATACGGTTTCACCTACATGTATGGAAATCGGTACACACCTGTATCATGTCCCGACTTACAAAAAAGTATCTTGGAGCCATGACCTAAACCAAACAGGAAGTCGGCCATTTTGAATTGATAGTGGCGTTTTTGTGCATTTCACGCCATTTTCACAGGTTGTACTTTAACAAACTCCTCCTAGGCGGATTGTCGGATCTGCCTCAAATTCTCTCAGAGAACGAAAAATACCTTAATGATGAAAAGTTATCAAAAGCTTGAGTTTTCGTAAAACGGCGTGACCGTGGCAAAGCGTCAAACTTCAACAGGAAGTGAAAATAGCCGATATACAATTCCTATAGGCTGGGCTTTAATCCGGTTCCCAGCATCGAATACCTACGAAATTTGCTAGGTACACTTAGACGGCCAATAGGGACAGGCTGAATTTGCTTAAGCCCTGCCCCCTCTGTGTTCCTATTGGCTGGGCTTTAAACAGCCATAACTCCGGTTCCCAGCATCGAAAACCTACAAAGTTTTACTTTATAATTCGTACTTCTTAATACTTAAGTATTTGTAAACACAAGTACTCCAGTACTTTTTATTTAACCCTAGTACAAATTTGACTGAGAAACTTTCCCTTGTAGTAGTTGAGTAATATTTGACCAGGGCTATCTATACTGGTTATGTGTGAATGTTCCATCACAGGTAGTGACATGGTGGAGGCTGAGACCAGAGGAATCCGCATCGTCACATCTCCTTACACCATCAGCTTCAAGAAGACTGCAAAGTACTTCAAGCCAGGAATGCCCCTTGATGTTTTGGTACGTCATACTGATTCAAGTAAACCCTTGTATAGCAGTATAGTATCTCAGTATCTCTGCGGTATATGGTCAATAGAAAAATGCCATTGACCAGATCTGTAGGTTGTGCACTGGAGTGAATAAAATATTTCTCTGTCCGGTGGAATATTACATTTTCTGGCCAAAAAGTGGATTTTAAACCAAAGGTGTGGGTCTGAGAGTCTTCCCACCGTGGAGAGTAGGCTTAAAACCTTAAAACCCGTCTTTGTTTCTGTCAGTAGTGAACATGTATAGTTTATTTTTTACTGAAGTGTAGACTTTGTGCACCCGTTTAAATGAAGAAAATACATGTAGTCACATAGCATTAAAAACTCCTATACACGTGTGTGCCGCCCTCGTTATGCTGCTGCCGAGTGTATAACTTGGCAGCAGTGTTGTTTTTGGCAGGCATTTTAGATAGTCTTAGTCTTAATCTTTTGGATGAAATGCTTATTAGTTTTAGTCACATTTTAGTCATTTCTATCCTTGATAGTTTTAGTCTAGTTTTATTTGACGAAAACTCAAATGGTTTTAGTTCCGTTTCAGTCACTCGTTTTAGTCAAACAAATAAAATAAAATAATAATACAATAAACAAATTTAATTAGGTCAATACAGATATTGTATTCAAAATATGAAACAGTATTATCATAAAATATATCTCATTTTTTAGGGGATAACACAACAGGCTACAACGTGTGTTACAACACATACTGTAATTCACACAATATACTGCATGTTCAGAAAATAGAATAGCCTAGATCAGGTTCTCATTCTCAATTTTCTTTTACCATTACCACCCAGAAAATATTTGTCTCCCAAATACCACCATTATGACCGATGTTAAAATACAATAGCGTACACCTGCCCCATCCTATTCATATGCACAGGTCACACAGGAGGCAAATTAATTCCTACTAAGAATTATGTATTTTTGTCCTGTGTGTGTGCCCAAAAAACAAACAAACGTCCTAATAGCTTAATAACCACATTTTGAACGTCCGATAGCCCACTCAATATCATTTTCGTCTCGTCTCGCCAACGAAAACACACATTCGTCTCGTCATATTTTAGTCATCAAAGAGCTATGTTTAGCTCATCTTCGTCATGAAAAAAAGGGGTGTTAACAAAATAATTTCGTCATCATCATCGTTAACGAAAACAACACTGCTTGGCAGTAAGTAGAAACGCCTTCCCTTCATCAAGACTCTGGAGACCATTCTGTCTTAGTCGTCAGGTTTTATTGACAAAAAGTAGGGTAAAACTGAATCCAGACAAATGCATTATGAAAACTAAGCATACTATTGTACCAACGATGCTACGACTAGGAGAAGATTGGAGCAGATGTTAGCAGATAAAAAACACAGGATCTGTAGTCTTCGTGTGTCATGAAAGTTTGTGTCATAAAATCTAGTACACTTCCTGATTGAAGTCACATGACATGTGTGTCACATGATAAACCTGACCCACTTCTTGTCTTTCTTAAAGTTATACTACCTGCCATAGAACACAATGAATTTACATATTTTTTTTATAAAAACACAAACATGAAATAAACAACCGTAACAGAACACTATGGACCAGAGCTGAGTTGTGACTGATCAGCAGTGGTGTAAAGTAACTGAGTACAAATAATAATAATAAAAAATATATATATCCCAGGCAACTCAGAGGCCCCCTGAGGTTTGAAGCCCATTTCAATTGAAACGGGTGAAACATACCAAAGGCTGCTACTGTATATATATATATATAATATAAATATAGGGCTGAAGTGGTTAGTGTGTGACTGAGCAGCTGAGCAACGTTATACATATAAAGGATATTGAATATCCCTCAGCTCAAAGCCTGTATCAACAAAATAATGTCATAGACAAGGGGATGTGCCGTGGTAATGATGATTTTCCATTCTAAATTTAAATTAAATAATTTAGCTTTAGAGTATTGCTTGTTGGAACGGCAGGCTCCGTCGCAGACTAGAAGAGTCAGACCTTCTGGGAATTTCCAGCGCCCCCCACACATCACTTATACTGCCATTTCACTGTTGCATTCGTTTGAGTAACCGGACATTTCCTTTACAAATGATAAATACATAGAATATTTCCCCCCCTTAGTTACAGTACATTAAGGCCCAATACATTGCCCAAACATTGGGCAAACATTCTCAAGCTCATGTCACCATGATCTGCCATATAAGAACTTTCCAATGCAGCTACAGACAAATATGGACTGTGTTGTCTAACCTCAATGTGTCATCATGGCATCAGGCCCTAACAAATCAGTCAGCAGATATGCCCATAAAACGGACAAGGAATGATACATAGAGATCTCCTTATATGGCCATATCAGTTGGATCACTGGTGCAACGTAGCTGTGAGGTGGATGGGAGGTGGATGTGAGATGTGAGGTAGACGCTAGATGTTTGGGAACTTCAGCACAATGAATACTTTTACTTTTGGTACTTTCAGTATGTTGATGCCAAAACTTTTGTACTTTTACTCAAGTACATTTTGAATACTGGACTTTCATTTTTTTTTCACACACAGAGTATTTCTACATTGTAGTATTGATACTTTTAGTTAAGTAAAACATTACTAAAAAAGTCCTTTTCCCACCACTGCTGTTTGTGTCTTTGTGTTCCAGGTTCAGGTTATGAACCCTGATGAGACCCCAGCTGATAAAGTGCCAGTGCTGGTGAATGCAGGAAATCGAGAGGAAATTAGCATAACAGATGAAAACGGAATTGCTAAAATTCCTGTCAACATAGGGCAGGAAGTAGGCTCAAGCATGGAAATCACGGTAAGTTACTGGACCAGCCGAGTGCTCCAAATAATTGAGATTATAGAGCACCGAAGACTGACGTAATTTCACACCCTACTGTGGTCACGTTCCCCCCCCATAGACGTGTTTAATATCGCGTCATATAAGAACTGTGTTCCAAAAATAAACACAATTTGAGCCCAGCGGTTTGACTCATATGGACATGAAGCATCAACTGACTGAGAAAACGCTAACGTTACCACCACCGAATTTATACAAATTTCTCCAGAAACAGACTGTATGTACTAAGTTACACAGATTAACTCTTCAAAGTTAAATGTTTGCCTGCTGTCTGTGCCCAGACGCGTATGAAACGGCTTGGTCGCTGAAGCGAAAGATACACGGTTCACACATCCATAGGTTAAGTGCATGATGCATCACCGCCACAAACAGACCTTCTACACAGGTCAAAACGGCAGATCTGCATACGTCACAGACGATTTCTTGGATTCATGAACACTGAACATTTTACTCTGTTGCCTACTGTCAGTGTTGCCAGATTGCGAGAGAAATAGGCAGCATTGAACATTTTACTGCATGCGTTGTGTCTGTCTGTGTGTGTGAGAGAGACCTCAATGGAAACAAGACTGCAGTGGGCGGTGGGGGCGTGTCTTCTCCTCCGCGTCATCAGCACCCACACCCTAGGTGGGGTTGGCGAAAGGGCCTACTCTGGGTGGAGTTTGCATGTCCCCCCCGTGTCTCCTAGGGTAGTTAATACCCTCACAAAAACATGTAGTAATCCTGGTCGCTATACCGCCTCCCCATGACAGCCCTTCCCCTCCCCCGGAGGGGAAGGGAACTGGTTGGAATAACGTGTTCCTTCCACGCGCTACGTCCTACCGGGGAAACTCCTCCCTGTCAGGTTACAAGAAGATCAGTTGGCTCTCATGCATTGAAGGAGGCATGAGCTCGGCTCTGGGCTCCCTAGGCTGGCGGGGGGAGTGTATAGCGCCCAAGATCACTTAGATAGTTGGCACCGGGTGAAAAAGGGTTACAAAATCGTGGGATAAAAAAAAGAAAGAGAGAGAGAGAGACATTCTAACAACGCACAATTCATCCATTGTGCTGGGAATAAACAACCGATTACAAAAATGTCACATTCTCTATAATTAGTAACATGTTGGTGATACATGTTGGTGATCAAATATAGCAAATATGCCAGGTTCCTTGCTGGCAGTGAAATGCAAATGATCCCATTAACTTGAACAATGACAGTCTCCAGGTGGTCTGGAGGTGTGAAGAGCTATCTGGCTGGGGGAGAGAGGGTGAGGAGCGGTCACAATAGCCGAAAAATAACGTCAGAGATGGTATAAATATGGCAAATTTCATATTTTTAAAGAAAACGTTTCCGATCAAACAAAAAAACTGAGATGATTTGAATCGAATATTTAGGAAAAGTCATGGAAGGGGAACTTTCTCAGAGCTTCATGAGAAAAGATAATCCACTTCAAAGTGTCAAAATCAGTCAGATTTGCCACTTAGACACGCATGTTAACATGGCAGCCGGCCGCAAACGCAATTGAGATTTGTGGGCTCTGATCCAGAGAAGGTTTGGAACAACTGCACTGGACTGTCAATCGATCAATCACATTTTATTGTCACAACACAATTAAGTGTGTGTGTGTGTGTGTGTGTGTGTGTGTGTGTGTGTGTGTGTGTGTGTGTGTGTGTGTGTGTGTGTGTGTGCACGCACGCGCGCGTGTGTTAATCCCAGGCAAAAACCATGAAGACAGGAATCAGTGAAAAGAGACAGTCCACCTCCACCCTGACGGTCCAACCATATCTTACCCCACATTTTAGCAAAAATTACCTCCACCTAGGTAAAAATGTGAGATGAAATCTGTCTTATTATTACATTTATTACACAGCTTGGTTGAATGCTTGATTCTGATTGGTCAATCACTGAATTAGATTTTTTAATATTTGTAAACCACTCAATAACAGGGTGATAAAGACCCCTCTGCTTCGCGTCAGTGTCTAAATCTGTCAGGGTTTATTTCTCAATAATGACATGTTTTAACTCTCTCAGTGCCAATGAAAAAAAAAAAATATTGCGAACCATGCCAACTTTTTTCTTTTTTTTTTTCAAAGTAAAAAAAAAGTGCTTAGGAAGCGAGATACAGCCTTTTTCAGTTATAGGTTAAACAAAGAGTGGATGGAGCTGCAAATCTTCAGATAATGATATCTTGGGTTCTGAACACTTTTTTCAAAAAAAAAATATATATATATATATATTTTTTTTTTTACTCGGGATTTCTCGTTCTGGCACTGAGGGTATAACCTAGCCTGGTAAACACCCCCTCCCTCCGGAAATTTCATGCATTGCATTGCATTTGGTTTCAGGAAGGAGGGTCTGGGATTGCTCACAGAGTAAAGCTGCCCGAACCGCTGCGCATACGAACCAATCAGCGGCTGCTAGGGGCGGGATCATCCAATCACCTGCCTAGTAGCTTGAAAAAATGAAACTCCGTCTGTCATCGATTCTGCGCCCGAAGTCTCAGATGCAAGTACGCTGTGAAACAAAATGTGTGTCGCAAGCTTCTTCCATTTGACGGAGTGAGGTTAGGTATAACCCTAAAAGTCGGGATAACTTGGGGTCTGGCACTGAGAGAGTTAATACATCAATTTTAATAAAAAATTAAATTAATAATTATTAATTAAGTACATAAGTACATAAAAGAAAATACAAAAATATATACAAAAAAGTACTTCCTGATTATTCGATTAATTTGAAAGGTAATCAAAAGAATAATCACTAGAAAATAATCGATAGTTGCAGCCCTAGTAACTATTGTGATGGTTGTGTTGTAGTAATAGATTAAGCCATACACTGTAGAAAAGGTTGCTATTCAGGTTGTTATTCACTGAATTTCTTAAAGGAGAATTCCGGACAAATTAAGTGTTATCTTTGATGTCTCGTTACTCACCTAACGACATGAAAAGTGGCGTTCTTTTTTTCCATATATTCCCCTGTCGTCATTTTTTAAACCCCCTCCGTTGTCATAATGGGAGCGCGTGGGTAAGGGAAATTCGTCTATTATAACCGACGCAAAGTTGTTTTTTTCTCTACTAGTATTCATAGTAGAGTCCCATGATAGTCAAACATGCGTTGAAACTATCTGCGAGGCTGCCGTCAATGGCGAACGATTTAACACTGGTTGCTTGTTTCCAGATTCTGGCAACACGAGTTGCCAGGTTCTGGAAGAAACAAGCAACAAGTTTCAACGCATGTTTGACTATCATGGGACTCTACTATGAATACTAGTAGAGAAAAAAACAACTTTGCGTCGGTTATAATAGACGAATTTCCCTTACCCACGCGCTCCCATTATGACAACGGAGGGGGTTTAAAAAATGACGACAGGGGAATATATGGAAAAAAAGAACGCCACTTTTCATGTCGTTAGGTGAGTAACGAGACATCAAAGATAACACTTAATTTGTCCGGAATTCTCCTTTAACTTGCTATTGTCACAGGTGTGGACACATTAGTTCCAGGTGCGGTAATGACAATTACCTTTAACTTCGGCAAGCTGGCAATAACTAACCATGGCGTTACATATCTGGTGAGTTAAGTTGTATAAAAATTCAATTCAATTAAAATAATTGTATTGCCACATCTTTGCAGCTTAAATTATATGTAAATGTATAGATTATCTAGTGGAGTAGAAGCATGAAGTATCGATAAACGGAAAAGATTAAGTATCTAAAAAAAAGTACTTGAGTAAATGTTGTTAGTTACTTTCCACCCTAACGTACACGTTCATTCTTTGTTTTCAGATCCTGAGCAGAGGTCAGATAGTACAGGCGGGCAATCTAAAAAGAGTCTCCAATGATGTTATGAAGAGGCCGGTGACCGTCAGCAAGCTGATGCTGCCCTCGTTCCGCGTGGTGGCATATTACCACGTCTCTCCCACCGAGGTGGTGTCTGACTCTGTCCTGGTCCACGTCAAGGAGACCTGCATGGGCTCGGTGAGAGGGTTCACACGCATGCATGCACACACATCGTAGCCTATATTACCAGCAGTGGTGGAAGAAGTTCTCACATTTTGTACTTAAGTAAAAGTACCAATACCACAATGTAGAAATACTCTGTTACAAATAAAAGTCTGGTATTAAAAATGTACTTGAGTAAAAGTACAAAAGTATTCGCATTAAATCTAATCCACTTTATTTATAGAGCACATTTAAAACAACAGTGTTGAACCAAAGTGCTGTACACTCAGTAACAACATTAAAATATACAAGAGAAAAACAATACACAAATATAGCTGCAAGCAGCGATAATACGGGGCCAGGGAATGAAGAGAGAACAAAGAAAGAAGCAATGATAAGTAATATGCACAATAAGCCATTGACTGAACTTGAGAGAAAGGAGACCATGCAATTAACATGAGCATTTTAAACCTTCACTAACCCTAACCTCAGTAAAACAACGCCTAAGCCTATCCTCAAGAAACACTATGTGTTATCCGAATAATGCCAAATCATGATCACCTCAATACATTGTCGTGGACAGGGATCGAACCAGCGACCTACGGACTCCAAGACTGCCTTTCTTCTCATTGAGCTAGATATATGGCCGCCCTGATAGTGTCTGTTGATATTTATAAGTATTTCCGTCCATTTTGAACCAGGCCTCTGTGTCCCGAACTACTCTAGATCACTGGTTCACAAACCATTTACCAATAAAGGCAGTTTTGTGTCTCCTCGGAACGAAAACTAGTGAAAGTAGCCGATCTACAAGCTCACAAAACGTTGCTATCTGAAAAGTTGTGAGATTGTAGATCGGCTATTTTCACAATGAAGTATGTCATACATTAAAAGAGAGACAAAACTATAAGTAATATGCACAATAAGCCATAGAAACATAGAAGACTGAGCTTAAGGTCATGTTTTTTGCAATGCCACCTCTCACCCACAGAGAGAGAGAGAGAGAGACATGGAAACGGAATAGATTGAAGAGATAAGGATAATTCCTTTAACAGGTCCGTTCATGAAAGTCCTTGCGGTCTTGTTTCCAATGAGGGCCTGTGAGCAATTAGGGCTTAAGAGTCTTGCTCAGGGACAAATTTCATTTCATCGACGCATTTGCCGGCCTGGCCTGGAATCGTACTTGGGGCAACTAGGGCCTCTGGCTCCCTAGGCGGGCTCACTAAGCACTCAGCTATGGCCGCCCCTCAAGAGAGAGAGAGAGAGAGAGACATGGAAACGGAATAGATTGAAGAGAGAGACATGGAAACGGAATAGATTGAAGAGAGAGCGAGAGAGAGAGACATGGAAACAGAATAGATTGAAGAGAGAGAGAGAGACATGGACACATAATAGATTGAAGAGAGAGAGAGATGGAAGCAGAATGGATTGATTGGACATCTCAACCTACTGCCATTAACAGGAATCGAACCCTCAACCTTTGGATGGACAGGCTGCAACACTACCTATAGTGCTATAGCTTTGTCCAGGCTGAGGTTGTCTGTTGAAGATAAAAGTGAACCAGTGAAAGCAGCCGATCTACAAGCTCAGAAACACATTGCTATCTGAAAAGTTTTGAGATTGTAGATCGGCTATTTTCAGAATGAAGTATGTCATACATTGCAAAAACATACCTTCTCAGATAAGCATTTCATGTTATCTTTATCAATTGCATATGTATTCATTAATACAGTCTTGTTGTTTGCAATGCACTTTAAATTAAGTCTCCACCAAGTGAGGCTTGAACCGGCTACCTTTATGTTGTGAAACATTCACTTAAGCGGGAAGCCATTGGACCAACAGACCTGATCCAGTGAAAACGGAGGTCAGACAGATGATACCATTTCACGCAAATAACTGAAAAATCCTGGGTTTAAGTGTTTTTCAAACTGCTCAAAATTGCGGACAATCTAAGGGCGGAGAGAGAGACATGGAAACGGAATAGATTGAAGAGAGAGAGAGACATGGAAACATAATAGATTGAAGAGAGAGAAAGATGGAAGCAGAATGGATTAATTGGACGTCTCAACCTATTGCCATTAACAGGAATCAAACCCTCAAAACCTTCAGATTGACAGGCTGCAACACTACCTATAGTGCTATAGCTTTGTCCAGGCTGAGGTTGTCTGTTGAAGATAAAAGTGAACCAGTGAAAGCAGACGATCTACAAGCTCAGAAACACGTTGCTATCTGAAAAGTTTTGAGATTGTAGATCGGCTATTTTCAGAATGAAGTATGTCATACATTGCAAAAACATACCCTCTCAAATAAGCATTTCATGTTATCTTTAGCAATTGCACATGTGTTCATTGATATAGTCTTGTTGTTTGCAATGCACTTTAAATGAAGTCTGCACCAAGTGAGGCTTGAGCCGGCGACCATGTTGTGAGACATTCACTTTAGCAGGAAGCCATTGGACCAACAGACCTAATCTAGTGAAAACGGGGGTCAGAGAGATGATACCATTTCACGCAAATAGCTGAAAAATCCTGGGTTTAAGTGTTTTTCAAACTGCTAAAAATTGCGGACAATCTAAGGGCGGAGCTTACTGGTAAAAGTGATACATGTGTTCCTCATGAGTCAAGGCACATGTGTAAGCAGGTTTAATGGCTGTCGGCCAAACGAGGCATGACTTTTGCCTGTTTAAAGTTTGCATTTTCAAAAAATTGCTATAGCGCCCCCGTTTGACCAATTGGAGTAAGATTGGTTTCAGTGATATTTGGAATGACCCTGTACATTACTCCAAATTCTCAAAGAAATGTGAGTCTGCATGTATGTGTTAGGGGCAGATGAATAATTGTCATAAAACTGCAATATTCATTGGCTCATTAAAGCTTCATTTTTTCACTTAGAAAAAATCCGCTCCCTATTCTATGTCGGCATAGGTCCAAAGTTTATGTGTAAAACGTTTCGTGCAAATTGCTCAAAAATCCCAGGATTCCATAGATTTGAACTGTTTTTCATATAATTCAAAATGGTGGGAGATCTAAAGGTCAGAGGTCAAAAGTCAGAGTGTGAAAGTTGTTCATCATGAGTAGACGCATGTGTGTATTGAAGTTTCATGGCTGTAGGTCAAACAGGGCATGAGTTGTACCTGTTCAAAGTTGGCATTTCAATTGAGTGCTATAGCGCCACCTTTTGACGAAAGATTGTGAGATTTATTTCTTGATAGTTTTTCATGACCATCTATCATATGGCCAAGTTTCGTATGCACGGTTCAGCCAGAACTGCGAAAAGTGGCAGAAACAGAAGAAACGGAATAATGCGAATAATAAAACCGCTGCCATGCTGGCAGGCTGGCCCCGTAATAAACAGGACAACATATAGACATAATGCCTGGTGGAACAACAACTCTCAGTCTGAAATTTCAAACGCCAAGGAGTGAGTTTTCAAACTTGATTTAATCACAGGCAGGGTTTGAGACGCTCTAACATGGGGTGGTTTCCAAATGTTTAAAAATGTCTTCTATTGTTAAAATGTCAAATGTGTGCAGTCTCAGCTCTTGTCAGTTGTAAGAACTGTTTGCACCAAGGAAAAAAAAGGTTGGGAACCAGCTGCTTCAGTATTGCCTCAATAAATAAATAAAGTTTAAAAAGTTAAACACTGTATAGAGATACTCACTCACCATTGGCCAGCCTTATAAATACTGATGTACGTGTCTTTCTCTGTGTGTAGTTGAAGATAGAGGTGAAAGACCCTGTGGCGTCTTATTTACCGGGGTCTGAGGGGGGGAAATTTAAGCTGAAGGTGACGGGGGACAAAGGTGCCAGGGTGGGCCTGGTGGCCGTGGATAAAGCTGTCTACGTCCTCAACAACAAACACCGGCTCACACAGAAAAAGGTATGTGGTACAGCAAGGCCAGGTCACGTTGTTAACCCATTAAGACCTGAGGCCGATTCTACAAATGCCTTCTAAATCAGTAGTTCTCACACTTTGAAGATTTCTCAAAAATATTCAAAAATAGCAGATTTACAAGCTCGCAGCGTGGCACAATACTATACGGTTTTCTACTGTCTTTTGTATTATTTTGTACAATATAGATCTATCGATCTATTTAACATCCCCTGCTCACTTCTAGTCTCAATACTGTATAATTAGTTCATACATGTAATAAATGCTATTATCCCCCCTTCCTTCAGTAGCACAACCCAGGGTGCACGCTCTGTTTTCATATTCGTCATTATTTCTGCGTGTGCGTGTGCATGTGCGTGTGCGTGTGCGTGTGCGTGTGCGCGTGTGTGTGCGTGTGCGTGTGTGTGTGTGTGTGTGTGTTGGTCAGGTGTGGGGCATAGTGGATAGGTATGATACAGGCTGTACACCAGGTGGGGGGAGGAACGTAATGGGCGTGTTCTATGACGCCGGGCTGATGTTTGAGTCCAGCACCGCCTCTGGTACCCGTGACCGCACAGGTAATAATGACACGTCACATGACTCCTCCTTATGTCATTTGTTTGATTCTGATGACTTTCACTCCGCTACATTCGACAGTACATAGAAATGTTTTACTTTTGACACTGCTATATTTCTAGGAAGGGACTCTTGGGACCCAAACGTACACAAATATATTATGAATTAACCACTTAAGCCCTATCTCAAATATAGTAAAAAAAGAGATGATCTACAAGCTTGCAACGTGTCACAGCGCGACACTTAGTGAGCTTGTAGATCTGCTATTTTACGAATTTCTGTCATTTTCTGATTGTTTTGGAAAATGGCAGAAAATGGCCTTGTAAGTTGTACTTTTGAATACTTATCTATGTAAAGCGCTTTGGATAAAAGCGCTATATAAATGCACCATTTACATTTACCATTTTACCACTACTCACCGCCACCCCAGAGAGCTGACAAGTCTGACAGGCGCAAACCATCTTCTTCATTGACGTCAATGGCACTTGCTGCCTGTCCGCATACTGTGTGAACATTACTTGAATATCAAAAGTGCAAGTAACAAGTGGGAGAAAAAATTACAAGGGACAATTACAAATACAGATTGAATGCTCTTTAGTTTTGTCTTGAATTTTGTTTTGTTTTGTTTCTTTGTTGTATATTTAATTAGACATAAAGTGCCCAGTCAGTGCCAGGAGGAAGCGAGCCGCGGTAAACATAGCGGATGCAAGGACTTCACTTGGTAAGACAACTCAAACCACACCAAAGTATTCAATGGAATGCACTGTCTATCACTGTGTTTTACCCACACAAACTAATATCAGTTTTCTGTGCATGTCATAGGAGAACATTCTGTGAAAACAGCCTAATCTCTATCTGTGTGGAGTTTGCATGTTCTCCCCGTGTGCCCTAGGGTAGGTACTAGTGATGCAAGGGTCGGGTTTTTTCATAACCCGCTCCGCCCACCCCACCCGCCACGGAACCCAACCCTCCCCAGCCCGTCCTGCAAAACAATATATGAATCAGCGAATATATGAATCAGCGACTCGGCCCGCCCCGCCACCCGCGGTGAAAAAAAAGAAGACAATCATCATCATAATAGCTCAGATTTATATCTTTTAAGTACCCAAAGTCGCTTTAAATGTCTACAGTAGCACAATATTGTCATGGGCTAAATAAACAAGCATGTTGTTCAAAATAGGATTCTTTATTGTTCATTGACAGCACAAAGAATTTGACTCTGTCTCTTTTTCTGAGAATCTCTTCGTTCTTTCTAAATAGCCTAAACATAGCTCTGTCTCTGAGAAATATAGAAAATAAACAAAATAAGCTGTCTCTGATAATGTATTCTTAAACAATCTACACATGAAATTATCAAAGGCTAGCATTAGGTCTTTAAACACCAGGATAGAACATGAATATATAGTTAGAACATGAATATAGGCCTATTAAGCATGCGATTCTGTTCTGCAAATCATGAAGGTTAGAAAATAATCTTCAAGTAGCCTATACCCCAAGTCAGGGTTTCCACTAGGCACTTTTTGGGCCGGCCACCTTGACCGACAGGATTATATTTTATCGGCCAAAGAATACATTTATCGGCCATAGTATATAGTTAACGTCACATGCGTGTTTGCAGATACGTGCACCCAACTGATCATTACACCTCATTACGTTAGAGCTGCACTTCTTTCCACTTTATCACAGATGCAATATCTGTCCCTGTTTTAATAGTTAACTAAATAATATATTTCTACTCCCATCATGCAGAGGTGTCACTTGCCAAAAAAAGTGGCCGTGAGTGAACTGCTTGTGCACCGTCGCACAGTATAAACACATTTATATATGTTTTGGGATTTACATCTCATTCAACCCTAATATGAAAAGCCTACAGCTTGTGTTTTGTTTTGTTAATGTTATGGTTGATACTTGCCTCAGTTGCCTGCAAATTGTCACCAACTTTCACCACTTTATCCATTGCAGACAGACAGTCACTGTGCTTGCTTATATCTATGACCCTATGAGTTCGGGTCCCTGTGTTTTATTATCGTCAATTGGGCCCGGCTTGGTTCAGATTCTATCACCTCAGAACCCCGGTTCTGTTTATCATAACACCTGAGCGAAGTTGGCGAACCACCCGTACTCAGCGCAGATTATGAGGAGACGTGGACAGCTGTGTAAAGCTTAATTTGTGCGTCGGCTTATAACGGTGTTGTCGCGAGTTGAAAATACATGTATCAGACATACAAGCTAACAACGCGGCACGTTGCAACGTGTTGTGAGCTTGTAGGTCTGATATTTTCAATGCACGACACCATCGTACAACGAATAGGCTGATCTATCAGATAACTGCAGCGCCGTGTGCGGCACACACAGCAGCAGCAGGCTGTCTGGGATTAAACCACACTGACATTAAGTCAGATCATGATACAAACTTTAAATGATTATGATAGGTTTTAATGTTATACTACTTTATCCAAATAATAACATTAATAATAGGCTTAAATGATAAAATAGCCTAATAACAGCATTTTCCCAATCGGCCACGGTGGCCGGTGATGTTTATAATTAACGGCCTTAACATTTTATCGGTCAATGACCGGTAAATACCGGCTAACGGAAACACTGCCCCAAGTGTATTTAAACTGTTTTATTGTTATTATTCTTATTCTTATTAGGAATAAATGTGTGTGAGAGTGGTGTCGACCCGCTATAACCCGCTATATACCCGCATAATTGGCTCTAAAATCTTGACTCGTCCGCCCGCCCCGCGGGTTGACCCGCGGGACTTGCGGGTAACGGGTCGGCCCGCACATCACTAGTAAGTACCCTCACAAAAACATGCAGTAATCTGGTTGGAATAACGTGTTCCTTCCACACGCGGGAAACCGGGGAAACTCCCCCCTGTCGGGTGATAAAAGGGCTTGTTAGCTCTCATGCATTGAAGGAGGCATGAGCTCGGCTCTGGGCTCTCCCTAGGCTGGCAGAGGGATTGTAGCGCCCAGGATTACTTAGACATTTGGCACTGGGTGAAAACAAAATGGGGTTGCAAAATCGTGGGATAAAAATTTAAGTAAAAAAACAGGGAAAAAAACCCAGCCTAATTTCACCATGTTCCGACGTGCTGTGACCGTGTGCTTGTAGATCGGCTGTTGTCACCGTATAGATTTAGTGTAGAGGGGAAAAATGAGCAGCCCAAGTACTGTTTAGACCCCTGGGGGACACCAGTTAACGGAAGTATATGTTTAAGTGGTTAAAGGTT